>NW_012103987.1:211341-217143 GCF_000951045.1 Mandrillus leucophaeus
CTGACCCCCAATACATCAGCATTAAATGATAAATGTTTTCCGTTTTGAATGCTCCATCTCTACCAATAATCACATTTTGATTTTGACTATACGTTAAAACAAACAGTAACCATAACAATGCAAAAATATAACCATGTTATCATTTTTTCCTCTAAACTTTTGAAAAAATTTCTACAAATTCATGCAGATGTTGATTAAAGATGCACGTGACTTGAGTCTTCAACATGATAGATAAGATACCTAAGGTATAATGATTTATTCACTATCTAAGATTTTAACCTCTAGCCACTGAAATTAACTTTCGTCACTTCCCACAAGTTGAACCTCAAGAGTAACAGTCAAGTACAAATCCTATTCATATGGTTTTGTCAGAAGAGCATGCTTCTAGTAAAAATCCAATGGCCAAACTCATGCTTAAGCATGAATGTAGAGGGCAAATTTGGCAATATGTGTGAGAAAGGCTTGAAATTTTGCTTGTAATTTGATCCAGAATTCCCAGCTTTCAAAATAATGTTAAGGATGTATGCAAACTTTTTGTGCAAGAACGTTTAATGTATAGATTGTCACGAGATAAAAAAACAATTAAATGTTTAATAACAAGATACGGTTAAGTAATTTATAATACATCTACCTAATGAAATCAAATACCATCATTGAAAACATGTTGCTAAGAATGTTCAAGAACAATAACATAGTAAATGGTTCATGATGTATTATGTCTATAAATAAAAGTCCATAGAAAAAAGGCAGAATAAATACATTCTAGAACATGGTTATTTCAGGAGTGAGATAATTGGCTATTTTAATTTTTATACTTTTATTTTTTGTTTTCTAAATTTCAACTTTTGTTAGGAAAGAAAAGTTTATTTTTTATTTTTTAATGTAAAAATTTGTTCTCAATCCTCAGAGTGCCAAAAGGCCAAATTAAGAATCCCTAGAACCTATGCCAATAACCAGAGACTGGACTGAACAGGGAAGGTGTTGAGGATTTATTTCTCCCCTACAGCTTTTCCCCTAATACAGGTTTTGTTTTAGGTTTTACTGTCATGAAATACAACACATGATGCTCTCCAGCCAAATGCATATTATTTATTCCAGAAGTCCCTTAAAACTCTAGGAACCTGAATATATTTTTACTTGTGAGCTGGGATGGATACTGTAATAAACAAACAACCACCACCAAAAAACCCTTTAAGATATTCTTGGCTTTTGTTCTTTCAACCTTGTACTCTAGAGTAACATTATCCAATAGAACTTTCAGTATTGATGGAAATGTTCTATATTTGCACTGCACGTTATGGTAGCCACTAGATACATGTGGCTAGTGAGACTGAGGAACAACATTTCTCATTTTATTTAATTAAATTTCAGTAGCCACATGTGGCTGGTGGCTACTCATTAGACAGTGTTTGGGAACAGTTATCTGGATGTTTCCTGTTCTGAACTCCACCCTGGACCCGTCCAATGTTTCCAAGCTAGTCTCTACAAAACACTTACACCCTCATTTATTCATTCACGTATTAACCACTATAACAATTTTACTAAGCATTGCATGCCAGTCTTGGAACTAAGATCTGTATTAGTGGACTCAATCATCAACAAGACAGCCACATTCCCTGTCCTCAGAGTGCACGTAGTTTAGCAGAAATAAAGACAGTTTTCTTACCTCAAATTGTATCTTCTGTATTTTGTCTCACATACTACTGAGACAGAAAAAGATAGATTCTGGTCCATGCAGTCATTTTTTTTTTTTGCTATGCTGAAACCGTATATTCACAAATATATTCAGTTCTGCCTCGGATACCATCAAAGGTCCCTCTTTCTCCACTGGGTGCTTTGAGTCCTTCCAGGATCCCCTCCCTAAGACTGAAGAGTAGGTGTTTTCCTACTGGGTTTCTCTTCCTGGGAAAACAGACACTAGTTAATTCTTCAGAGCGCACAGCTCAATTCATCTGAGAAAATGGGAACTGGATACACTGTATAAATAAAGACTTTTCTCTCTGCCTCTGCAAAATGAAAGTGCTTTCTCTACTAGCTAAAGTTCATAGAAGAAAACCTAATATGTCATCAAATTCAACTTTTACTGATCCTCTAGGGTGTCTAAATTATTGAACTAGGTAGTATGGGTCATCAAAGACCCAAAAGACTTGGTCCCTGCCTTCCGCAAAACCCAAAATTGCATAGAACCCAAGTAAAAGTTACCACATGACTTCACTTTCTTAAAACACATAATTCCACCAGTCTTCCTAAAGCATCTGAATGGAAAAAAAAAGCGATCAAAACCTGTGTGCAAGCCCATGTTTGGTTCATCTTTTCGTCTCAAACAAATGTAAAGGGAGGACCTCAACACAGTATTCAAAATTATGTTCAGCCTGATGACAAAGATAAAACTACAGTTGTTGTGTAAAGGAGATTAAAATTCAGTTGGAAACATGTAGTTCATGTGCTACATACATGCAAAAGTATTAATGAAAAATTTCAGTGAACTAGAGTTCTTACCAACAGAGAGGCCCATCTATTAGTCTCTAAGGGCCCTTGAAATGTTATCCAAGTGGCTCAGGATTCTGTACTCCATTTTGAACAAAGGTCACAGTGGTGTTACAAAGTCTGAGTGCAAACCTGCAATTCCCACTTACCAGTTTTGTGAGTGTGGGAAAATTATTGAGAGTCCCTAAATTGCACTTTTCTTACCTGTAAAATGAAGGCAAAGTCCACCTTAGTTGAATAATGTAAAAATTAAAGATAATATGTGAGCAGGGCCTAGCACTATGCCTGCTTGTAATAGGTAATTCAATAAATGCTAGATTGATTAGAGGATAGTTTATTGAGGAGATATTTATTGCCAAAGTCAAACAAACTGGCAGATCAAGAAACACTTTATATTATAGCTCAGAAGGTGGGTCTTCCCCAACACAAGGCAATGTAAGAAGTACCTACATTGTGTGAAGAACTAGATAGACCACAGGTGACTTTCTCGATCATGACAGAGAACAAAAAAAAATTGCTTTTTTTTGGAAGGAGGCCATTTTGCATTAAAATTTTTAATTGTTCCCACTAAATTTCCAGGCATTTTGGCCTCTTTTTTTTTTCCAATTGTTCTTTTTTTTTTCCTTGTTTTCTTGTTTTTTTGAATATTTATCTTCCATCTGGAGAAAAGACAACTCCAGATGACTTTATGGTGAGCTTGAAGCATCTGTGGTCAAATGGTGAACTGGCATCATCATTTACATTTTACAGATAAACTTAGAGAGTACTGAGAGATAAACCGAGAGTGTTGAAAGTTCAAGGGCCCTGCCACTATCTTACAGAAACAAAACTAAAGAGAGAGTACCAAGAGATAAACTGAGAGGGTGCTGAGGGTCCAAGTGCCCTGCCAATATTTCCCAGAAGTGAGGCTGGAAATGAAACAGAAGCCTACACTGCTTTCTGCTAGGATGTGCTAAGTAAATGCTCTCCCTAACCTTAAATAGCATTTGTGTCTGTTATTAGCAGCTATTAGTGAAGACACTCATCTTAATCACATTTCCCTTGTCGTTGTATTTGTTCATTTACCAAGAAGTGATGTGATGTTATTATTATTATTTTATTTTTTCTTTGCGACAATGTTTTTCTCTTGTTGCCCAGGCTGGAGCGCAGTGGCGTGATCTCAGCTCACTGCAACTTCTGCCTCCCAGGTTCAAGTGATTCTCCTGCCTCAGCTTCCCAAGTAGCTGGGATTACAGGCACCTGCCACCACACCTGGCTGATTTTTGTATTTTTTTTAGTAGAGACAGGGTTCCACCATGTTGACCAGGCTGGTCTTGAACTCCTGACCTCAGGTGATCCACCCACATTGGCCTCCCAAAGTGCTGGGATTACAGGAGAGAGCTACCACACCAACCGACGTGATGTTATTATTTCAGGCTCACATCAATGGTATTAGCACTGGATGTCACTGTTGTTCCATGCAAACAGAACACAAGTGTGCCTCTTCCTTCGTGAATTTCAGAAATGACCCAGTTACTTAGGAAATAGTTCATCATGTACTTTGGCAGAACCACACAGTACTCCCCACCCAGCCTGGCATTGGTGTTGCTATTTTCAGATTCTAAATCTAATCTATTCCAAGAGCAAGAGTCCAGGGAAAAGGCCATTAAATGTCTGAGGCACAGAGTCTATACAACTTCATCTGACACTCAAATTACTAGAAAGGTCTACTTGTGAGCAAAAATTTCTGTCCTTGCTATGTATTTTATTTTTTTTAAAAAAAACCTTAATACTTTAAATGCAAATATGAATCAGAATGATTTCATCATCATTCCATGAAGAGTTCCAGAAGGATTTCTTTGGTGAATGAAACACAAATATTAACTATTGCTTCTTCTCCCACTCACTTCATAACCAAGTAACAACCAGTCATCAAGGCTATGAAAGGTCTGATTCTGGCCTTCTAACCTGCTCTTGGACATAAGCAAGCACAACAGGCAATGTATTTCAAGACAATTACAGGCATAACTCGAGTATTTACAGGACATTGTAATAGAACTATCTTTTTGGTATTTCCGAGGTAAAAGTTAAATCCTGCAACAGTGGTGGCCCATCAGTGGTGGGAAAAGACCAGTTGCTCCTGAGGGTGGAAAATAATTTTGCAGTTCAAGTTAGTGAAGGATGGGCATTTCTTCTTCCATTATATTCGAAGTGGATTGAGTGTGCTGCAGCTTTTTTTTTTTTTTTTTTTTCATGGTTTCCTCAAGATAATGTTGTGGTTACTTTAGCAGGGGGTGGAAAACTGATAAGTGTAATTGCTATAATCACAGGATGTATAGGATGTAAATATTTGCAGGGCAATTAAAAACTATTTGCCTCTTTAGCTTCTTAAAATAAGAGGCACATCTGAGCAGCAAACAAGTGGAGAGTTTAAGAAAACAAGCAGAAAACATGTTTAAGTGGCAAGAATATGAGATGATTTATCGAGTATTCATTTTGTGGTTTGGTCAGATATGAACGTTGGGGGAAAAGAGCAAAATATTGTGGATCAGGAAAAATGTGTCATCAAATAACTAAAAATAAGTCTCAGAAGAACACCCCAGGGTTATAAATGATCACAGTGTGTGGCATTGTCAATTATCCTCTCAAGCTGGCACATTGTTTAGGAGGATGTCTAACTGCCAAGTTGTTATTGTAACAAGCCAACGAGCTTGCCTCATTCATTAAATACATGGAGGATGGTAGTCAAAATAAACCATGCCAGTTGACCACCATACAAAGTGGCAGTTTTTCTTTGAGAATAAGCTTTTCTTTTTCACTCTTGCCTGATTCATATGTAAATTCTTTCTATTTCTCCTAATGTTCCAAGAAACATTTTGATTGTCTTTGACTCATATCTGCTAAATTTCTGTACATATTATCATCTTTACTACCAGTAGGGAGAGTGAAAAGAGTAAATTCTACACTGTGTTGACAGAGTTTGCATAACGTAGGAAAGAAGGGGGTTGAATAGCACACAGATACTTCTACAGCAAGGTTAACATTTACGCACGCCAATTAAGTTGTACAAAAACAGTAATTTGTTATGTTCTATAATTGACCTCATCTTGCCCTCGATCCTCCATCATGCTGATTAAAAAAAAAAAAAAAATCCCTAAAACAACCCTAAAACCTGATGAACAGTAACTTTGTCTCTTGCGGTTTTAAAGGTTCTCAGGTTAAAACACTCTTTTTTTTTTTTTGAGACGGAGTCTCGCTCTGTCACCCAGGCTGGAGTGCAGTGGCACTATCTTGGCTCACTGCAACCTCTGCTTCCCAGGTTCAAGCAATTCTCCT
>NW_012103987.1:217353-276967 GCF_000951045.1 Mandrillus leucophaeus
GTGAGCGACTGCCCTCGGCCAAAACACTCTTAAGGGTAAACTGTCAATCATTTTGGACTTCTTACCTCTTCAGTGCTTTTAGGATGGTATCTAGGGACGTTCAATCTTGCGAGAACAAGGAAAAGACAGCTATGATCCACAATTTGTCCTCTGCTAGCCCTGCTAACTCTGACTGACAAAAAACTGGGAGGTCATGGTGTCCTTCTCTCTCCTTGCTGCATGTGTTTGCTGTAGTATCTGTGGATTCTAAAGCTAAGGTCTGTGCTCTCAGGGTAGACAGAGCTGAGTGACTGTTTCCATGAAAGTCAGCAAACTCCTTACGCTAGTGAGGCTCTGAACTTTGATTCTATCTGGCAGCCTTGATTCTCGGAGACTTATTGCCATTTTGTTGGGGCTGTTGACCTTGCAGTGGTCTCCACACCTCGAGCACAGGGTAACCCCTTGGCAGTCATGCCTAATTTTATTTAGTCATTCTGTTTTTTCATGCTCTACTCACCTACTTCTTCCCTCACATGGTCATGCTAGAATATCTGGGCCTTTTCCATATCACGTGCAGACTGTAGACCAGGGGCATGCTGTCCCAAGGCTATACATCTAGACCCTCCCTCTGCCTGTTACTGATCTAGCACCATGCGCCATGTTGCACGATGCAGAAGGAAGCAGAGCAGAAGCTTGGCTGTTCTCTGATTTCCCCTCGCACAATAGAGAATTCATATCAGAGTCTATCATATGCCTCTCCTCTCTAAACCTCGCCCAAAGGACCTTGGGCAGCATGCTCATCCTCACCTAAATCACCTGGTTTTCACAGCCCCTCATTTTCTAATCTCGGAAGTTGAAGAGTTTTCTATTTCTATTTTCTATTCCAAGGAAACACCATCTGTTTTATCTTTCCTCACAGAGTACCATAGCAAAGCTCTAAGCCTTGAATTCTAAGTTCTATCCTTGATATAAAAAGGAAGCTTTAGGATTTAAAAAATCTGTTTTTCTTTAAAAAAAAAAAAAAAAAGTAAAACCATGACTTGACTTGGTATATATTATCTTGCTCTGAATAATAAAAAAAAAAATTGAATCACATTTTTTCAAACTGAAAATTGACTTCATTCTCTATCTTCCCACTGACAGGCATTTGAGTCTCTGGATTAAGAGTTACAAGGTAACAAAAAAATGGAGAAAATCAGTTTGGTGTCTTAAAAATAGATCATCTCATATAAACTGCATATTCAAAATCCCTCAATAGTCATACAGTGCTTTTTGAATCTGTGCAAACTACATGATGCTAAAGGCCGCCACCCCTCCCAGGCCTAGCCTTTCAGGTTTCCCTCTCACTTCTGTGTAAGAGAAAAAGAGATTTAATGACTCTAAGCTTAAAGACTCACAGCTAATGAAGAGAAATAGCCAAGAGGCAGATTTTGACTAATCTAGCAGAGTCCCATTTCAGTCAAAGTTAGATTCTGAAATTAGTACTTAAAGCAAACGCTGCATTTATAAAAGTTATTCTTGAAAATTCTTTGTCTGTAAAATAATTTTTTTTACTCTATGAAAAACTCCAAAGATAGTATCTTTCAGTTAGTCCAATAACCAATTTTTACTCCAGAAATAGGGGAAATATTGTATGAAAAAGATGTATCTTCAAACTCTGCGATCATATCCAGTGATGCTCACATTATAAGGGGCACATAAACAAGGGATTAATATTTATTTCTGCTGGGCTTATGGAATAGAAAGAAAGTAATTATAGGATAAATTTGCTGTTACTAAAGAGTTATAATATTCTCTTTCTTGGAAATCTAACATAAAATGATTCATAAAATGCCTGGGCACATTCAGGATTGGATGGATAGATTTTCTAGTTGGTGGATTTCTATTGTTTCCACATGTATACTAATTAAAACAATTTCAAACTTAATTTGTTAAATAACATTTCAGTCTTGCAGAGCATGCTTTTTAACATTAAACTTTGTCTCCCTTTGCATGCTAATCTTCAAAAACACTTTCTAAATCAGTCCTTGTCTGATAAATATGTCCATTTTGTTTAGCTTTTGGACTCATGTTCTACAATAATTTTGATTTTTTTCTGAGTCACACATTGGAAGCAAGGGAAGCATGAACCCACTGGGCTTTCTTTCCTTTTTGTAAGTTTATACAAAGACGAGGCAACATGTCTTTCAGTAAGTAGATAGTAACTTCCTAATGTTTGCAGAACCAGATGAACAAAATGATAACCTCTCTGTGGCTTCGAATGTCTGATTCCTTCTAGGAGATCTTAAAGAAAGCCAATTAACATTAGCAGATGTGTGTGCAATGGAGAAGGTAAAAGAAAATGAGGGCAGTCATGGCTTTTTAGGGACTTGGATGGAAAAAAGATAAGATTTCTGGGGAAGGCGGATGTTGGGTTTAAGGCTTTCCATAGACGGTCATTAGAAAACTGTGAGATGAAGGGACAGTTACAAATTTAAGAAAGATGTGTCTTATAGGACTAATACAGATACCATATACCAGGTATTTGTTAGGTAACTAATACTTAAGGACTATAAGAAACCAGAAAAGCATCCTGTGAGGAAGGAAATATATATCACATTTTCTTTCATTTTGAGGTTGTACTCTGGAGCCAAGCATTGTAAGAGCTTTAGGGCAAAATTTGACTCTGAAATCCTTCAGAGTTCAGTAAAACTCTCCAAGTAATTCTGAACACGACCTACATTAATATTGTTCAACAGAAGGACAATGTGAGCCATGTAGGTAATTTTGAATTTTATAGTAACTACAAAAATAGAAAAAGAAGCAGGTGAAATTAATTTTAGTGCTATAATTTATTCAATTCAATGTATCAAAAACATCATTTGAACAAATTATCGACATGAAAAAACATTAATGGGATATTTTACATTTTTTGGCCTAAATTTTTGAAATCTCATGTGTCTACAACACTTATAGGCTACAATACATATTGTATGGGAGCTAAATTTTCACTGGAAATATGTGATCAGGGATTACATTTCATAAGATTTACAGTTGAAAAAGTAGATTCACCTACCTATGCTTTTCCAAATATACTTAAATGTTTTCCACTAACTGAAATGAGAAACAAAAATCATGTTTTTAACAGTCACATCTAATTTGCAAAATAGGTTTATCATTCTTTAGAATAACTGATTTTCCTTTGAAGCAAAACTGCATCAGTTTCAAACTATATATATCCAAGTTAGGTAAATTCATTAACTCTTGTGTCAACTCAGTATTATCAAATTCAAAGTAGGTATTTCATAAATTGTAAAGAAACTCTAAAAGTCTGTCTATATTAACAAAGTGTTTCTCACATTTTTTGTACTTTTCACGGCCAAATCCAGTATGATGATTACAATTAAAATCTTCTGTATATTGTTTAATGATGGAAAAATGTATAAAATAATTACTATTGATTTGTATTTTGCAACATTTCCATTTTAACATAAATTCTCATACCTGCTTAGTTAGGTCACAAATAAGTTTTTCTTTTCTTGGAGCTTCAAGTTTATTTTTATCAAGTGTAATATTAAGTGAGAAAACACAATTTGCCGTGCTATTTTCATCTTTGTTTCTTTTGGTTTCAAAAAATCTTGATTTGGAGTTAAGTATACAGTAAATCTTTGTAAAGTTCTTCCATGAATCACTTAATGGACATTAGCAAAGAACACAAAATTATTGAATCTGTATTGGTTTTTTTTAGAGACAGGATCTCACACAGTTGCCCAGGCTGGAGTGCAGTGGCACCATCACAGTTCACTGCAACGTTGAATTCCTGGGCTCAAGCAATCTTCCCACCTCAGCTTCCCAAGAAGCTAGGACTACAGGTGCATGCTACCATGCTTGGCTAACTTTAAATTTTATGTGTGTAGAGACAGGGTCTTGTCATGTTGCCCAGGCTGGTCTTAAACTACTGACCTCAAATGATCCTCCCACCTAGGCCTCCCAAAGTGCTGGGATTATAGGCATGAGTCACTGTGCTTGGTCCCATTGTCTTTTATAATTAGCAATAATTCATCCTTTGAATTTAAATGTGAATGATTTTAACGATTACATTTATGACCATTTTCAATCTCTTACAAAGTAGAGCACAAATATTTCCAATGTGTATTATACAGTGGAATGAAAAAATAAAACATCCATCTCTTGTTTTAAAATTCCTGTATATTCAGATTTTTATTTCATGTGGCTGGAGTCTATTGAGATAAAAACTGATTTTTTCAGATCTATTTAAAATTTTTCCTTATGGTGAAAGTCCAAAATATGTGTCTAAACCATAATTTAATTTTCTAGGTCATGAGTTGACAGCATTTCTTTATAAATTTGAAGGCTGAAACAATTGTAACTATGGTATTGATTGTATTGATTGGGTGGTCTCTCTTATATTCTATGACTCATCTAAAGCTAAAAAATGAAACACTTTCAATTTTTAAAACTTTAAAATTAATTTGTTTTTAATATTTCTAGAAAGAGTTTACATTCTACTCGTAATTGCTATTTTAATTGAAGATCTTTCACTTTTTATAAAATATCTTTTTAGATTTTTTCTTATAATTATCTAAGAAAATTATCATAATTGAAGCAATGTTTCTTTTTTTTTTTTAGACAGGCTCTGGCTCCATCACCCACCCAGGCTGGAGTGCAGTGGCGTGATCATAGCTCACTGCAGCCTGGAAGTCCTGGCCTCAAGCAATCCTCCCACCTATTCCTTCCAAAGTGCTAAGATTACAGGTGTGAGCAACTGTGCCTGTCCCATGAAACAATACAATTTATTTTACTTTGTATCTCAAAATAACTTTCTCTTTTTGTTCAGGAATTCAAACCATATTATGACTTGTCAAACTCAGATTCTGTTAAAAAAAATTATTTGAACATTTTTCTTTAAAGATTGAATTGTAATTTTATGTGACTAAATTTGTCATTTTTTATGACTGTTGAGAAAAAAATTATCAAACTTACTACACATTTCCTAAATACTGTCTACTTTATTATCTTAATTTTTTTACACGAGCAATCAGCTTTTTGTTTTGATATGACAACAAAGCATAATTGCCCCTCATCATTACATTTTGACCTATATTTTTCTTTTTTCTTTTTTACCATGTCTATCAAAATACTAGCATCTTCATTTTCAACTGATTCTGCATCTGATGCATTCCTTTATTTTACATTTGAAATTTTGCTCATACTAATTTTAACTAAAAAATAATTTATTACAATATCCTTAAAATATTTCAGCTTCATTAACAATTATAATTTATATAAGTATCACTGTGACTCCTGTTGCCTGCATAAAAATTCATAGAAACACACTACAAAATCCATCTCAACTGCATTAAATCCATTGATGCTGACAAAATGCACTATGAAGTGAAATATAGTTCTACCAAAACAATAAAGCTATATTGAACAGAAAAAATATTTTACACTGCTTCAGTTTTTAAATTTAAGTTACTTAAAATCAAATCAAATAAAAAATTCAGTTTCTCAGTCTCCACAATTCATCAGTCATATTTTTAAATGCTCAATAGTTGCTTATGGATAATGGCTCAAACCCAGAAGAAGATAAAAAATGTATATTATTATCTGTATTTGTATGTGTGATGGGGGAGGGGCATAATTCTCACTCCTCTCTCTCCACTTCCTACTGCCTGCCTACCAAATCATCGAGGTGTTTTTTTTTTGTTGTTGTTGTTTTTTGTTTGTTTGTTTGTTTGAGACGGAGTTTCCCTCTTGTCGCCCAGGCTGGAGTGCAATGGCATGATCTCCATCCACTGCAACTTCCGCCTCCCAGGTTCAAATGAGTTTCCTGTATCAGCCTCCCAAGTAGCTGGGATTACAGGCATGCGCCACCTTGCACCGCTATTTTTTTTTTATTTTCGGTAGAGACAGGGTTTCACCATGTTGACCAGGCTGGTCTTGAACTCGCAACCTCAGGTGATTTGCCCGCCTCGGCCTCCCAAAGTGCTGGCATTACAGGAGTGAGCCACAGCGCCCGGCCCTGGAGTTGTTATTTTGATGGAAGCAGCTTCCAGAACTGATTAGACCACATTTACTAGTCTCAAGATCATTCTATGCTGAATGTTCCTGTACGTTGGTGTGGTTCTCTTTCTTAGGTCTTGCCCCTACATTTTCTGCTGTTTTCCTGTCTCCATAGGGAAAAGTGACCCAGAGTACAGTCCCTGAATGCAGGCCAGCCATCGTGAGCTCTCATCTGCTCACAGAGGATCGGAGGAATTTAGACTTTTAGACAAGCTCATGCAGCTCATCTTGGCAACCAACTCGTGGAAAAAATAGGGGCTTAAATGAAGGCGGAGCTCCACTTAGTCCTTGAGCCCAAATAATTGGCGAATTTTCAGTTTTCCAGCAAGCTCGAAATTGGGGGGGATTAGCAGCTAGTTAACCTTCAAAGAAGGGAGGGGCATTTGTTTATCATTTGCATTCTCCTCTTGTGACTTTTTTTCTCAGGAACTTCACGGGGTGGGAGTTGTTAGGCAAAAACAGGACTCAGTAATCCTAGATTTCCTTGCTAAATAGCATCTAATTATAGACTAGGGCCACAATTATTTGTACAAATTACCACTTTAATCTTGAGTTGCATTGCCATCTTTTTTTGTAATGACCCTAGAGAAAAAGGAAAATGTTTTGATAAACTGATATATGTATACTTGGCAGAGGACTGCATCCTTATCAAGATAATGGTATTGATCACAATGACAAATTTTGAGGTCATATAGAATTAATGAGAATATTAATTCTTAACTCTGTCTTAAGCCAGAATCAGGAAGGTTCCTTGAAGAGTTACATTTGACTTGCAAACATCTCATACATTTGAACAGAGGTGGTACAGTTTCAGTATTCCATATCCACCCTGGGCCTATTGTTGAATCCTCTTGCTCCAGACAATAATTAATCTGTCCTGAGCCGCCACTGCCACCTGGTGGCAGTGTAAAGAACTATCTGATACAAAATTGCCTACTTAACTTTCTACATTCCACTTGCCTCTGGTCTTTTTCTATCGGGCCTCGGTTAATTCCTTCTATGCCAATTGCCATCACATACACTGAAAGAATCATAGTGTGGTGGCTAAAAGTACAACTCTAGAGCTCACTTCTCCTCTCCTTCACCCCTCACCAGCTGTGTGGTCTTGGACAAGCTGCTTAACATTTTGTCCTTTAAGTGCCTAATTTGTAAAACTGTAGTAATAACTCCTACCTCCTAAAGTTGTTTTGGAGAATGAGTCATGTAATTCACGTATGTACCGTGCTGAAAAAACTAGTGTCTGGCATACAAAAAATGCTCAATTCATGCTAACAAATGGCAGCTATTATTATACACATGCACACATCCTTTGTAGCTACCTTCATACTTCCTCTCTTCTCTTCCTAATAATTTTGGTTATTTTTCCATCTCCCTCAAATCAATCCAAATCATATCTGATAAATGTCTTATCATTGCAAGTGATAAGAAATATGACTATTTCAGTGAAAAGGAAATTGATTTGCTTTAAAAAGAAATTGTGTTTTGAGGGTCTTGTTCTGCCACTCAGGCTGGAGTTCAGTAGCACAGTTATGGTTCACTATAGCCTTGAACTCCCTGGCTCAAGCAATCCCCCACCTCAAAAAGGACTTGAAAGTTCCAGCCTTTCGAGTATCTGGGACTACTGGTGTGCACCATCACATCATGCTCAGCTTTTTCTTTTCTTTTTTTTTTTTTTTTTGGAGAGATGGGGTTTCCCTATGTTGCCCAGGCTCTTGTTTGAAACTTGTGAGCTCAAGCCATCCTCTTGCCTTGGCCTCCCAAAGTGTTGGTGTTACAGGCGTGAGCCACCATGCCTGGCTTGATTTGTTTTGACATGAAATTAAATGTTATGAACACAACGTGTAAAGTTCCTGGAAATGACCAGAAGAGCCATTTAGAATCTTAGCAAAAATCCTCATTTGCTCCCTAACTTCTAGCAAAAATCACTTAAAAAAATCATTAGCTGTCAAAAAATTAAAAACATCTTATTCCAATTTGTCTTCCTCTTTTGAAAAGTCACTGATTTAAAAATATTTGAATTACACAAATACTAAACAAACAATTTCTTGTTGTAAAACCTTTAAACCAGAGATAATGCAACAGTTGTCTTTGACTCCCTTCTCCTACAAATCCACTAGCTGCCCCAGAGATTAAGACTATCCCTTTGGTATACATTTTTTCCTAAGACTTTTCTCATGCATTTTTCCATTGTCTCAAGTGTTTAAAAAATTCCTCTTATTCTGGGCACTTCTTTCTTGGTCATTCCCACACATGGTGTCCAATTCTTTGACCCTGTAATAGCGACTTACAAATGTCTGCAGGAGACGGATGGCAGGGATCTGCCATTAGCATAGAAGTGCAGTCCAGGCTGGGCACGGTGGCTCATGCCTGTAACCCCAGCATTTTGGGAGGCTGAGGCAGGCAGATCACGAGGTCAGGAGTTTGAGACCAGCCTGACCAACATGGTGAAACCGTGTCTCTAATAAATATACAAAATTAGTTCAGCATGGTGGCACACACCTGTAATCCCAGCTACTCAGGAGACTGAGGCAGGAGAATCACTTGAACCCAGGAGGTGGAGGTTGCCATGAGCCAATATCATACCACTGCACTCCAGCCTGGGCAACAGAGTGAGACTCCATTTAAAAAAAAAAAAAAAAGCGCAGTCCAAGCCCCTTCCACTCCACTCGTTGGTCCCATTGAAAGCCTTCCTCCTTTCAAATCTGAGGACTCTCGTCTTCTTGATCCTTTCTGTCTAGATCCAGTTTAGCTAGACTTTATGAGCAGAAAATGGTCTCTTCAAGCATGAATCTAAATCTTTCTGACCTGGATATAGGTCAGCAGTTTGTTTGAAATTCTGCTTCTGTCTCCCTATGAGCTGAGAATGCCTTGGGGATTAAGAAAGACAAATATAAATAATCCAAATGATTATTATTTTGAGATGTTATTCCATCACATATTTATTTGTGCTTATGTAGAAAGACTTCAAAGAGTTTGTGGAAAATAGAATTAAAAGATAAAAAGAAAAACATAAACTTTGTTTCTCGACATAAGCTCCAGAAAGTTCCAGACCCTTTTGGAAGGAAAAAAAAAAAAAAAAAAAAATTCAGCCACTTAGTCCATTCCTAAAGAAGTGAGGGTTCTGAAATTTAACCATATCAATGCAATCTTTTGACATGATTAACTGAAGAAAAATGGGTGCCCTGTAAAGATTTTTTTAAGATTAAGAAACAAAAAGAAGTCAGAAGAAGCGAAATCACAACTGTAGGGTGAACGCCTCATGATTTCCCATTGAAATGCTCACAAAATTGCCCTTGTTTGATGAGAAGATTCTTTGGTGGAGCTTTCCTGGGTATTTTTCTGCTTTTTGGCTTTCTCAAAACTCTTGCAGAATAAGCAGATGTTCATTGTTCTTTGACCCTTTAGAAAGTCAACAAGCAAAATGCCTTGAGCATCCCCAGAAATTGTTGCCATGACCTTTGCTCTTGATCAGTGTGCTTTTGCTGTGACTGGACCACTTCCACCTCTTGGTAGCCATTGCTTTGATTGTGCTTTATCTTCAGGATCATACTAGTAAAGTCACATTCCACCTTCTGTTGCAAATCTTCGAAGAAATGCTTTAGGGTCTTGATCTCATTTGTTTAAAATTTCTGCTGAAAGCTCTACTCTTGTCTGCAGCTGTTTTGGGTGCATTGGTTTTAGCACCTATTGAGTGGAAAGTGTGCTCAATTAGTTTTTCAGTCAGAATTGCATAAACTGAACAATTGAGATGTCTATGTTGTTGGCTAATGTTTCTGCTGTTGTCAGTCTTTGTTAATTAGGACACAAACAAGGTGAATTTTGTTTTCCTCAAAAATTGACGTGTATGGTCTGCTGCTGTGGGCTTCATCTTCAACATCATCTAGTTCCTTCTTACAGCAAGTTATCCACTTATAAACTGATTATTTATTGGGGGAATTATCCTCATGAACTTTTGGTAAAATATCAGTGATTTCATCATTCTTCCACTTGAATTTCAATATAAATTTGTTTGTTCTTGTTTCAATTTTAGCATAATTTATGTTGCTCTGATAGGGGCTTTTTCTCACACTGATATCTTAGCCTTCTTAGTGCTTCAAACTAGATTCTGTTCAGATATGTTATCACTAGTTAATATGAATTTATTTTGGTGCAAAAAATTTTAAAACTCCATGACTAATTTTTAAAATAATTTGCATTTTTGTGAATTTTTTGAAGACTCTTCCTACAGTAAATAAGTATATAGTTGTGTTTTAATTTGCCTTTTATTTTTTCACACAAATGTCATTACTGAGTAGGTAATATTTGTAAGATTTTAAAAAATTTATCAATAATCTTGAAATAAATTTTAAAATATTTATTACATGAAATAACTAGAGTTTTCAAGTTAACTAACAAGTTTACAAATTAGAAAATAAATGTTAAGCAGTACTGAAAAATGTCCTTTTTTTACTATTAGTTCTAATGTGTCAAATTTAGCATTTTTAGTACACTTTGCTATGTATCAGCTTTCACACTGTTAACTTACCAATGAAATTTATCAATGTACTTTTTAAGTGGTTACCTTCTGTATTTACATTGAAAATGTTTTTTGAACTTATTTTTACTTATGTCCTCAAAAAATTACTTGCCCTTAAAATTTCTCACATGGTATGATTCCAAAATAACAAAAAAGAAGCAAACGGACAAATCTTAGAATGTAAAATTGTATTTTACATCTTTCATAAGTGACTTAAAATTTAATCTTTCAACATATAAATTTATGCATAATTTTTAAAAACACACGGTTGGTCACTTTCTGTTGTGGTAAATTATATCTAAAGACTTTCCCCATGCAGAATTATTTGTAAATCAAATGACTAAATTTTCTAAATCAGATTGAAATTGAAAATAAAAATATATTATAGTTTAGATTGAATATATATTTAATTTCTACTTCGCATAATCCTCGTTATATATACAGCCAGTAACCGAAGACAATCATTATCATAGCTTAATACTAAAAGGCAAATTTTCTTGAGTACTAATCAACATATAAAACCTACTATAGTATTGTATGTATTTGGGGTAGTCCATGAACCTATATTCCATTTGCATGCAATTACAATTCCACCATTTAAAAAAATTCACAGTGTGTAGCTAAATAACTGGAATGAATGGCTTTCCAACACTTTAGAATTTCCTTTTGGAACAATATTTGAAAATGTCATATGATCGCCTATTGCAAGTGTGAACTTTTGCCAAGCCAAAAAATAAAATGCTATAAAAAATGAGATCCAACTGTGTTTTAAAATATTTTTTAAAGAAAAGGGAAATATTAAACTCATCATTCTTTAAATGGTATTGAGTTTGTAAAAATAGGGTCGGGGTGGATTTTATGTCAGTGGTTGCTATGTTGATAATAATAGTAAATTATGTTCATTTTCTTATTAAGGTATCAGTACTTCTCTTCATTAGTTTTCTAATAAACTCAATACTGCATATGAAATATTTAAAAAGTCAACGATTTGGATCCCTGGCATTATATAAAGCCTTTGAACATCTACCTAAAAAATGTTTATGTAGAACAGATTCACAGAATTCCTTCTTATACAAACAGCCCACATCCATGTTACATACCCATTCTCTCCCGGTATTCATTGGTGAGGGCGAGCACAAGTCAGGAGGAAGAAAGAAAAAGGATGAATGAAAGGAAGAAATATTGTTTTGTTTTGCTTTGTTTTTTATACTATCATAGTACTGAAAATACCTCTGGACTTAATTTGGGCAAGGAAATTTAGGGCTAGTTGGTAAGTTGAATATTTATCTGGAATATATAATCACCCACTTTTTTATTTTTATATTTTATTCTTGGCACAGTGAGCACCTTGCCAGCATCTTCTGATACGGTCACAGAGTAAGCACTTTCATAATCTCATTTTTGCAATTACTGTCTCTCCTTCCTAGGTAAGTGGTTTACAAAAAAAAAAATTCATGCTGTGCATTTGTGGATTCTGTGTCTCTCTCATGGGCTAATTGGTTTACGTGCAATTTTTGTGGTTAGCCACTTAACTCTGAAGCTGTTTTTTACCTCATGATTCATGACATCCTTTTCACTCTATCAGGTTTTGGAGCAATTGTTCTAGTGTGGTTAAGCATGCAATTATCTTCTCACCATTTCTGTTTTGGTCCCTCATCCTCAACCCTTTTGAATTCTTGCTAAAGATTAAAGAAGGAGTTCAAAATTAATGCAAAAATGGTATCTGAAATATAGGCTAAAAGTAGAAATGCCTGGAAATTTAAATATTAACCATTTTGGCTATTCTGGGAACTCTAAGGTATCATGTAAATGTGATGATGTGTAGAATTTCAGTACAATTTTTATGGTTACTTTTTTTTCTAATTTTTTTCAGGTGTCAAGGTCATTGTGAAAGAATTTAAAAATCTCCATATCCAAGTAAAATTGGTATGCAATGTTGATATCAAATCAGCCAGTATTTTTTATTAACACACACACACACAGTTTTCAATTTTCTGCTGGGTGCTATGGATGATATAATATCAACAGAGGATGAGCATTGTGACCGAGAGTATGAGGACCAAGCACGTGAATCTGTCCTTAACTGCTATGGGGGATTCCAGTTTCTGCCCCTTATTTTCTCAAAAACATCTGCCTCATATTATTGTAGGGAGGATTAAACAGTTTTGTTTAGCACATTGACAGCGCTTTCAACAAAGAAAGCTCACAACTACATAGCTGTTATCTTATTACAAAGCAATCCATTGGCAAAGGCTGACCTGCATGGACTGTATTATAAAAGCATAGACATTTGGAAATAGGCTTTTGAGAACAGTGATCATCAAGAAAGCTTTTATGGCCTTTGGGATAGACTTTAATTGAAGAAAGTAGAAACTGGTACAAACAGGAATGAGAACAAATCTAGAAGGCAATTTATCTAGAGAAACTAAAGAAATTCATTTGATAAGGAAGGAGGGTTAGTGTGGTGAGTCATGGGATATGGGATGGCAAAAAATGAAGATGGAAAATGGAGGGAGTTAAATTTTGTGTATTTGCCAATGTAGTTATAAAATATAAGTTTAGGGACTCTTTAGAAAGGGGAAACCTGTCCCTTCCTTCCTAACGCAGTCCCAATGTATTTGAACTAGAGACTCAAGATCCCTGATCTAAAATTATTCCTAATGATTTTGCTTGTTTATATCTGGACAACTGTGAGGTTATCTTAACAATCAGCTTGCTAAGATGAAGAATATTTCAATAGAGTAATATTTAGCCATTTTAGAACACTGGCCTTAAAAATAAAAGGAAAAACATTCTGAGGTATAAGGAAGACAGTTATTTAAAAAATGGATGCTGAGTATTTTTTTATTTTTATTTTTTTGAGATGGAGTCCCACTCTTGTTGTCCAGGCTGGAAGTGCAGTGGCGTGAGCTCAGCTCACTGCAACCTCCGCCTCCCAGATTCAAGTGATTCTCCTGCCTCAGCCTCCCGAGTGGCTAGGATTACAGGCATCTGCCACCATGCTCGGCTATTTTTTGTACTTTTAGTAGAGATGGGGTTACGCCATGTTGGTCAGACTAGTCTTGAACTCCTGACCTCAGGTGATCCACCCACCTCAGCCTCCCAAACTGTTGGGATTATAGGCATAAGCCACTGTGCTCGGCTAACACTGAGTATTGTAGGGACATATGGATCGTCATGGCTGTGGAACCTAAAACAGAACATGAGATCTATCATAACGAAGTCTGTTTGTGCTATCTTTGCAGAGTTTTCTTTGTTCCTAATGTCCCACTCTCTTTTCAAGTTCAATTTTTCATAAAAATACATATATACCCTTATTATCTCAAAATCTTAAAAAGATTGAAATTAATAACCTCTGCATATGTCTTTCAATTTTATGTACAAATCAGAGTCTATGAAAGAGATAGCACCCAGTACCTTGTGGCCATTTTGGCACTGCCTGGCCAAAAGTTGATTCACTGCTTACATAAGGTTAGACCAGTGGATACCTGGAAGTGTCCCCACTGCGTCAACAGCATACTTCACTAAATGGCTGGTTTTTAATTGAAGTATCAGTCGTATATACATCATTCTTTTCCTTCCTGAAACAGAAAAACTCTTGTGTAAACATGGGCCAAGTCCAAAGGCCATGTGAGGGGTGTTTCCTGTTATTCAGACATCCATTATTTGGATAGTGTAGCCAAGTAGTTCTGGAAAACCATCCTACCCTCTATACTGTATTTATGTCTGTTCTTTACAGAGTAGATCAATGCATAACAAATGGCAAGTGGTTTAGTAACATAATGCAATTCTAAAAACAATAAACAGCTTACCCGCTCAAAACTCTTACCAACTGACATGAAAACGATCTGAAACTTATGTCCACTTCTAAATGAAGGCATTGACTTTATAAATCTGAAAATATGCATGTGTTATTTATGAGTGTAACACAATCACTCATAACTACTTTGGCAGAATGAAACCCTAAAATAATGGGATCTCGAACAGGGTAGTTTTGTTCAGAGAAATTGAAGCAGGGGGTGTTTAGGGTATGATGAACTATTCAGGGACTCTGGGATGGAATCAGTGCACTGAAATCTCTCAGAAATAAGAAGTCCTATGAAACCATTTGGATGGGGAAACAATGTTCATTGTAGCACTATTCACAGTAATTAAGACATGGATTCAACCTAAATGCCCATTAATCACAGATTGAATAAAGAAAATGTGGTACACATACACCATGGAATGCTATACAGTCATGAAAAAGAACAAGATCATGTCTTTTGCAGGAACATGAATGGAGCTGGAGGCTATTATCCTTAGCAGACTAATACATAAACAGAAAACCAAATACCACATGTTCTTACTCCTAAGTGGGAGCTAAATGATGAGAACTTATGAACACAAAGAAGGAATCAAGAGATACTGAGGTCTAGTTGAGGATGGAGAGTGTTGTAGAGGTTATTGCATCACCCAGGTATTAAGCCCAGTACTTAATAGTTATCAACAAACCCCTGTGACATGAGTTTACCTATGTAACAAACCTTCACATGCACCCCCAAACCTAAAATAAAAGTTAAAAAAAGAAAGTTGTGTGCAGAATATATTTATAAAATATTTTGTCCATTTCCAAGTTAGTACTTTTGTATAAATTAAATTTATTTTGTACTGCTCTATTAAGATGGATAAACACCAAACTTTATAAAACTTTAGTCAAGAATGTATTTGAATAAAATGCTATGAATACTACTGGCAATATATCCAAAGTATTTTTAGGTTTCAAAATAACAATGCACAGATCTGGGAAAATTAGTCTTATAATGTCTATCCTCAGAAATACTTTTAGCCTTTAGGAAAAGATATGTGTTTAGCTGGATAAAGTAATATGATTAAGGTCATTATATGATTCTACAAAAAGTTACAATAGACTATTTCATCAATAACAAATACAGGTTTTTCTTCATTTCTTTAAATATTTATTTATTGTTATAAAAAATGGGTAGTATAGGAAACAGGAGGATATTGAATTTTGTGTATTTGCCAATGTAGTTATAAAATTTTTAATTTAAATTTAGAAATCATTTAGAAAGGAAAAAATCCATCTCAGCATGAAATATCCAGTTTTTCTTTGTGTCTATGTAGACACAAATGAGCATAGTTTTACTTTATATTCAGAAGAAAATACTTTCTTTATTTGATTAATTTCTCCAACAGAAAATATACAAAAGAATTTTATTATAAGTTTTAAAAGTTTACCAACAAACTATTTAGTATACAAATCTTGGCAATCTCAAATAAAATAAAAATATATATGTTTATTTAAGTCATTGCAGGACAGAAAGACATAATGTGAATACAAAAATTAACCAAAAAGCAAGCTAAACAATATTAAACATTTCAAAATAACAATGTTGCCAAATCATATTTCACTGAGAGTTCTAAACCACAGTCATTGACTTTGCCTACTTCAGGGTATGAAATATTTTTATGGATGCCAATCCACCCTCATGGCTAACCACATCACTTAGTACTTTTAGATCTTGGATCAAATGAGGCAGAGGAAGAAGACATTGGGATCACTCATCATAAATCCCCAGTTCTCAGAAGGGCATTTGTTTGAAAAACAAAGGTAGGTGTGAAAGTGTAGCTCCAACCCTTCAGAGTCCATTGGTGGAACTTGTCAAAATTTCCAAAGAACTGTTTGATTTCCAAGGTTGATGTTCCAAAACCAGACCAAGTTGGACAGACTTTTAAAAAATCCAAAGAAAGCACATGCAAATTAGAGGTTACCCAATGTTACAAACTTAGCCAAAGAACTTGCTGTAGGTTACATAATTTGTGTCTTGCATTTTTGTCTACCAAGCACTGAAAAACACTCTGGGACACCTCTTTTTTTCTCTTTATGGTAACTTTAAAAGAAGTTTTTCTGGGTGAACATGGTATAGTTTATAATCAGCATTACATCTTGTATTTTAAGACTGGTAACATTTGAAGTACTGGCCATGGCACCCAATTGCTAGAGTATATACTGTGGAAGTCTGTAGAAAACAAGTATTCTTGGAATTTTATGGGTAGTCTGTGAAATCTATTAAATTATATTGCTCACTTTTTAATAGACATTAAATCCTCTTGTAACATGTCCTTTTCAGGGACATGGATGAAGCTGGAAACCATCATTCTCAGCAAACTATTACAAGGACAGAAAACCAAACACTGCATGTTCTCACTCATAAGTGGGAGTTGAACAATGAGAACACATGGGCAGAGAGAGGGGAACATCACACACTGGAGCCTGGGGTGGGGGGTTGGGGGAGGGATAACATTAGGAGAAATACCTAATGTAAATGACGAGTTGATGAGTGCAGCAAACCAACATGGCACATGTATACCTATATAACAAACCTGCACATTGTGCACATGTACCCCAGAACTTAAAGTATAAAAGAAAAGATATTAAATGATAGATTGGCCTTTACTTCTTATAATGCACTTGTAATAGAGAATTATAGGTAATATATATGTAACTTGACAAAATGACAAAATAGCTATTGTGGGGATCAAAGCTAAAAGCTGAGCGCATCCCTCCCCAGATTCTCTGGTGCACTTTCAACTATTGTAGAACATTTCTATCACGGTTTATTTTTAATAGTGGGGGGAGGGGGAATGGAATACTGTACAGATATTTGAATAGAATTTATGTAATAAATCCTTCAGGTCATGAATAACTTTCTTTAGAGTCCTATAACTATTAACTTTCAGAGTTAGAAAGGATATTAATGACAACTTAACCCAATCACTATATTTTAATACATGATATAGCTGAAGTCCAAAGATATGATGGACTTATCCAAAATCAAAATATTAGTAAATAAAAATGATATTCATAACTATTATTGCAATAAACATTTAATTGCTGTAAAACATTTCTATTATTACTCCAAATGCATCCAATAAATTAACTCATACAATCTCTTCAACATTTTTATAAGGATGAGTACAAATATTGTCCCCATTTTTTTTTTTTTGAGACAGGGCCTCACTCTGTCACCAGACTAGAGTGCAGTGGCATGATTGTGTCTCACTGTAGCCTCAACCTCCCAGGCTCAAGTGATTCTCCCACTTGAGCCTCCCACGTAGCTGGGACTACAGGTGTGTGCCACCACGCCTGGCTAATTTTTGTATTTTTTGTAAAGATGGGTTTTCGTCACATTTCCCAGGCTGGTCTCACACTCCTGATCTCAAGTGATCCACCTGCCTCCACCTCGGCCTCCCAAAGTGCTGGGATTACAGGCATGCAACACCATGCCCAGCCTGTCCCATTTTATGCATGGGAAAACTGAGATGCAGAGAAATCAAGTAATATGCTAATTAGTGGCAAAGATAAGGTTTATTTTTAGGTCAATGATTCAAAAGAATAATTCTGATATTTATATTATACTGAAGATTAGTTCATTAAACTCATGAAGATTTAATTGAATCTGAGTTACTTACATAACACAGAGGGGAGAGTGCCCTAAATAATGACAAACAACTGACCTCAAATCAATCATTTGATTTAAGAAGGCATTGTAAATATCACTTTTGCAGATTCAGTTTTCTAAAGATTTTCAATTAACAAATATATTTGAGTGAATATACTGTAAGCGTGGTGCAATTCTTGGCAATGGAGATATAAAGATGATAATTTTTCTTAAAAGTCAAAGTCAGTTTGAATTCCTATCTAGTGATCATGTGGAAGGAAGAGGTAACATATTGAGAAGTTGAGAGAAAAAAAATGACAGACATAGAGATGACACTATATTTATGTATATATTGATAGGACAAATATTAAGAAATACTTATATTTTCTATTTCATATTGTCACAAGTAAGGTGATCTGACTTTTGAGATAACAGCTTAATTTATGATTTTTCCAAGCTGTATTAGCTTATTCAGAAAAAAAATACTTTCTCTTTTTAAAAGTTTGAGAAAACATATTAAATTCAATGCAAAATACTGCTGTTGACATATATAATTTTTGTGTATCTTGAATCAGTATGCTTCGTAGAGTATATATTTAGATGTAATACTTTAATCAGTTTTATTGATGGAAAGATACTGATTTTAACTTCAGTGATATTTACTACCCTTTGGTTTGGCTTGATTTTACAGGAGATTCCAGTCAACTTTAATTTGTGCTATTTTAACATTTTACTACAGTTCTCACCCCTCCTGAGAAAGAATTTATTCCTCCTTCAAAATTTATGGGATTCCTTTATAACTTCTTTCTAAAAGAAAAATAAGTCAGGTTGTAATTAATTCCCTTACAGATAGTTTATGAAATTAGTGCTGACTCTGTCCCTTCCTTTACTATGGTTTGTGAGGCCTTAAAATGTAATTTAAGAGGTGAGATTATAAGTACTTCCTTGTTCAGGAAAAAGCAAGAGGAAGAAAACTCGTCTCAGGAAATATAAAAGCCTTAAAAGAATGATTATTTTGTAGGCATTGTGAGGAGAGGGTGAATCATGTGTGAATTGTGTTCTTTCAAAATAGACTGTGGCAGTTTGTTAGGTTATAAATTCAAATCTGGCCTCACCAACTCAAGTCAATTTAAATCATGAGGAATCTTCACAGAGCACTGTTTAGTCCATACTGGCTGTTACCAGACCATTAAGCCACAAGGCACCTTCTCAGCAGGAGCCCAGAGATCAGCATTACTGGGATTGAAATTCTTCATTAGTAAAAAGAAGACACAAAGTAGTATAATGGAAAAAACTGAGCTTTCAGGCAGAGAGCCTCATGTTATGTGACCTTGTGGCCATGTTATATCATCTCATCCAACCCGCAGTTTTCTCACTGAAAAACACCTACCTTCCAGAACTTCTGTATCATAATGTGTTTGCTTTCCTCTATATCTTAGATCTGTCCCTGGTCTTCCAAAATCTATGTGGGTCTTTGAGAAAGCCTCAGTCTGGGCTTCACCTCCCTCATTTGTAAAAATTGAGACTATAGATAAAATAATTTCAGGATACCTTCCAAGTCACAATTATCTAGGAAACTTTGGAAAGTGCACGGCAAAAATGGATGGTGAAATTAATATATGACCAAAAATAGATAAGATATTAAAGATAGTGAAAAAAATCTTACTTGATTTTTTTTTACTCAGAGTTCAGCTTTCAGCTTTGAAACCAAATAAGCTACCTAAGTTGTCACAACTTTCTTTTACTGATTTCAAAGATCTCCATGCAATGCCAGTCTGGGGGTGGGGGCGGGGGTGGGGATGGGCAGGACATCATTTGACCTGAGGATAATAAAGACAGAGTCTTTGAATCTGGCCATCATATGGCATTTATGACAGCCACCACTTCCATCCTTCCCAAAGCAGACCTGGTTAACCAATTTTAACACTCCCAGTCCAGACTTGGGTTTAGCATTACAACATATTGATCACTATGTTAACTATTTAACCCATTTAACCTCATTATCCTGTAAGAAGATAATTATATTCAATTTCATTGAGTAGCCTGAGACTCAGATGGGAAGAACTTTTTAGCTAACAACAACCAATGGCAGGCAGTGTAGCCAGCATTTTTGCCTAATTCTTTCTACCTCCAAGGCCTGTGCTCTTGACGACTGCACTGTATTGCCTTTCCTCATAGTAAGAATAAGAAGATTTGAAAGATGAATTCAAATTGAGCCTCAATGTTATTTCATTCATTTTATTCCAAATGTATATTGTGCGTCTGCAATTTGCCAGGCACTGTTCTCGATGTAGGTGATGTATCAGTCAATAAGACAGAACAAAATCTGGTATGTATACTTGTGGGAACACAAATAACAAACAAGATCAGTAAATACAATTTAAGGTATATTAGTCTTTGTCTGTGCTACAGAGGAAAAAAAAGTAAGGAAAGTCAAGGTGGCAGACTATAAATTAGTGGGCAGAAAGATCTCATGAAAAGGGCATATTTGAGGGGAGAAGACTTGAGGGAAGGAAATAAATTGGGAGAAAAGCATTGCAGGGTGAGGGAGAACAAGTGCATGAACACTCAGGTGGGAAACCTGTCATAGTGTCCCGGGGCACTGACATGGAGAGATCAAGTGATAGATAGAATAGCAGGACATAAATCCAGAGAGAAGAAGGGCTAAGAGAGCAGACTGAGGAGAGCTTTGTGGGGCATAAAAAGGTCTTTGCTTGTATGTTTGAGCAAGATCGGAAAGAATTGGAAGGCTTTGACAAAGGAGGGCATGATTTGCTACTGCGTATTGACTAGCATTATGAAAATGTTGACTATTTCTTTGATGAAACAGAATTATAAATATATATTACAACTTAAGTCCACTTAATGTACATAACGTGATACACAATGTACATAACCTGTGCTGTTGTGGGCTGAATCGTGTCTCCCAAAATTCATATGTTGAAGTACTAAGCCCCAGTACCTCAGAATGTGACTATTTGAAATTAAGGTCTTTAATGAGGTTTTTAAATTAAAATGGGGCCCTTAGGGTGGGCTGTAATCTAATCTGACTCGTGTCTTTACAAGAACAGATTACAAAATTCAAAGAGACACACACACAGAGGAAAGATCACGTGAGGGCACAGTGGGAAGGCGGCTGGTTGCACGCCAAGGAGAGAGGCATCAGAAGAAGAAACCAACCTTGCCCAACACCTTGATCTTGGACTTGCCTCCAGTACTCTGAGCAAATAAATTTATATTGTTTAAGTCACCCAGTCTGTGATATTTGGTTATATCAGTCCTAGCAAACTAAGTATGCCTTAGTAAACCATGTAGTCAAATGCATGTTTTCTTCTTATGGGGAATGAACACACACAAACTACAACAATGGTGATAAAAGTGCTTTTGCTTCCTGTTCTTCCCACTATAAACATAAATATTTTAAATATAATATTTATAACATTTGCAATTTATAAAACTATTTTACGTACATTACTTCACTGAATCACAACAACACCACTGTATTTTTTCTTAGTGAATGAATAGAACAAAAAGGAAACTTTAGGAAAAAGAAATACTTTTCTCAAGATAAGCAGTTGGTTAGAAACCAAAGCAGTAAAAGAAGAAGGAATGGAGTTAGATGATGTCTAAAATAATCTCATAGATTACTTATTCATTGTGAAGCTGAAAATGTGCCTTTAAAGTGGAGAGATCTCATTGTAATGACCTTAACCAAGGGATAAAATGGTGGTACAACCTGAAGTTATGTCAGTCCTGATGCGATGCAATATGGAATACTTGAAATACAAGGAATAAAATATCACCTATGATGTGTTCTTGTCACAAATGTTAATTCCGAATCTAAGCAAGCCTTTATATCTAAATCTTCATCTATGGGAGATACAAGAGGTTGGGCAACATAGTTGTTAAACTATACAACGAGGAAGCAATGAAACAAATTCAGAATATGGAACTTTTTATGAGAAAATTGGTCCGGACTTTTCAAAAAGTGAATATCATTATAAAGATATGTGTGTAGAGAAAACTATTCTCTAAAAGATCCCAAAGAAATGTAACATCTAACACAATGTGTGAACCTAAATTGAATTATTTGGGGATAAAAAGGATCTAGAAACACATCCTTGGCATAAATGGCAAAATTTGAATATGGATTCAATATTAGATAATAGCAAGGGGTTTTTGTTAATTTGTTATTTTGTTAATAGTATTATAGTTATATAACAGAATGTCCTTATTTTCAAGAATTTAAGTGTGAAAGCATTATGACTGCAATTAATTTTCAAATATTTGAGAAAAATATGTGTACTTATATAGAGAAATATATAAAACAAATATAACAGTATGTTAATTTTTCAATCTACATGACATGTATACCATGATGTTCTTTGTACTTGTGTTTGAACTTTTCTGTTTATTTGGAAATTTTAATAGTAAAAACTTGAGATTATGAAAGGAAAAAACAACCCTGTACATTGAAATGGTAATTAAAAGAGATAAAGAGAGGCTACTAAATATCTTTCTACGATCGACCTTTATTAAATTAGAGACTAACTAAACTGATTTTGAAATCTTTTTTTCTTACTGGTAAATGTTCACAAAATAAACTAAATAAAAGTTTTCCAAAATCTTTCAGAAATTTAAGCTGGCTCATGTTCCTCTCCACTTCATTGATAATGTAGAAGATAGGAGCTTATGGAATTAAATTCAAGGTAGGCAGGAACTATAACCTTTTTTTATATTTCTCAAACAACCTCATTTCTGTTTCGGAGTTTCCCTTCCTTCATTTTCTCCACTAGTTGCATGTATATTTCAGGAGCTCTTGAAATAACAATCAGCTCTTAGAGTTTGCACTAGTTAGTTTCAGGCTGTTATAACAAAATACCATAAACTGGGTAGCTCATAAGCAACAGAAGTTTATTTCTCACAGTTCTGGAGGCTGTGAAGTCCAAGATCAAGGCATCAACAGATTTAGTGTCAGATGAGGGCCGCTTTCTCATAGTTGGAATTTTTTTACTGGGTCCTCACATGATGAAAAGGGCTATCTCCTGTGAACTTCTTTTATAAGGGCACTCATCCCATTCATGAGGGCACCACCTTCATGGCCTTAACACTTCTTCAAGGCCCCACCTCTTAATATTGTTGCATTGGGGATTAAAATTCAACATGTGAATTTTAACACAAGCATTCAGACCATAGCAGTCAGAAGAGTAGAATCTGGCCTTTTTTACTCCATGCTCCACTGAAATGTACATAACCCCAACCTGTTCTTGGCTCCCTGTTCATGCTAGTTGCTACTTTGACGTCACTCACCCTTGTTCCTGGACCTTCCCTTGGTCAGATCTCTTTCAGCTATTTCCTTGTTTTTCTTCAGGGCATGGAAAACATGCAGATGCTCCATGCCATGTTCTAGGATCTCCGGAAATACACTGGAGCTAAATAAAGCCATGTTCCCACAGAAACCACCTCTTAATGTGTAACCTACAGCATGAGTGCCATTTGGGTTGAAGTTAGAACTCTGAGATGTTGCTACCTTGTTTGCGTAAGACTTAGATCCTCAATGTGTGAATTTGTTTATTTCTCCCTCCCCACTTCCAGGTTGCTGATCTATGTGAAATGCAGGACATAGATCACTTTCTTTCAGTGACAGGCTGCTATCTAAACTCTCTTACTCTTCCTCTCTCTTCTTTTCCACTATCCCTCGGTTGAGAAAGCTTTATTTAGCTTTATCTACCTAGTTTTAAAGGTAAAAATATATTCACACTTAACGCATAGGGTACCCTCCCAAATCTTTTGTTATGTCCCAGGAAATAAATATTTAGTCTTTTGTTCTGTTGATTCTCTGGGTAATCACTTCTCTGAGGTTAAGTGTGTCTCAGCTGTTGTTTAAATTACATGAAGGGAAGCAAGGTAAGAATATAGGAATACTAAACTGTTTTACATATTAACATGTTATCCACTACGTTTATAAAAACACTGATATGTAGTTATTCATAACTCCACCAGAAGACCATCTTCCTACATCTTATAATTCAGTATACATTAGTTCCCTCCAATCATTTTTGAGAATAAAGTGTCTTAAATTAACTCAGCCTTTTGTGTGCAAACAAAATGAATACTCTAAAAGAGGGCAAGCCAACATAAATAAAATGTGAGCCATAAATGTAATTTTTAATTTTCCAGTAGCCAGATTAAAAAATAAGAAATAGATGTAATTAATTTAACATATCTTATTTAGCCCTATATGTCTGAAATATTATCATTTCATTATGTAATCAATATTTTAAAAATATGTTTTGTATTTCTTTTTCCATAACAAATCTTTGAAACTTGGTGTGCATTTTATACTTACCTTCAATTTGAGCTAGCCACATTCCATATGCTAAATTTGGGCTAGCCACATTCCATATGCTAAATACAGTAGCAACTGTATTGGGCAGTGTTACTCTAACAAAACATCAGAACCTTTAAAACTGAGGACACGTTGAGAAGGTGCTGTCTACAATCCAGAAAGAGAGCCTTCATCAGAACCATACTATTCTGGCACCTTCAGCCTGACTTCCAGCCTTCAGAGCTGTGAAAAAGAAAGTTCTTTTGTTTATATAAGCCACCTAGTCTATAGCATTTTGTTATAGTAGCCTAAACTAAGACATTCTGCATGTCTCCAAAAATGACACCCGCGCCGCCTTCTCCCAGTTCCGTCTTGTACCTCTAGCTGATAAAGAGCATCAACATAATCTGTCTTGAATCTGGGGGAAAACTGAGGGTCTCACCTGAAAAAAAAATGGATGGATTTGCTGTAACGCCTTGCTTTATTGATAGCTTCAAGGCACAAAAGAACTTCAATCACTATGTGAAGAACATCCAATCACTAAAACATTCACTATTTTTTGTTATATAACTTTTGCAGACATTGAAAGTGGATGGTAAAGAGCCGTTTAGGACAGCTCCAAAACTCCTTGCCTTGGGTTACTAAGGAATAGTAGCATCACCTATAAGAATAAATGAAACAAAATATGAGTAGGGTTGCAGACAGCAATACCTTCTGCTGTAGAGATCTTTAGTTTGAGGTGCTTTAGGGACTCCCAAGTAGAGATATTCAGTGGCTTGTTTGAGCCATGTATCTATTTCTCCAAAGACAGAAACTTGGGCTTTAGATATGGATTTCAGAGTCATGGCTCACAGGTGAAGCTATGGCTATCAATTTCAAAAAATACAAGATTTTTCTAAGCTAAAACAAAAACAAAATTTCTTCCCAGATTTAAAATTTTCATAGAATTGTGGAACTTCCTGAAGAAGATAGCTGAGATGTCATCTATTTGGTCCTGCTGATCTTTTTTTTTTTTTTTTAAGCAGAGAGTACTTATCAATATTACTATAGTTACATATTAACATGGGCTTTTAATTTTCTGAAGAAACTCGAAACAATGCAATTGTGCATTATGTGAATAAATTTTCTCATAGTGTGGTAGCAAAGATTATATAATGTTTGTACTCTGTGATCAAAGGAGTGGTTTTTACCCTCTGATCCTAGTATCATTCTTTACGGTTTGGGAACTTGGCAATTAAGACCATAGATTATTTTCTTGGTATCCATCAATTTGATAAATCTTAGACAGCTACATGAGTTCTTTAAAGGAAATAATAAATCTAATAAATATACCTTGGTAAACGTTTCAGTCTATATTTATGCCTTGAAATCTAAAGCTTTCATTAAACTTTCTCAAGAGTTCTTGTAGAGAGTTAGAACTTAGCTTCAAATGATATTTTCTAAGTTTTATGTGATTCCTTACTGAGACAGAGTCAAACATTTTTTTTCTTTTACTGAATGAGATTAGATTACACCCACTTTAGGAAACAGAATGTTTCATTCTGATGGGTTTTAATTTTGTTAATCCCATTATTTCTTTATAACTCCCTGGGCAATTCAACCAGGTTTGTTAGAATAAGTATGCTGAAGTAAAATGAAATTAAAATTTCTCCAATTTGGTTATTACCTCATTTCGTAGGAAAATACTTCTCACCTACTTAAAGCAATTTTTCCACTAATAAAAATTAATTTTCTATACCACTTTTAGCCATGAAGCTTTTGGTTCAAATTTATAATTTTTATATTTGATATAATAGGTATAGGAAATTTATAAAGTGCTAGGTTTTAAGAACTGTGAATGATTGTACAATACATTTTATAACACTGATCAGATAAGATGGTTACATACAAATTACTGAAGAATCTTCAGGTTTTAGGAAGGACCAAATTAAACTGATTGTTCCCGGTGTAATTGTTAGTTCCGTAGCTGTTTGACTGCCAAGCAACCACTTTAGTTACATCATGATTGAGTTTGTGGTACTATATAGACATGCTGTATTTATGGAAGTAACCTGATAATCAAATATCAGGGACAAAAGAAGAGATCACTCTAGCTATTCAGGAATATAAAAATCGATAGATGCTGTAGGACAAGGGATATTTGTAAAACACAAATCCCAGAACTTTATGGAAGTCATTATGTTGAGAATAACTTTAAAGTAGACCAAATTTGGGATAAAATATTCAGGGTTATAGAGGACCATGCTTTTGGATTTTTGTCACAAGTTATTAAGAATTCACCCTGATTACCAGTGTCCTAGTTACTTGGTATCTTACTTAGTGACTATAATTCTGCTGTGTTCATTCATTCCGAAGTATTTATTATGTACCTCAGACATGAAAGAAACATACTATTGGAGCACAGGGAAAGCATATATAGATAGCCTTTAATGTGCATTTCTATACATAGGGTCTCAACTACATTAAAATTAGCTAGATCATGTTTTCTTAGGTATTTTGCTTTCTTTTTGAATGCCAAAACTTTCATTTGAACTTTTCTGTTTGCTAGGCTTTCGTTCAGTTTTTCAGAAATTAACACTGATTCTGCCCTCCAAAATCAATGAAGCTTCGTGTCTTCAGGAACCATAAGTTGAAATAAAGAAATCTAATTTTCAAAATATCTTCAGCCTCTTCTTTTTCCCTATCTACTTCTTTCTTCCAGGAAGTGCTGCTCATCATCTGATCAACAATGACCCTATATATTTACAAAGTATAATTATAATTATTTATTATTGACAAGTCATATTATGAATAAACTAATAATTTTAAAATGCATTAACCTAAAAACATAATTTTTCAAGGTACAGAATTACTGTAACACACATTTCTGTGTCTGTGAGTGAGTGATATACACATACTTTTACTCTCATTAGCTAATCCCTATAAATCAAATGGTGAAAATATCATAAGTATTAGTATACCTTTAATTCAGTAAGAAAAATAAACTATAATCAGTTTTGAAGGTTCTATTTTATTAGAATCAAACTGTCCAAACACCTCATTTTGTAGCACTTTTTTGTTCTTTATTACACATATCACCTTCTATGTTTATTTTTTCTTTTAAAAATCTTTTAATAGAATATATATATACATGCCTCATTTTCTTTTGATAGCAGAAAGGATAATCATAGGTAGTAACTGTCCATCATTATTTAATGAAGAAGATTGATACAATACAAAACCACCATCATAAGGCAAAGTTTAGTAAGAGATCATTGAATTTAGCTTGCTTGTGGACATTGCTGTGGCAGAAAACAATAAAGTTTACCAACTCTACTTGTAGCTCAACTTTCACTGTTGTGTAAGATGTAGTCTAATTTACAGATATTGCTTCTTAAAAAACTGTGACTAATCTCATCAGATTTTCAGTAAAATATATTCAGTGACAGACATTAAATTGCCAGAAAGATTATATCATTCTAGTTTTACTAATACTATACAATACTCTACCCGACAGGTTTTTCCATAAGCCGAGCCAAGATGAAGATCTGAAATTTCGACAAACTTCCCATTCTGAAGGTTCCCAGTCACAATGGAAATGATCCTAAACACAGGAACTGGACAAGACTTCCTTAAGTGTGCTTCTTGTTAAGTAACCTCTCCATACCTCAGCTGTTAGATAGGAAATTGTTTGCTGATACCACAGGCAGAGAAAGTTTGTGCTCCGAGAGAAAAACTAAAAGACAGATCTAAAGCCACAATCCTACAGGCTGGTTTTATATTTGGCTATTTGATTTGAAAATGTTTCCTTTCACAAGCGCTACTGAAGTTCTTTGATAGAGATGTGTAACCTCCTATTAAGAACATATTCAGTCCTCAATTTCAACATTTTCTTTTTATAAAACTTAACCTAAGTTATAGGCTACAGAAGAGAGAAAGTCAGGGACCTTAATTGGACAAGCATTCTCTGAATAATGAAAAGATCTGGAGTTGAACGGAAAGCTAATATAAGAAATAATTGGTTTTGGATTTTTTAAAAAATGTAACCTTGATATTTCTCTGCATGTTCCTACTAGGTTTGGGTGTATTTTTAAAAAGGCAGTAGCCTGACCAACATGGTGAAACCTGTCCCTACTAAAAATACAAAAATTAACCAGGCATGGGGGCATGCACCTGTCATTCCAGCTACTCGGGAGGCAGAGGCGGGAGAATTGCTTGAACCAGGAGGCAGAGGTTACAGTGAGCCAAGATCGCACCACTGCACCCCAGCATGGGTGACAGAGCAAGACTCTGTCTCAAACCAAACCAAGCCAAAACAAAACAAAACAAAACAAAAAGGCACTGGGTAAGTGAGGAACACTGGTTTAAAAATAACTAACATTAGACTATACATTATTTAAATCCTGATGAAGAAAATAATTAAGCTACTACACTCTGTCAGTGAATTGAAACCCTGAATAAAAAAAGAAACACACTTTGACTTCATTCAGTCAAAATATACTTGTGTTTTAATCAGTGTTCTAAGAAAGTTTATATTTCACCTCATTTAACTTCACAACAAACCCATATGGTACATATGATAATTATGCAAATAAGGAGATGAAGCCTAAGAGAGGTTGGGGACTTTGGCAAGGTTTCCCTATTAATGGGTGGGCAAAGCAAAGGGATAGCTTCCATCGGTTGAGAGGTAGCCAGAAAAAAAGGACAATTTTGAGCTAGGCATGGACTTGAAACTATTTCTAACACCCACTAGCTGCACAGCCATGACAAATTATTTAGCCTCTTAGAGGATCTGGGTAAGTTGATGATTATACCCATCTCCTGTGCTGTGAGAATGAAAAAGGATTGAGTATCTGAAGTATAGTAGGTGTTACATAAATGTTTGTTCAATATATTATTGAATAATTGATTAGTAACAAGTTGTAGCGTATTTTTTTAAATTTCACAGTTTCCAGAAATTTTATTTTGAAACTGATATTAAATTTTAAGGCAATATTAAATATTGCTTATCAAACAAACACAATAATACAAAGTATTTAATGAGATAGTGTATCACATAGTCAGGGTTTTAGACAAAATAAAGAGATAAAAATTAATCTTGCAGATTTTTAAGAAAAATAAATGGCTATTGTTATTCTTTTTTTTAAATTATACTTTAAGTTCTAGGGTACATGTGCACAACGTGCAGGTTTGTTACATATGTATACATGTGCCATGTTGGTGTGCGCAGCATGGTTTAAATGAGGATAAATAGATTAATATGTATGACTTCTTGGCACATATAAGTACTAACAAGTGTCGCATAATACTAAAGAATAATAATGATTATTGAAGTCTCCAAATAAACATAACTATTATTATTATTAACTTACCAAACTTGAGTTGCAGGTCTTAGCTCCTGTTTGCAAGTTATCTCAGTCAGAAATTATGCATATTCAGCCCACCTAGAGCAAAACTTCTCTCATCATAAAGCTGAAAGCCATGTATTTGTGCTCTTATCTTTGCCTATCACATTTTGCCTGTTTTTCCCAGTTTATTTTTCCAATATTCTGTACAGAACTACATTAGAAAAATAAAAAACCTGTCAGTCCCTGTGGCTACCTTTTACAAAACTTGCCTCTCTAATTGGGGCCAGCAATATTCCATGTTCCTTTTCTGCTGGTCAGGGGCTATTTCCTTGTTTAGGAGAGATTTGACACTGCCATTTCCAATTCACAAACTCACATGTCACTGTCACAGGCCTGGTTTTGATCTTTGAAGCACCTCTTCCTAAACTGGTATTCAGACCCCTTGCTTTTAAGGAAAGGAGACCTGGTGCCTCCATCAGATATTATTACCCTGAGGAGAAACACAAATCCTGCCATGACAGAAGTGGCTTGTGACATAAGCATGCTGTTGTCTCCAAGAGTCTAGCATGAACAAGTAGACTGAAGGGGACAGCCCAGCCTGCTGACTGGCGTTGCATGTACAGGAAGCCAGCTGGACAAAGGGCTGAATCTGTTTCAAATTAGGGGAGTAGAAATACAGTAAGATGATTGCACTGTGATTAAATAACTGAAAACAATTTACCAGCTCAATAAGTTGTCACACCATCTGTCACATAAATGAGACAGTAAAACAGATTTGGTCTATAGCACAGTCTGATGAAATGCAAACCAGATCTGATTATTCAGTTTTTAAATTCACTGTTTTCATTACCTTCGTGGAATGAATTTCTTAGTTTTAGTAGCCATTCATCAAGAATTTAGTTCTCTCCTTGAGGCCCCTGTGTTTTTGCCTTTTCATTTTCTGAAATCATATTTTAGGAGAGCACAGCTTTGAGGCTGTACTCAAGAATCTGTCATCTTTTCATTCATTTTAAGAATCAGTGCAACTTGAAATTCCCTCTACTAATAATAGCTTCCATTTGTCGAGGACTTATTATGTGCCAGGCTATGGTTTTTATAGGTAGCCACATTTAATACTCACAGCAACCATAGAGGAAAGATTTTATAATCCTCATTTTATGGATGGAAAAACTGTGGCTAAAAAAATTAGATATTAGTAATGTACTCAGGGTCACACAAAACCTAAGTGAAAGATCTAGAATTTAAATGGGTCTGTCTGACTCCAAAGCTTGTGGTTTTCATCACTTACTTTTCATTTAGATCAGACTCAATTAAAAAAAAAAATTCCTAAGTACCATTGGCCAGATACTCTGGGGAATTCAGGGTAACTGTATAGCAGATTCAAGTGGAAGGAGCAATATATAAGGGATAGTACAGGCAAACAGGTATAATTAGTGAAACTGAAGTTTTGTTCAATTCCCACTTCATTACCCCAAGCCAATAAATACAGCCATCTAAGCCCCATGGAGAAAACCTAGAAGTGTGCTACTGAGTTGACAAAAGGAGCTATAGATATAAATAGCATGCGCCTTAATGCAGTAATTGGAAAACAGATTTTCAACTCACTGCAGATAACTTTTATTCTGATACTTTATAGCCTGAAGATAAGAGGAAAATGGGCAACTTTTCATAATCTTGAGATACATACACACACATTGCCACTGTGTGAATTATATTGATGTATTGCCTCTTAGCTCCAAATCCACTGTTTTTGCCCTGGTATAGGATCCTGTAAGTGTTCCTCTTTGTGAGCCAGCCATTGTCAGTAGAATATGTGGGGGAATATGGGACACTGCAAGAGAAGAGAGTTTCTCCTCCTTGTTCAGTTGCTATATACCTTGCTCCAACAGCTCACTGCAGCTCTCCTACCACTGGTTTGAGGAGACTCAGTGGTGCACCCCCTTCCAAAGAGTTTTGCCAGAGCAAGCATCAAAGTTTTCCAGTGAATCGTGCCAGCACCCCAGTGGGCAGCTTCCCAGCAAGTCCCCAGTGAGTGGCTCCCAGCTTTATAGTTACTGCCTGCAGCACTCAGTAAAGTTTACCATCCACTGGGCACAGCCACACTCCTAAAGAAGTCTGGATCTCAGCCTTGGTGAGGGAAGCTCTTCCAAGTTTGCGCCTACTTTAGGTATTCTCTCAGCCCTAGAATTAGACATTGTTCTTTACATCTGTTATCCCCACACTTCCATTACACTTAAAGTCAAAATGCAATGTCTTCCATAAATCTTGTCAGATTCCTAATGTAATTGTGTCTGTTTTCTGAATTTCTATTAATAATTTATTTAAACCTCTCATATACTTCTTGGCACTTTCTCCCTTATGTTTTAACTGTAATAAATATGAATTGGTTTGTACCACTCAGAGTGTGAATAAAATCACACTGTTTATTTATTATATCAGAATGAGGTTCTAGAAATATAAAACAGTTTAAGTTTAGCAGGAAGTCCAGAACCACATTCTTAAGGCCACCTATTTACCGTCTTAGATAATACAAAAAAAAATCAGTCCAGAAAACAGGTCTCCCAGCTTCCCTTTTCCAGAGCAAAAGGACCAGTGCTTACCCATTAGGCAGAGTAAGAAAGCAGAGGTTTAGACTGCCAGCAAAATAGGGCATCAACAAGGTGAGGAAAGTTTACATTATTAATTTTTATAGTTTTTTCATCTACAAATATAGAAAGTGTTTTTATTTTAGCATGCACACAAGTTTAGCATTTTATAGCTTAGTATTATTTTGACTTTGATTCACATATGGACAACTGAGTGAGAGTTTCTTAAACTTTTCAGTGCTCTGAGCCTCTGAACATCTTGTCTTGGAAGAATCTTGACATTGCCGGGTTTGCCACCACCAACCCTTGCTTGCATACAGAACAAATGAGTTGTTAGGTCTTCCTTCCTCTGCTCATTACTGCTTTCATCCTATGTCCCGGCATAGGCCAGCCTGGTTTTTTGAAGGACAGTGGCTCTGAGTGTGATTTCATTCCTTCATAACCAACTTGGTTATGGCTTGCCCTGGCTCAAGGCCTCAGTGCTAATGTCCAGACCATCTAGGTACCACATCTGGAAAGCCATATTGGAACCTCTGGATCTCAGGGGGCTGAAACACCCAGCCACATGGAACCTACAGTCTTTATGTCCTCCATGTCCTGAGAGATCTATCCAGCATGAAGGATTCATTTCACATGCTGGTCATTGATCTGAAAAGCTTAGGTGGTCAATTAGAAAAGACTGAAAGGGGAGGCCTAAGCACTCTCAATGAGTCACTCTCCCATTCCTTCCAATAGTCACTCTTCCTGAGGATGGATACAGAATTTCTTGCACACACACACACTCATGCATACACATACATAATAAATTCCTGAATGGTCATCTATGTATTTTGTTATAACCTTGTCTTATCTTTTCCACTCAAGTCAAAATCCTAAATGTAAACTCAGTGCATAATTTCTATCTTTAGTGCTCGACATAAAGTAATATTTTGCCATAAAGTAAGTGGACAAAATACTTATTGAATTAGAGAGTGAATGATGGCATTATTTTTAATTCCAAAAACTTCATTTGATTAGTATAATCACATAATTAACAGTTTCACTTTACCAATAATAAATCATTGAGAGTAACAGAATCAGGACTCAAAAACTGCTTATTTAGAGACTAGTTATAACCAATGAGTATTTCAGAAAAAAAAAAAATTAGGCACCCACTTACTATGTGCCTGGAACTATGCTAGGTGCTGGGGTCACAAACACAAATCAGGTAAGATGCCTGCTATTAAGAAGTTTCTAATTTATAAAGGACAACCAGCACATAGGTGAAAATTCATTTTTCAAGGTAACAAGGCCAATGAAGATGAGTATAAAATGCTAGTGGTGCAGAGGACACACAGTTATGTAGCATTCTGTGATTCCACCAATATAACACTCAATATACTCTAGTGGAATTGCCAATTGAATAAATAATTGCCTTTTCTAAAACATTGTAAGCTCGAAGAGATCACTGCCTCTATTATGTTCCCTATAATCTCCCAAGTAACTAGCAGAGATCTTGGTGCATAATAGGCACTAAATAATCTCATGAGCAAATGAATGAATTAATGATACTACTACTGCTACTGCTACTAATAGCCAGAGGAGAAAGTCAAGGAAACACAGAATTTACTTTAGGAGACAGGACTCCAGTGTCAGATGCATCTGATTTTGAATCCTATATGCCCCATTTACTAACTGGGTGGACTAACGTGTTGCCTTTCTAGACCTGGGTTTTTATATCTTTGAAATGGAAATAATACTATTACCTCACTCTAGCTTTTTGCAAGGTTTAAGATAATAAATATAGATGCTCGGTGCACTGCCTAAAGCTTAGTAGGCATTTATTAAGTACTTACCATTTTATAAATATTACTATTTCCTATATTTTCTCTTTTGTCATTTATAGTAGAAGCAGAGGAAAAAAGTGGCAATATGTCTTCTCAATGTAAATTTAATAATAACGCTTTACATTTGTTGACAAGAGAATAAAAGGGCTCCCCAAACCTTCTTTTGAAATGTTAATAATTATTAGTCCTGACATATTAATAATTTTCACAATTTGCAATTCAAAAGCTTATATATCCGTATTTGAATTTTCTGTGTGAGAAGCTGATGATAAATCAGGTGTATTCTCTTAAAATAAGTTTCAGTTAAATTGACTGAGGCATTTATTTCAGAGATTATAATGGTTCTCATTTTATACTGAAAGCTTTAGAAAATATAGATAAACTTCATCACAATAATTTTTTCCTTCAGGGATTTATCCCAAGAATCAATCACTTGATATATGCAATGATTTCAATACAAGTTTGTTCATGTTAGTAGTATTTAGAGTGAAATTGAAAATCCAAATATCTGATAATGGTAATTGGTTAAGTAAATTATGACTCAATAGAATATTAGAATACCATTAAATGTGATGGTATACAGAATACTAGTAATATGAAGCAGTGTTTCCAATATATTAAGCAGATTTAAAACTAAATACATTAAACATCAATATAAATGTCTGTGTGTATAAGTATTCATGTGTTTATAGTTATATGCATATAATGACGAAGTATATAATCAAAATATTAGCAAGGATATTTTACTGAATAAGAATAAAACTCTTTTTATTTTATCTCCTGGTGGACTTTTCATGATTAATTTATATAAGATGGATTATAAACAGCACTTTTAAAATGTAACATAGCACTATATACTTTCAGTTTTATAACTTAAGAATTAAAGGCTTTATTTATGGGCTTTTAAGCATTTTTTTTTTTTAAATCACCATTTTGAAGAGCTTAACTGGATAAACAACACTCGGTACAAAATCTGATGACCAATACATTTGTACCTATTAGAATTACCACAGCTATAAATTTTGTAAAAGAAAATTTTATTTTATTTAAGTGCTTTAGAATAAAAATTTTCCTTAAAAGCTGGTTTGGTAATTCTGCATTTTTATAGAGCAACAAAACTTATTGTTATTTAACCCTTTATCCTGATTCTTTATATATTTCTTTTTTAAGAAGGTAAAATATATGCTATTTTATTATAAGTCCATTGGCTGTCAAATAGGCATCTGTGTTAAGCAGAATAATCTTCCCTGCAAAATATTCACATTCTAATTCCCAGAACTAGTGAACAGGTTGCCTAACGTGGCAAAGGAAAATTAAGGTTGCAGATAGAATTAAGGTTGCTGATTAGCTGTCTTTAATATAGGGAGATTATTATGGATTATCTTGAGGGGCCCAGTATAATCACAAAGGTCCTTAAAAGTGGAAGAATAAAGTAGAAGAGTCAGAGTGATGCAATGTGAGAAGGCCTCAATCCTTCTTGACTGACTTTGAAGGTGGAAGAGGGCTCCTGAGCCAGAGAAAGTAAGAAGCTTCTAAATACTGGAAAATGCCAGAAAACAGATTCTTCCTTACAGCCTCCAAAAGAAAGGATAGGCCCCCGTGACTACCTTGATTTTAGTCCAGTGAGATACATGCCAACATTTTAACCTATAAAACTACAAGAAAATTAGGTTGTGTTGCTTTAAGCTATTAAGTTTGTGGTAATTTGTTATTAACAGCAGTAGGAAACCAATACATCGTCTCAAAATTAACAATGGCAAAATCAAATTTTTAATGTTTTTCCTTAAATTTGCTCCTTCTCTGGGCTTTCCCACTCAAGAAACAGCCTGGCATCCTTACAGCTGCTGAAATCATAAATTTTTGAGTCATCCTTGACTTCTTCCTTTTATAGCTAATTCTGCAAAGATTCTGGTCAGCTCTACCTTCTAAATATACACAGAACTGAAATACTGCTCGTCATTTCCACTGCTATCAAGTTAGTGATAGCCACTATCGCCTCAAAGACTGCAGTACCAATTCAATTCTGTCTTGTTGTTTTCAGCCTGGCTCCATCATAGATTATTCCTCAATTAGGAGTCAGAAGAATGTCTTTGAATGTGTAATTCCATCTATGCCATTTTGCTCAAAGTCTTCTTATGGCTCTTCATCTTAATGAAATAAAGTAGTTCTTACTGTGGCCTACAAAATCCTACATGAGTTAGCCCCCAGAAGCCTCTTAATTACATCCTTTACCATGTTTTCCTCTGTCATACTATGCCAGCCATATAGTCCTCTTCACTGCTTCTAGAACGCTACACGCACATTACTGCTGACGTATTTTCCCTTGCTGGTGGAATACTCTCCCCAGATACCTATCCACATGGCTGGCTCCAGCACTTCATTCTGATTTTCCCTGACACACTGTCTAAAACAGTCTGTTCTCTTTCCCATTACTCTGTGTCTCCTTGTACTATTTTATTTTTCTCTTGGCACTTACCACTACTCGTTTATTTGTTTTCTGTGTCTTGTCTCATTTGAACGTAATTACTATGAGAACAGAGATGTGATCTATTTTTGTGAGTGTTCACTACTATACTTCCCTTATCCAAATCAGTGTCTGAGTCATAGGAAGTGTTCAGTAGATGTTTTTAAACAGAGGAATAGTGATGCTTAAATTTTCATCTTAAGCAGATGCTTTAAACTGTTCATCTGTTCAGAAGCCTTCAGTCAACTCTTTTGCAAAACTCAAAGCAAAATTTTCCACATTGGATGAATGATTTTTATCCATAAAGGAAATCATAGAGATCCTGGAAAAAACTAAAAAATGTAAAAAAAAAAAAAAAAAAAAAAAAAGTCAATGACAAAAAGAAGCTCAAGGTTCAAATTGTGTCAGACCATGAACTCTCAGATGCTCTGGAGTCAAATTTTACCTAGTTTTGCCATTTATAAGCTGTGTTATCTTGGCCAAGTTACTTATCTTCTCTGTGCCTCCATTTCTTCTCTATAAAATAGAAATAATAATAATACCTACTACATAGTGTTGTTATAAGGATTAAATAAACTACTATTTGATAATACTTTGAATAATGCCTGTCATACTAAGTATGTATCATAGTTTTGTAAATAAATGTCTTCCTTTTCCATTTATAGGTTTTTTTCAGAACATCAAAAACCTTTTTACTTGTTTTTTTAAAGTATAACATTGAAGTTGAACCTCGTAAACATAGATACTAAATATTAAACCATAGAGTAATTGCATGTTTGAATATAGATGTAAAGATCATGTAAATAAATATTAATAAATAGTTTAGCAGTATATTTCAGGTATGTTACAAAATAATTAAGTGTGATTCAAACCTGAAATGTAAGGATGATTCAGTAGTATAAAATATGTTAACATGGGAGGGGAAAATATGATCTTAATTAATGGTGGAAGCATTTGACAAAATGAAATTTCCATCATTAGTAATGGAGAAAAATATTCAATAGTTCCTAATTATCTGTCTTTAAAAATTTTCTGACACACACATTAATTTTTATTCTAAAAATCAGGCTAGGAACGGAGACACTGCTAGTTCCAAAAATTGATTTAATATAATTAAAATATATTAACAAATTTAATAAACAATATTTAACTAGCCCTATTACAAAATTCTAGAAATAAACTGTACCTTCATAGAAGAACCTAGATAAATTTTCTAGATTTCTTAAACTCAGAGACAAATTTCATTTTAAACATTAGTAAATATTACAATCAGTATGCAGAAATTAGGTTATAGTTTTAAATTATATTAAAATGTCTAGAATTAAAATGCCAAGCTCCAGGTGAGTTCACATGACTGGTCTAAGATAGAATTTCCCAACTTTTTGTTCCCAGGACCCCTTCACCCTCTTGGAATTATTGAGGATTCCAACTATTTTTTGTTTATCTGGGTCATATCTATTAATATTTACTATGTTAGCAGTTAAAATAACTATTTTAAAAATAGTAAGAATAAACATGATTTTCTTTTAAAGGGAATCTTGCCATATCACCCAGGCTGTTCTTCAACGTTTTGGACTCAAGTATTCCTCCCACCTCGGCTTCCTGGATAGGTGGTCTACAGATGTGTGTGCTACTGTGCCTAATTTTCTTTATGTTTATTTTTTAAAGATGGACTTTCACTATGTTGCTCACATTGGTCTCAAACTCCTGGCTTCAAGCAATCCTCGTGGCTCAGCCTCTCAAGTACCTAGGATTATAGGGATGAGCCACCATGCCTGACAATAAACCCATTTTATGTTAAAAATAACTTATTTTATGAAGAATGGGTCCCAGGGATCCCCAGGGGTCCCCTGACCACACTTTGAAAATTACTGGTTCAAAATTACTCATCCTTCTATCCAATGAATGAGGGGCTAGTCTAAAACACAGTCAGTGTTAGGCAATCTCCCAGCCACAGGGCTTGGATCATGAATAGCGAACTTACTCAATTCAGGCCAGTGAATCTTAAAGAGAAGATGGGGCTTCTGAGACATTAGTTTCTCTCTTAAGGTAAAACCCGTGGAAGAGGCCATCTTTCTTTTCCCTTGGGTGTTGTGACATGTGAAAGACAGCCATAGATTTTCGATTACCTAGGACAGTTCCAGTGTATGCCCACTGTCCTAAAGTGAGTATTAATTCCATTACCTTTCACCTTTCAGAATTTTCCAGGTAAGTGATAAATTAGACAGTTTCTTTAGAAATATAGATATAATACAAAGGATTGCATTGGCTATTTTTCCAGTATGAAAAAAGCAGAAAAAAAGCAATGCTAAGGAAACAGCCAAGGAAATCACAGAGAACACAGCCAGGGAGACACTTAGCCTGAAATCATTTTCTGACTGGATTGCAATAGATTTCTATTCCAATTTATTTCCTTACTTTTGAAATCAATTTGAATTTGGATCTCTAGTATCTGCAGCTAAAGGCAGCCTAACTGAAATACTCCATCACCTCAAGTGATAGGTGATAAGAGCTTGATGTGTATTCATCCACCTTTTTCCTTGGTAATACAAGAGGTACATTCTCTTCCATACGTATTTCACATAATAGGTTTTTGGGTTTTTGGCTGAAGTTTGTTTTTACGAAAGTGAAGTTATTACACATGTATTTAATAACATATATCTCACTGCTTTTTCATAGTTCCATAATATATTATCATATAAATATATCATCATTTTTCTCCTGTTCTTGGGCATACAGGTTGTTTTCAGGGTTTGCCATTATCAATAATGTAGAATTGATTATTTTTTTAGCTCATATTCTTTGTGTGTTGCTTTTATTATGATAGGATAGATTCTGAAATCTGGGACTGCTTGATCAAAGGGTATGTGAGGATTATCATTCTTAAAAGTAATTAGGAAACACTGTAGATGGAAAAGCACTTGTGTAAATAAAAACCTCAAGACGTACTTAGAAGAAGCAATGATCTGAATGTGTAATTCTTGCTCCTCATGGTAAAGTTAGGGAAAGAGAGAGGTTTGGAATTTAATTGACCTATTTTAGTCATTACCAAACTACTCAATTTGCCCAAATGTTTCTGGAACAGAAAGTGGATGAGAATTAAACGAAGATACAGTCTTTCCATTGGGGAACTCTTTCCACACCTTGGCATGATGAAGATACAGATTTTACATGTTACACACAATCAGTAGCTATATAAAATATAAACTACTCAATCATTCAGATACATACATTTTATTTAAATAACAATAGACTTTTTATCAGTAACTAGAAAAGTGATTTCACAAATCACAATAGGATGTAGAAGATTAAACTCTTGAAAACCATTTTTCTTTATTACCTTATGGGGCATATAAGAATACATAAGCCTAATAGTGTGTCTTATAGGGAATGAAATGAATAATTGATTTTAAGGCTCTGGTGTTAAAGATTTATATAACATTCATAAATGAGTAAAAGGAGGTTATGAATCAGTCATCAGATTATTTTTCTATTATTACCCATGTAAAAAAAAATACCGTGTCCTGGTTTTATACCAATGTTCAATTTATAAAGACAGAGTTTTAAGTTTCTGTCTAGCTTTCTCTTTTTTGTAACTTGAATATGGAATAAAGGATGGAGAAGGCAGACAGAAGAAGGTGAAGATGGAAGTTATGACTAAAATAAATAATTCATCAATTTCTTTTAATATTTGTCTTCCAACTAGAGGATACAAGCAGTTCATCCAGTGAGAAAATTCATTTATTGCACATAGAGTTCAAGGACTACTCTGAGTTTCATACCTATAAATTTTGGAGCTATCAAATTATAATTCAATTAATTAAAGCAGACCCAAGACTTTGGAAGAGAACATTATATTAAAATGTTCCCTTGAGCATTTCAATTAATGTGTTTATGTGAATATAAAATACATAAACTTGGTATAATATGAAAAATGTAGTCTAAGGTTTCTCTCCTAGCCGTCTCTTTTTCCCAAGACTTTTACTAGATACTTTTCCAGAGATGGACGACAGTATGTATATATGTGTATTACTGCTTTTATTACAAATGATAGTCTCCTATGCTACTGAAAACATCACGCTTTTTCTTAACATCATATCATATAATTACAATTCAGTGCATATAGAGTATATAGTTCTTTTTGACCAGCTTCATGTATTCTACTAGTCATTTTTTATTAGACATCTATATTGTTTTTCTTTTGCTATTATAAACAAGTTGCAATGAATATCTTTGCACATGTCCTTTGTATATGTAGGAAGATTCTAGAAGTCAAATGGTATATAAATTTTACATTTTGATAGTATTGCAAAATTGCATTTTATAGAGGTTGAACTCATCCCACTAATCGTGTATGAGTTGTCTGCATCCTTACACTCTCAGGCACAAAATGTTTTGAACTTTGAAATTTGCAAATCTGATAAATCAAAAATCGTATATTACTTTTGGCATTGTCTGATTGTAGGTGAGGCTGATATTCTTCTCGTCTTTAAGGCTTTTTTTGTTGTTCCTGCTGTTTCTAACCTTTGCTCATTTTATTTTCTATTGACATTGTTTATATTTTCTATTGGTTATTTGTTACTAAATTCGTTGTAAATGTGTTGCTGGTCTTTATGCATTAAAGACACTAGCCCTCTGTGTGTAGTATTTATGGTAAATACATGTTCTTTGTTTGTCATGTATTTTTATTATCATTCCTCTTACAGATAATTTTAACTTTTAATGTAGATAATTTCAATATTACAAGAAATAAAAATCTACTTTTATGGTCAGGATTTGGTGTAATTCTTAGAATGGTTAATTCTTAGATTTTTCTTTAAACATTTATTAAGTTGCTAGTTTTATTTTTCTTATTTGAATCTCTGTTCCATCTGAAATATATTTTGGTATAATAAGTGATTACAAATTTAACCATTTGCCTTGACCCATTTATTGACTAATCGTCTTTATTTCACAGAGAGACAATGTCACCTTTTTTGTGTAGTAAATTATATACATAAAAAATACATATACTTAAATAACATAAATTATGTTTTAATTATCAGCAAAGCTAGCTTCCCCTATATTTCTTTATTTTTCAGAATTTGTCTGGCCATATTTGAGTTCAGGATTGTTCTTCCAAGAAGCAAACTTATCAGTGTACTATGCAAAAAGATATTGATGGGACCAGTCGTGGGATTTAGGAAATATCTAATATAATTCTATTTAACTTTACTTTTTAAACATCAAACAAGAAACATTGGTTTTCGTTAAAAGGAGAAGACACGTCACTAGGGGTGCAGATATGGCATCAACTTTAATGTTTTCCCCAGCAAACACTTCCAACAACGTCATTCCCGTGGGTTTGTCCTCAGAACATTCCTGGATTGAGGTATTCAGTTGTTATTATTTGGGAAATGGAGCATATTATCTGAATTCCTACAACAAAAGAAAATTGTGGGTATGTGTTCTTTTTTTCTCTTTTGCCATGTTTTCTGATCTAGTTTCCACTAATTAAGCAGTAATTTAGTCTCTTACACTTTGAAGTTTCACTCATTACCTGGCTTCTGTAAGTCAACAAAAGGCAACATCTAAAGCTCTTAGTATTGGACCATCACTTTGGGGACTGCTAATTGAATGTAATTACTTTATTTTGTGCCAGGGCTCATACTTGCAACATTGCCTTGTAATAATTTAAATTGTCTGCATACTGCAGGGGGACTGTTTGACGCCAGAGTGGAGACGGTCAGGCAGCCACTCGGGCCTTGGAAGCAAAGTCAAAAGTAAGGAGACATTGTCATTTGGCTACCTACTCATTAGCTGCCTTCTACGGCTGTCTGTTGTTTTGAGTGAACAGGATGTGTCGTGACTGCATCTTGCCCCTAAAAATAGCTGTGAAAACATGCATTTGGGATGTACAGTAATTGGTTGCTTAGTTGATCACAGATATTTTTAAAGACTTTGGGAAAAGGCAAGATATTTTTAAACTGTGACCTTGCCATGCAATACCACATTACTTTTCTCTCTCTCTCCTCCCTCTCTCAATCTCTCTGTGTGTGCATATACAATGTATACATGTATGTATATATACACATATACACACACACACACACACACACACAGAGTTGTAATGGCAAAAAATGAAAAAGATGAAACTGAAATTTAGAGATGTCTTTTTAAATCCTGTTTGAGGTATTTGAAGCATGGTATGTAGCTAAAGAATAAAATCAACTCCTCTTGTCATTTCCCTGGTCTGATATTTTGGCAACCACTTTGCTTCCAAGGGGATTCATCGTTCAAACATTTTTTTTTTTTTTTTTTCTCCCACAGCATGGTAGAAGAAAGTTTATTGTAGAAGGAGGAAATTACAAGCCTGAAACCCCAACAGGCTCAGGAAAAGCTCTCTGATCCACACACTAGGTGCAATCCAACCTGAATTTTTGCCTCTACTTGGGTGATTAATCATATGGTGAATCTGGCCTCACTGGCTCTAATAATAGGGCTTGCCTTTGGCTCTTTGTGGACCAGGGAAATAAGAGCATCTTTCGCGAGTGTCAGAATACTCCCCTTTTGTTAATGGTGCCAGCAGGTCTACACCACTGGCAGTTAAAGCTAATATGAGCCTTTCGTTCTCAAATTGCACACAAGAATTTTTTTTTTAAGTACTACAGTTTTGAAAGAAAGAGTAACATATATGGCAACAGGAAAAAAAAATTACTAAAAAAGATTTTAAATTGGATAAAATTAAGTGCAATCTTTGATTTACCTGAATCTGTTTTAATTATTTCTTCATGATGCTTAGAAGAATACCATGACCACTAAAGCAATAGATGCCTATTCTTTCCTGATATGATATGTGCTTACTGTATGCTTTTTAAAAAAGTAATTCAAATATCATAATACTTTTCAAAACATATAATTCAGTTGTTTTCAGTATATTCACAAAACTATATAGCCATTACCACTCTCTAATTCCATGTCATTTTCATCTCCCCGATGTCAAACTCCGTACCTATTACTAGTCACTCCCCATTCAATACTCACCAACCCATGGTAGTATTTTCTCCACTTTCTCTCTCAGAATTGGCCCATTCTAAACATTTTCTATAAATGGACTCCAGTGATCTGTGGCCTTTTGTGACTGATATCTTTCACTTGGCATAAGGTTTTCAAAGTCCATTCATGTTGTAACTTGTATCAGTACTTCATTCTTTTTAAAGTTTCAATAGTATTTCATTGTTTAGATACATTACATTTTGTGTATCCACTCTTCACTGGTAGATGGTTGTTTTTACTTTTTAGCTATTTTGAATAATGCTGCTATGAGCATTTATGTATAAGTTTTTGTGTGGACATATATTTTCAGTTCTCTTTTTATATGCCTAGGGGTAGAATTCCTGGGTCATATAGTGACTCTAAATTTAACTTTTTGAGGAAAGTGATTGCACCATTTTACATTCTCACCAGTAATCTGTGAGGGCTTCAAATTCTCTGCATCTTCAACAACACTTTTTAATGTCTGTCTTTTATATTGTAACCAACCCAGTAGTTATGAATAATTATCTCAAGGGTTTTTTTTTTTTTTTTTTAAGTTCTGGGGTACATATGCAGAACATACAGTTTTATTACTTAGGTATACACATGCCATGGTGGTTTGCTGCACCCATCAACCCGTCATCTACATTAGGTATTTCTCCTAATGCTATCTGTCCCCTACCTGCCAACAGGCACCCCGTGTGTGATGTTCCCCTCCCTCTGTCCATGTGTTCTCAATGTTAATTTCCACTTAGGAGTGAGAACATGTGGTGTTTGGTTTTTATCCGCTTTTCCCTAATGACTAATGATGTTGACCATATTTTCTTGTATTTGTTGGTCATTTACATATCTTCTTTGGGAAAATGCCTACTCAAGTCCTTTCCCCTTTTAAAGTTAGGTTATCGTCTTTTCATTATTAAGTTGTAACGGTTCTTTGTGTATTTTGGATAGCAGACTATTATCAGATATATGACTTGCAAATATCTTCTCCCATTCCTTGGGTTGTCTTTTTCCTTTTTCATTAGTGTTATTGTCCAGTTTATCTAATTTCTTTTTTCTTTTGTATCCTGTGCTTTTGGTATGGCATTTAGGAAACCACTGCGTAATCCTAGGTATCAAAATTTACCCGTATGTTTTCTTCTAAGAGTTTTATAGTTTTAACTCTTACATTTCAGTCTTTATTCCATTTTGAGTTAATTTTTTAATATGATGTGAGGTAAGAGTCCTACTTAATTCTTTTGCATAAGAATATCCAGTTGTCCTAGGGCTATTTGTTGAAAAGACTATTCTTATCCCATTTAATGGTCTTGGCACCTGGCTGAAAATTAACTTACCATGTATAGATTTATCTCTGAGCTTTCAATTACATTCCATTGAATTATATGTTTATCCTTTTGCCAGTATCATATGGTCTTGATTTCTGTAACTTTGTAATAAATTTTATAATGAGGGAGTGTGACTCTTCCAACTGTGCCTGTCTTTCAAGATTGTCTTGGGTGTGTGTTTAATTCTAACGTAATTATAATAAAATTACAATACAAATTTTGACTTGAAAAAATCTGAAAGCATAATTTGATTTTCAAAAAGTATTTTTAAAGATCATCTCATAAAATTAATAATTTCAAATTATCTGAGTGTTCCAGTCTACTAACCACTCTTCAGTAATAAAGGAACCTTTTAGTAAATGCCCTAACTCATCCAAAAGCCAATTTCTATTCAGCAAATTAGTGTTTTAGAATGCTAAATTATTGTGGGAGTAAAGAATGCAATCAAATATTTTGAATTATATGCTTAGTGGATAATTTGTGTCAAAATACCTATGTTTAAGTTCTGTTATTCATTGCTGATGAACTAGAGCAAGGAAGTTTGTCTAATCTTGATTTTTCCTAATTTAAATTCATTATAAGTTTATGTTCCAGGCAGCTAGAAGGGAGGAAACGGGAAGTGAAGAGCACATGCTTCCCTCCACAGGTTCAATCAGAATACTGCACACACCACTCCCACTCAACATACCATTACCCAGAACTTAGTTACATTACCATTGCTAGCTCTTAAGAAAGACTGAGAAATAGCCTTAATTCTGGACAACAATGCTTTCAGCTAAATGCAGAGAAACTATCTGCTACAGCTAACACAGCCATTCCTCTGCCAAACTTCTCGGTTAAGTGCCTTTCACCTTTTATTGGCATGGCCAGTTTGTATATTTCATCCAGAAAAGTTTTAGCATGTGTGATGACCTTATTGTGATTACAATTTTCTTAGGCAGTTCTTTCATTTCTTATTTTTAGGTTTGAGTTTTGTCAAAGCACTGCAGATACTTGATAACAAGTCAAATATTACAGAAAAGTTAATAAAAAGCAACAGTTATGCCCTTTGCCCACATGTATTCTATAATTGTTACAATGCTTACTTTCATAACTATACGTATTTGAACTTCTGTTTACTGTTTTATCTACTTTAGACAATACCTATTAGTTCTCCAACATGGAAAATAAGGATTTCACTCACCTACAGTATCCCATTCTCCATCTATTTACACATATCAAAGTTTACAAATTATTTGTTAGTTCTTATACTGGTTACCTTTATAACCCTTAATATACATACTTATAGCTCTGATTCCTACGCTATCAATTTTTCACAGTACTTTTTCATTCCTACTTTGTAAAATGGGGCCCCAGTATTTCTCTACTTTGTCTCTATTTCCAATTTTTCTGTCAACTACATTTTTAGTTGTACATTAGCAAAATTATGAATAATTTCATTCTGCCTGACAACTACATAAAGTCTTGATACATATTCTTATCGGTAGGCTGTGAAAGTTGGAGATCAATTGCAGGATTTATATTATTACGACTATGAAAATAAGACGATATGTTAGGTCAAGTGATATGCTAGAACTATATTTTCATGTTTAGAGTTTTATTGCCTCAACTCTTGGGCAAATCAAAAGAGACTGTTCCTAGCATGAGTGTCAAATGAACTTTTCCCTTTCTATGCCTCATCAGCTGCTCAAAATTATGCCTCATTTGAGTTCCTTTCTTGTTTGAAAGAACTAGTTATTGCCCTTAAAGTTTGTAATGTCCTTGATTTAGTTTCTTGAAGTATTTCCTTTATCATGCACTATTTATTCTTCTCCAATTCTCTATCCTATTATTGATGCAGTCCTTTTGCACACTGTTTTTTTTTTTTTTTTTTTTTTTTTTTCTTACAGATCTCTCCCAAATCCTCTCTCCCTGCTCCTGTTGATTGGGTGCCCTCACCTTGCTGCATAGTGGTTATAATGGACTGTCCCATGACTGCTTTCCTGGTCTGAAAACTGACTCTTGAATCAAATGAATTCCACTTCATACGCTTTTATTTTTCAGAAATATTTCAAGTTAACTTATCAAGAAAAATCCTTCTGAAATGTAAAATTACTGAATTCCTCCTTATAAGTAAAAAAATTCTCATTCTGCACTCACACTTAAATGCTGGATAAAGGGTCTAGGTTAAATTACTTTATTTCAAAACCTAAAATGCCTTCTTCCTTATGTCTTCCAAAATACCATATGAATCAAAGAATGTGATTTCATTTCCTATTTCTTTGCACACAACTTGGTTTTTCCTCTCTGAGCTCATTTATGATTTTATCTTTATCCTAGGTATTCTGAATAGCAGTCCTTGAGTTAAGCACTTTTGAGATCTCCAGAACAGTTTCAATGTACTTTAGGTAGCCTGTGTGCCCCGGGTGCCAATCTTAATGTATCAAATCACCAACTTTTGAAGAACCAGGATAGGATAATCACAACTAATAAAGTCAAATGCCCTAACTATAATTTTATTTTATTGGTGATGAATTTTTCTTCCAAAAGGATTAAAGATCAAAATTTTAAAATAATAATAAAATATGCTGGCATTTAAAAAACACATGGCTATATACATGACTTGTTCTGGAAATGAAAGACTTTATAGGTAATGATTAAAAGGAAGAAACAATAGAGAAAAACATTGTAAGTTTAATTACATAAATTTGAGAAACTTCTAAACTAAAAAAATAATTAAAATATAATAAAGCAACTGAAAAACTGGGAAAATTATTGCAAGATCGCCATAGACAGAGGTTTTATATTCTTACTATGAAAATGAGCTCTCAGAAATTGAAAAGAACACGAAGTTAAAATTATTTTTTAAAACACAAAAAACTATCCCAAAAGATAAAAAATTCAAATATCCAAATAGTTGACTCACAAAACAAAAAATATAAAAACAAATGGAAAATAAATTATGAAAATATATTCCTTTTATATAAAATGCAAAGAAAAATGGCAAGAAATTTGCCTTTTTTACATATAAAATTGCTGAACCAAAAATATTTTTAAATTTTAAATTAAGATGTTTAGTGATGACATGCTGTGAGAAACCAGGTACAAGCTCTTGTACCCAGCTTGTGACACTTAAAAGTTGTAAAAAATGGGCTGGGTGTGGTGGCTCATGCCTGTAATCCCAGCACTTTGGAAGGCCGAGGCAGGAGAATCACGAGGTCAGGAGATCGAGACCATCCTGGCTAACACGGTGAAACTCCGTCTCTACTAAAAAATACAAAAAATTAGCTGGGCGTGGTGACAGGTGCCTGTAGTCCCAGCTACTTGGGAGGCTGAGGCAGGAGAATGGCATGAACCCAGGAGGTGGAGCTTGCAGTGAGCTGAGATAGTGCCACTGCACTCCAGCCTGGGTGACAGAGCAAGGCTCCATCTTAAAAAAAAAAAAAAAAAAAAAAAGGTTGTAAAAAATGTATAGCATTCACTTGACCAATATATATTAAAGGCCATAGAAGGTGCATTTTCTTTGACTTTGTAATACCATTTCTATTAATCTAAGCTAGGAAAAAATTAAAACATATGAGTATGTAAAGATGCATGTGTGAGAATATCCAACACTTAGCTGTTTATAATAAAATTTGAAATAACCTAAATGTCCAAAATTAGGGCTTACATCTGTGTCATATTCAGATAAGTGCATTAAAAACGATAGCATGTCTACATATTTACTGATATAAGAAGACACTGATATATTGTCCAATGGAAACTGCATCTTCAAAACAGCATATATATTATAATTCCATTTTTAAAACTGATGTACCTAATTGAAAAATTATGCCTGATTTGATCCAGAAGCTCAAATACCATCATATAAAATTATTGAAAAGTCCATAAAAACAGATGCAATTAACATTAAGAGTGGTGTTCTCTGGAATGTGATTTTGGTTTTCTTTATAATTTTCTGTATTTTCTAAAATATCTTAAATGAGCAGGTATTAAAAATGAGAAGAAAATGAGTCAGCTGAATCTTCTATTGAAAAATTTTATTTGGGTGCCTCTTGACAATCAGAGCTTCAGAATATAAAGTTTCTATTGACTTGGTCTGGAATAAACTTCCATTTACCATGATAATTTCAACTTTTCTTACCTCACTTTTCATACAGGTCTTTGTGTTAACCTCACCACAGTAAATTTGTTTTTCCCACATTTTTTTTTCTTTCTGTGGTCTCATGTTTTCTAATTATTTAAAGACAAGCACTCATTCCTTACTTTAACAAAGTATTATTAGTATCCCCACCATTTGGGATATTTTTATAGGGTATTATAATAGGATTTTTATGTATGAATTTGACTATTAAATAGAAATAGTTCACACTAAATACAGATAGAAAGAATAACCTATTTAATCAGACCAGATGATATGATTAAAGCCATTGTTCCTGTAGACAGAGTAGGTTATGTACTTACCCAGATAATTTGATTACTGTAAATATTCAACTTTGCCTGAATTATCTGGATAATTGCCTCATTTCTCCATTTTACATAGCCTAAGGTTCTAGGTTTATTTTCACGTCCCACAGACCACTTTCTGCAGTGATCAGCAATCAGAGAAAATCAGATTATCACTCTGTTTAACCTTCCTGTGCCTTGGGTAATTAAGTCAACAAATTATCTAAAGGCTCCAATGCGGAAGGGGATTGGTAGACTGTGGTTAAGACACATATTTACAGATTTTCCCTTAAGCTGCTTTTTTTTTTTTTTTAAGGAAGCTTTGATAAGAAGCATATGATCTCAATTATCATTAACTCTTTGTGGTTTCCGTGTTAGAGAGCTTGAACTAGACTTTAGAAGGCCTAGGACCCCCTTCCATGTGACCCTGAGCAGTATATTGGCAGCCTATTCACATTTTCCATCTCGTTATCTCACATCGAGAAAGCAGACTTAAATCACTCTTCACACGCTCATTACAGACTGAGGGACTATACTTACTTAAGCAGGCTGCTTTGGGATTTTCTTTAGTGACTTTTGGTAATATGCTTTTGAAATCAACTGAGCGTCTTTCTTTAAGGCTATTTTTCAATACAAAATTCTTTAAAATGAAATCTCTTAAAATCTAAGGGAAAGATGTAGACATGAAAACAACTCCTACCATATACAAATAAATAAGAACTTAATAAAAATATATTGCTATTGTTCAAAATCTTACCTTTATTTTTTAATGTTTTATTTGTTTTTAATATTTTGAATTTAGTTTTTCTGTAGAAAAGGTTTAAAGGATACCAGAATGTGTAATAGCTGATATGTCACAATACTGTTATTGATTACACATATTGATAAGCTACTCCAAATATCAACCTTTGACTCAGAACTAAGAATGGGCTTAGAGTGAGGACTCACAGGATTTGGCCAACTGGAATGCACAGGCTGATGAGCTCAGCTATGTCTGAGTGCACAATTTCAAAGGAGCATGTCTGTCTCACTAATCCTGTGTAAATATGTATATCATTCAAGTTTTAATCAAATGAAGTGTTTTGTCTGATGGAACCCTTCAAACCTAGGGCAAATAATGTCAAGGAAAGTGGAGTTTTGTTCCCCAAATCATCTTATCAAACACTATATTTGTGATGAGGCAAATTTTCTGGTTATCTATGTATATATTATACTGCCATAGAAGTAAGAAAAATATTTCAAATACTATTAATTTGGTATATCACTCCCAAATCTAATAGAAAAGTGGCATCCTTTAAAAATAAGTACTTGGAGAATATATAATTGTACTTTTTCACTCATTGCTTTGATGAGAGAACAATTCTATAGTGTCTGCCAATACTGAGATTAATGTAACAGCCAAAGCCACAGAAACACTTGGGTAAATAGTGGGTGTTTATGGCTGTGGGATTTTGACATTGTGGCAACACACTTTATTATAATTTTATTGTGAAGAATTGTTACTGTTGCTCACTTTTAGAATAATATTTGAGTTTGATAATCATATGTTAATCAGAAATCAGCTTATTGCATCTTACTGTACAAAGGAACCATTACTGAATCTAAAAACAGTTGATAGTAACATTATCACTATTATTAATTTATAATAGTGGTTATTTGTCTGTTATTAAAACCACGTGAAAATGCCAATTAAAATTAACTTTTTAAAGCTGAGTTGACCCAGGAAAGAGACAATGCCCATCTTTTCCAGGGGCAGGGAACAATTTTCTGTCTTAACTACGCATAATCCTCCATAAAGATGTAGAAATTGAAGAGGACCTTATTACACCACAGATAATTTATCTATCTCATTCTGCAACTGAACAGAAAGTACCTGCCCTATTCCTGGTTTGCATGGAAGGGAGGCTAGATTAACTCACTGAGAATTCCTCAAGACTTTTATGAATTATAAAAGATTTTTTTTTTTTTTTCTATTTCAAGAGGATTATTTTATTGCCTTGGTAGCTGAAAGCAAATGTTAATATATTATTCCAAATGACTTGCCCAGTTTGCCTCCTAAGATATGGATTGAAAAAAAAATTATATTTTAGATAATGAAAGTAACGAGTACCCAATGTGAAACTTGAAAAATATGCAAAAAATAAATAAATAAATAATAGTTGGTAAGTAGAAATATTTTTATATATTTTTAGTGTCTTCTGTGAATATGCATTTTCCATAATTGAAAACACACTGAATATTATAATTTTGAGTCACATTTCTTCCTGATTTAGTATTATAGCATACGTATATCATTTAGAATTTATTATATTTCAAGGGTCAGTAAACCCAATTCAAACTGGTTGAAACAAATCCAGGATATTATTGGCTAGAGAACTGAAAAATCCAGTGGGAGAAGTAGATTCAAGCACACACCAAAAGTGCGTCTGGGCTCTGGTTTTATTTACCTTCACTTCTCTCAGATGTACTTTCTTTACTTGGCTTTTCCTCATATTAGTTTCCCCTATGGTATGGAACTCAAACCACTAGTATGAGTTCCAGACTTTACACCCTCTTACCACTGTATTCAAAGAGAGTTATTGTTTTCCAAAGCTCTTATAAAATATTTGTTCCAATATTTCTAGAAAAATCTCAAAGGTACACTCTAATTAGAGCTGTGTAGATCAGGTGCACGCCCCTAAAACAATCATGAAGAAAAGGGAATATTTTTTTTCTGATAGGCTTAGACTTGAGATACATGTTCCAACCAATCTGGTCCACATAGGCTGAGTACTGTTTAATGTGCTTATAACTACCACCTTAAAAGTATCTATGCACTTATAACTACTACATTAAAAGTATTTTCACAAATATCATTGTAATGTCAGTGTACTATCTCATTTTACTGTTATACCAACATTTTATTTAACTTGCTTCTCTTATTAGACATTTAGGCTGTGTCCAATATTTCTATAATGTAAATCATTTTGTGAATATCCTCTTTTATAAATATTTGGATGCCTCTGGTTTTAATCTTTTAAAGATTACTACAAGTATAATTGTTAGACCAAAGAAAACGATGTTTTTCTTTCTTATATTGCTTTTCAGAAGAACCATATATCTTATATGTAGGGATATCTATTACATTCTTGCCAGCATCATTATTTAAATATAAAATCTTTGTAATTTATCCTGTGAAATCATATACATCAGGGTTATTTTTATTCAACTTTATTTACTTTACTAATGAAATTGATATTTCTCTTTAGTAATAATTGAGAATAGTAATTGAGCACCACTGTCCACCAATTACTAGTCTGGACTTACTATAGATATCAGATTATTTCAACATCTTAAAACCTATATAATTAATTAACTTGCCAAAAGTAAAATAAATAGTTAATGGATGGCCATCCAGGATTCAAATCATGTTTACCTGACTCAAATCTAAGCTTTTAATAATCATAATCTTGCAAAACTACTTCCTGAATTATCCATAGCAACTATTTGTATTTCCTACTTTGTTATTTGGTTATAACATTAACTATGATTCACTGGGGATAATTCTAATCTCTGCTTGTTTCCAAAATCCAAAATAGCCAAAATACATCACAATTGAATATGACTATAGAATTGAAACTTTTCTAAGGAAAAATGAAAAATCTGGTGAAAGTCAAAGTCACAGTTACTACACAGATTACCACCATTCTGTCATTCAGCACATGAGTGCTAAACTAAAATGCTCTACATAACTTTGTATTATTAATGTTTGCAAAAGGCAAAAACAACAACAACAACAACAACAGAGAATTTATTGCTTTAGCCCTCTTCTCTACATCCTTGTCCTTCTGTCATGGTTGAAAGCAAAGCCTACAAGTGTTAATAAGGTGTCTCTACAATTTGTATTTAAAATGCTTACAAAATTGGAAAGGATAAGAATATCTTGCCAACTTACACTAATATTCCCAGTTCACAAGTTGAAATATGAAAGGGAAGATTATAAAACTGGTATCTATGTGTTTGTATTAGCATGAAACAGAATTACATTCACAAAAGGCCTGTATTATTTTGCTAAAGAATATTCAGCATAGATCAAAGAAACACATTATTTTTATATTGTGTATATAGTATGCCATAGGAAAACTTTTTACCTTTTGTAAAAGTTTCTGGGGCATTGAGTTACTCACTGGAAGATGAATGTTTATATTCTAATTCATTTCACCAGAAATCTTTATAAGTCATGTGTATTTCGCTCTCTCACATACACAGGTGCGCATAAGATACTTACGGGAGGTCACATTCTACTTTATCTTATTGCACTTATATCACTTCAAAAAGTCACCAGTAGAGGGAGTAAATAATTTGAAAATTAAATTAATTTTGATGTACTTTATTTTTAAAGTTGTATAAATATTAATCTATTTCTGCAAAATATCTGACTAAAAAGTCCATTACTTATGCAAGATTTATAATTGTGTAAGACACTCTTAAAAATATAAAATATAATTACAAATATAAGATTTATAACTATAAAGCACACTCAAAATATAATTACAAATATAATTTATAAATCTCTTAGTAATCTAAATCATAATCACACATGTTACAAAAAGAATATGGATTTGAATCAAATGGACCTGGGTTTTTCTATCCTTGCTCAGATTTTTCTCTAATTGTGGAACTTGAGACAAGCCATTCAATTTACCTGTTTCATTTTTCGTATCTTCCAGATGGAAACAAATAATAAATCAGAAATATGATGTCACAGAGCACAGGATTAAATATAATGATGAATGTAAAGTTATTAGTATTAAGAAATATTAGGTTTCTTTTTACTTCATTAGTTTTCTCCATCTATGCGTAATTCACCTTGTCCTCTTCCCACCTCCCTTTTGAGTAGCAACAACCTCTAGATTGGAAAGGAGTGAAAAGGGGTTGAAATATCTCTCTGGCAAATTGTAATGTCCACCTCTAGTTGCTCTACCACATGATACACCATTCCGACTTCTCACAGCTCTGTCATCTCCTTAATGTTTTTGGTATTACCTGAAATTCCAAGACACAATCCCTTCAAAAATAATTATCTCCTCCCCAAAGACATCCTCCCCTTTTCTATTCCATTTCTTCAGTCACCATAGCAATATCCCACAATGCTGTTGAAGTATATCAGACTTTCCTAATGGTTTGGTCATCTGAAGGGATTTAGAGTGTCCATGACAGAAAATTAAAGAAAAATCTCTAAGTAAATATTCCTGAAGTCTAACATAAAAATACCCATGAAATTAGGGATTCTTCAGTCAGGATATTCTCTTCAGGAGCATCCATTGTTCTTGAGCTTCTTTTCTGAACTCAGGTTTGAACTTTCTGGAAAGCCCTCCTTCCTCTAACCTCTTCTCTAAGAGTTACCACCCTTAGGGAATACAAACACGAGCTCACAGATGCTGGTTTTACTTCAGGCTCACTATCCTCATCGAATACTTCCCTGAGACTAAGTTGTCTGCTTGACATAGTACCCTACACCTCTAGCAGGACACCCAAGGTGTTGCTTGGCACCTCATATCCCACAGAACACTCTGGGAAAAGGCTATTCCAGTTGGCTCCTCTTGAAGTCATCTGTTTAACTGTATTATGGTCAGTGGATAACTGTTGGAGTATATGTGGGAACACGCACACACATTTCAATTTCCAAAGGACAAAATTTTATTCTTAGAGTTCATTTAATCCTACAGGAAAGAGAAACATATTTTCGTAACTGCATTAGTATTTGCAAGGTCACCCGTTTTACCAGGTGTTAGTAATTCACATTTTAGGCAGAGTGGCATCATAGTTTATTTGTTTCACCTGAACAGACTCTCAATTGTGCGCTCAGACCTGCCCCAAATAATACATAAGCCAACTGATGACTTACTTATCTGCTAATTGTGACTGCCATAACTGCACAAATACTTGAGTTTACTCCTTATAAGGGTCCAGATAAACGGAGCAGCGTTTTCTTAGTGTATGCCCCACAGCTGACCTTTGAGAAGGCACTACAAAGTATGTGCCAGAGACTCATGGAAGGCAGGAGCAGATGCTACTTACCATAGGAAAAGCGACAGATGTTTCAGTGTTAGGAAATGGCGTACTGGTAGAAAAACAGGCAGAAAAAAGGTTAGACTCACTGATATGAAAAGAGAAAGAAAGACAGAGGTGCTTACTAAAAAAGACTTGCCTCCAAGTCAACAAGTGTAAGATAAACAGGACTCACGATTGCACAAGTAAAAGTGCCTTGTGATTACACTTCCTATATCTAGTCTTAATAAGCTAATGTTGCTGATTTATTTTCCTTTATGTATTTTTTCTTTTTTTAACCAGAATATTATTACTACAGAACATGCATCTTCCTTTCTACCTAAAATCAACAGATCTATATTGAACTCCTTATACATACCAGGCACAATGCCAATCACTGGAAAAATACAAATAAAATACAAACCGATTGATATAGGCCAGGATCATGTGCTCCACCTCCAAATTCTTGACTGGTGTCAGTCTCACTCTAACCACTTGTCCTCAGAGAAGAAGGGTGGTTCATCAAAGAGATTGGGATATGTGATCACCAAAAGAAAAGTGAATGGATTATGGGGGGCCAGAAAATAAGGTCTCTACTGTATCAGATGTGATTTCTTATTTCTAGGAACTCCAGCCAAAGGGCTCAAAGGGCAAGATTTTATATTTCATATAAAACATAAAATTATGTTGCTACAGTTTTTAAAAGATTATTCCTATTTATGATCTAAACTTTAGAAATCTTTTTGCATACCCAAACCTTGTCACAGCAATGCTGCACAGTATCTGGTCCACATTTAAGTACTGGACCCAGCATAGGGGTGGCAAAAGTAATCAGCAAAAGACTCTGAGGGGGAGAAATACACCAGAAAAAGAATCAGGGCAGTATAATGATAGTAAACTTGACTACATTAGATATACAGGCTATCTTGGAGATATTGTTGCGTTTGGTTCCAGACCAACCCTATAAAAGAAATATCTCAATAAAGTGAGTCACACAAAATTCTTAGTTTACTAAGTCATGGGAGACTTAGTAAACTAGTTTACTAAAAGTCATGGGGGAAAGGGGCAGAGTAAAATGGTGGAATAGAAGGCCTCGCTGATAGTCACCCCTGCAGGAACACCAAATTTGACAACTATCTACATCAAAAAAGCACCTTCATAGTAATTAAAAATCAGGTGAGTACTCACAGTACCTGACTTTAATTTCATATTGCTGAAAAAGGCAATGAATAGAGTAGGAGGCCATCTTGATATGCTGAAGCCACCTGTCCCCCCTCTTCCCTCACACACTCTCTTCCACAGTGGCCTCATGGTGCAGAGAAATCTGTACACTTTGGGAGACGGATAGCTCAGCTATTGTGAGACTCTGCATCGAACTCAGTGCTGCCTGTCAGAGCAGAAAGCAAAACCGGGCTGAACTTCGCTGATGCCCACCCACCGAGGGAGCATTCAGACCAGCCCGAGCCATAGTGGAATTGCCCAATCCGGAAGTTGAAACTTGAGTTCCGGCTTCCCACAAGCCTCACCACTGTGGGCTGAAGTGCTCTCAGGCCCCAAATTGAAAGGCAATCCAGGCCACAAAGATTACAAGCCCTAGTTATGAGCTGGACTCTGAACCAGTGGACTTTGGGGGCACTTGACTTACTAAGGCACGGCCAGGGCAGCTAAGGCTGTGCCTACACCTCCCCTCCCCCAATCCCAGGAAACACAGCGTGGGTCTCCAAAAGAAATCCCTTCATTCTGCTTGAGGAAAGCAGAGGGAAGAGTAAAGAGGACTTTTGTCTTTCATCTAGCATAGTAGCTCAGTCACAGTAGGATAGGGCACTGGTCAGAGTTGTGAGGCCCCCATTTCAGGCCCTAGCTCCTGAACAGCATTCCTAGACACACCCTAAGCCAGAAGGGAAACCACCTCCTTGAAGGAAAGGACCCAGTCTTGGCAGTATCCATCACCTGCCGTTTGGCCTGAATAACCAGCAGCAATACACAGGTAGCATGGCCATGGGCCTTTGTGAGATTCCGAGACATGTGGACACCAGGTGAGACCCAACACATTCACAGCTATGGTGACTATGGTAATTAAGTGGCACCATTGTCTGGAGTAAGTACCTAGGGTTTGTCTTCTTGTGCCAAGAAGATTAATGACATGGACACACATGGAGTGGATTAGGGAGCAGAAAGTTTAAAAGAAAGAAGAGAGGAGAGAAGAGAGCAGGTCTCTCTCTTTTTGGAGAGAGACATCTGAAAAGAGAAGAGCAGTGGACCGCAGCTGATTTTATAGGCGGCCTTGGGGAGGTGGTGTCTGATTTATGTAGGGCTCACAGATTGGTTCGACCAGGTGTGATGTTTACATAGCACTAGGGAAAGGTTGGTTGCTCTACCCTAATCTTATTATGCAAATGGGCTTTCTATTTGGCTGGCACCATCTGGTCTGTTCCTACAAGTGGCTGGCAAAGGGAAGGGAAGATGGAGTCACCATTTTGAACATGTCTAGTCCTAGGTAGCTTTTTCCTGCTGGCATTCACCCGTGCAAGCTTCCAGCTTGCTTGTCTATGTCTGCAGCTCGATTTTACAGGCTACTCTTTATTAGAAAATGATTTGGGAGTTGCTCTTCATTAAAAAGGATAACGTTACCAAGGACTCCCATACCTTCACTATCTGCCTAAGTAGCTTTCTCTTAACTCCTATATCAGTAAAACTCCTTCTGCTTGAGAAAAGGAGAGGGAAAACTAAAGGGGGACTTTTTCTTGCACCTTAGGAACCAGTTGGGCCACACGCGGGTAGAGGCACAAGCAGGATCTTGGAGTCTCTGATTCCAGGTCTTGGCTCTTGGACATTATTTCTAGACCTGCCCTGAGCCAGAGGGGAGCCCATTGCCCTGAAGGGTGAGTCTCAGGCCTGGCAGCATTCACCACAAGCTGACTGAAGAGCCCTTGGGCCCTTGGCCTTAAGTGACTATCAGTGGTAGCCTGGCAGTACTTGCTATGGGCTTATGGTGGTGGTGGCCAAGGGGTGAGGCTCTTCTGCTTGAAGAAATGGAAGGGAAGAGTGAGAAGGACTGTGTTTTTTGGTTTGAGGGCCAGCTCTGCCAAAGCAGAATAGAACACCAAGTAGACTTCTAAGGTTTTTGACTCCAGTCCTTAGATCCCAGACAGCATCTCTGGACCTACTTGACACCTGGGGAAATCTTGCTGCCCTGAAGGGATGGACAAAAGACTGACTGTATTAGCCATCTGCTGATTACAGAGCTCTAGGGTCTTGAGCAAACAGAAGTGGTAGCCAGGTAGTAATTACATTGGGACTTGGGTAAGGTCCAGTGTTGTGCTGGCTTTAGGTCTAACCCAAAGAAGTTCCAGTGGTGGTGGCCACAGGAGTGCTTGTGTCACCCCACTCCCAGCCACAGAGGCTCCCTTTAATTGGAAGAAAGTAAGGAAAGAGAACCAGAGTCTCCGCTTGATAATCCAGATAATTCTTCCCGATCTTATCCAAGACTACCAAGGCAGTACCTCTATGAGTCTGTAAGAACCACAAGATTACTGGGCTTGGGGTATTCCCTAATGCAGATATGGCTTAGATCACAACACTCAAGTCCTTTTGAATAGTTGGGAAGCCTTCCTAAGAAGGTCAGGTACAAACAAGCCCAGACTATAAAGACTAAAATAAATACCTAACTCTTCAATCCCCAGACACCGACAAATGTCAATAAGCATCAAGGCCATTTGGGAAAACATGACCTCATCAAAGAAACTAAATAAGGCACCAGGGACCAATCCTGGAGGCACAGAGATATAAGATCTTTCAGACAGAGGATTCAAAATAAGTGTTTTGAGGAAACTCAAAGACATTCAAGGTAACATAGAGAAGAAATTCAGAAGTCTCTCAGATAAATTTAACAATGATAATAAAATAATTAAAAACAATCCAGTATAAATTCTGGTGTTAAAAAATGCAGTTGACATACAGAAAATGCAGCAGAATGATCAAGCAGAAGAAGGAATTTGTGAGCTTGAAGACAGGCTACTTAAAAATACACAGTCAGAGGAGACAAAAAAAAAAAAAATTGAAACCAATGTAATACACCTGCAGGATCTAGAAAATAGCTTCAGAATGGCAAATCTTATGAAGCTTAGTTTGGCTGGATGTGAAATTCTGGGTTGAAAATTCTTTTCTTTAAAAATGTTGAATATTGGCCTCCACTCTCTTCTGGCTTGGAGAGTTTCTGCCGAGAGATCCGCTGTTAGTCTGATGGGCTTCCCTTTGTGGGTAACCCGACCTTTCTCTCTGGCTGCC
>NW_012103987.1:277672-280325 GCF_000951045.1 Mandrillus leucophaeus
CCTTTACAGACAAGCAAATGCTGAGAGATTTTGTCACCACCAGGCCTGCCCCACAAGAGCTCCTGAAGGAAGCACTAAACATGGAAAGGAACAACTAGTACCAGCCACTGCAAAAACATGCCAAACTGTAAAGCCCATAGATACTAGGAATAAACTGCATCAACTAATGAGCAAAATAACCAGCTAACATCATAATGACAGGATCAAATTCACACATAACAATATTAACCTTAAACGTAAATGGGTTAAATGCTCCAATTAAAACACACAGACTGGCAAATTGGATAAAGAGTCAAGACCCATCAGTTTGCTGTATTCAGGAGACCCATCTCACATACAGAGACACACACAGGTTCAAAATAAAGGGATGGAGGAAGACCTACAAAACAAATGGAAAACAAAAAAGTCAGGGGTTATAATCCTAGTCTCTGATAAAACAGACTTTAAACCAACAGAGATCAAAAGAGACAAAGAAGGCTGTTACATAATGGTAAAGGGATCAATTCAACAAGAAGAACTAGCAATCCTAAATATGTATGCACCCAACACAGGAGCACCCAAATTCATAAAGCAAGTCCTTAGAGACCTACAAAGAGACTTAGACTTCCATACAATAATAATGGGAGACGTTAACACCCCACTGTCAACATTAGACAGATCAACGAGACAGAAAGTTAGCAAGTATATCCAGGAATTGAACTCAGCTCTGCACCAAGCAGACCTAATAGACATCTACAGAACTCTCCACCCCAAATCAACAGAATATACATTCTTCTCAGCACCACATCACACTTATTCCAAAATTGACCACATAGTTGGAAGTAAAGCACTCCTCAGCAAATGTAAAAGAACAAAAATTATAACAAACTCTCTCAGACCACAGTGCAATCAAACTAGAACTCAGGATTAAGAAACACTCAAAACCACTCAACTACATGGAAACTGAACAACCTGCTCCTGAATGACTACTGGGTATATAACGAAATGAAGGCAGAAATTAAGATGTTCTTTGAAACCAATGAGAACAAAGACACAACACACCGGAATCTCTGGGGAACATTTAAAGCAGTGTGTAGAGGGAAATTTATAGCACTAAATGTCCACAAGAGAAAGCAGGAAAGATCTAAAATGGACACCCTCACATCACAATTAAAAGAACTAGAGAAGCAAGAGAAAACACATTCAGAAGCTAGTAGAAGGCAAGAAATAACTAAAATCAGAGCAGAACTGAAGGAGATAGAGACTCAAAAAACCCTTCAAAAAATTAATGAATCCAGGAGCTGATTTTTTGAAAAGATCAACAAAATTGATAGACCACTAGCAAGACTAATAAAGAAGAAAAGAGAGACGAATCAAATAGACACAATAAGAAATGATAAAGGGAATATCACCACCAATCCCACAGAAATACAAACTACAATTAGAGAATACTATAAATACCTCCATGCAAATAAACTAGAAAATCTAGAAGAAATGGATAAATTCTTGGACACATACACCCTCCTAAGACTAAACCAGGAAGAAGTTGAATCCCAGAATAGGCCAATAACAGGCTCTGAAATTGAGGCAATAATTAATAGCCTACCAACCAAAAAAAGTCCAGGATGAGACGGATTCATGGACGAATTCTACCAGAGGTACAAGGAGGAGCTGGTACCATTCCTTCTAAAACTATTCCAATCAATAGAAAAAGAGGGTATCCTCCCTAACTCATTTTATGAGACCAGCATAATACTGATACCAAAGTCTGGCAGAGACACAACAAAATAAGAGAATTTTAGACCAATATACCTGATGAATATCAATGCAAAAATCCTCAATAAAATACTGGCAAATCCAATCCAGCAGCACATCAAAAAGCTTATCCACCATGATCAAGTGGGTTTCATCCCTGGGATGCAAGGCTGGGTCAACATATGCAAATCAATAAACATAATCCAGCATATAAACAGAATCAAAGACAAAAACCACATGATTGTGTCAATAGATGCAGAAAACGCCTTTGACAAAATTCAACAGTGCCTCATGCTAAAAACTCTCAATAAATTACGTATTGATGGGAAGTACCTGAAAATAATAAGAGCTATTTATGACAAACCCGCAGCCAATAGCATATTGAATGAGCAAAAACTGGAAGAACTCCCTGTGAAAGCTGGCACAAGACAGGGATGCCCTCTCTCACCACTCCTATTCAACATAGTGTTGGAAGTTCTGGCCAGGCCAATCAGGCAGGAGAAAGAAATAAAGCGTATTCAGTTAGGAAAAGAGGAAGTCAAATTGTCCCTGTTTGCAGATGACATGATTTTATATTTAGAAAACTCCATCGTCTCAGCCCAAAATTTCCTTAAGCTTATAAGCAACTTCAGCAAAATCTCAAGATACAAAATCAATGTGCAAAAATCACAAGCATTCTTATACAGCAATAAGAGACTAACAGAGAGCCAAATCATGAGTGAACTCCCATTCACAATTGTTTCAAAGAGAATAAAATACCTAGGAATCCATCTTATAAGGGATGTGAAGGACCTCTTCAAGAACTACAAACTACAGCTCAATGAAATAAAAGAGGACACAAACAAATGGAAGAACATTCCATGCTCATGGATAGGAAGAATCAGTATCATGAAAATGGCCATACTGCCCAAGGTAATTT
>NW_012103987.1:281755-298499 GCF_000951045.1 Mandrillus leucophaeus
GGAGGGGGGAGGGGGGAGGGATAGCATTAGGAGATATACCTAATATAAATGATGAGTTAATGGGTGCAGCACACCAACATGGCACAGGTATACATATGTAACAAACCTGCACGTTGTGCACATATACCCTAGAACTTAAAGTATAATTTTTAAAAAGGGCAAATCTAACGATTATTGGCCTTAAACATGAAGTAGAGAAAAAGATAAAATAGGAAGTATATTCAAAAGGATCATAACAGATAATTTCCCAAATCTAAAGAAAGATATCAATAGCCAAGTACAAGAAGATTATAGAACACAAAGCAGATTTAACTCAAAGTAACACCTCTTAACGAATTTCATAATCTCCCAAAGGTTGAGGATAAAGAAAGGATCCTAAAAACAGCAAGAGAAAACCAACAAATAACATATACTGGAGCTCTAATAAGTCTGGCGGCAGACTTTTCAGGGGAAATTTCGCAGGCCATGAGAGAGTAGAATGCCATAAAGTGCTGAAGGAAAAACATTTTTACCCTAGAATAGTATATCCAGTGAAAACATCTTTCAAACATGAAGGAGAAATAAAGACTTTCCCAGACACAAAAAAGCTGAGGGATTTCATCAACACCAGACCTGTCCTACAAGAAATGCTAAAGGTAGTACTTCAATCAGAAATAAACAGACACTAAGGAACAATAAGACATCATCTGCAGGCACAAAACTCACTGGCAATAGTAAGTACACAGAAAAACACAGAATATTACAACACTGTAGCTGTAGTGCGTAAACTACTGTTATCTTAAGTAGAAAGGCTAAAAGATGAACCAAACAAAAATAATAGCTACAACTTTTCAAGACATAGAGAGTACAATAAGATAAAATAGAAACAATAAAAAGTTAAAAAGTGGGGAAACAAAGTTAAAGTGTAGATTTTTAAATTAATTTCTTTTTGCTTATTTGTTTGCTTATATAAGCAGCATTAAGTTATATTAGCTTTAAAATCATGAGTTATGAGATAGTATTCGTAAGCCTCATAGTAACCCAAAATCATAAAACATACAACAGATACACAAAAAATAAAAAACAAGAAATTAAATCATACCACCAGAGAAAATCACCTTCACTAAAGCTGACGAAGGAAGAAAAGAAAATAGAAAGAGAAGAACACAAAACAACAAGAAAGCAAATAAGAAAATAGCAGGAGTAAATCCTTACTTATCAATAATATGGAATGTAAATGAACTAAACTCTCCAATCAAAAGACACCGAGTAGCTGAATGGATAGAAAATAAGATCCAATGATCTGTTGTCTATAAGAAACACACTTCACCTATAAAGATATGGATAGACTGAAAATAAAGGGATGGAAAAAGATATGCTATGCCAATGAAAACCATAAAAAGAGCAAGGATAGTTATACTTACATCAGACAAAATAGATTTAAATACAAACCTGAAAGAAGAGACAAGGGAGGTCATTATGTAACGATAAAGAAGTCAATTCAGCAAGAGGATATGATAATTGTAAATATGTATGCACCTAACACTGGAGCACCCAGATATATAAAGCAAATATTACTAGAGCTAAACAGAAAGATAGTCCTGAATACAATCATAGCTGGATAATTTAACACCCCACTTTGGACATTGGACAGATGTTCCAGACAGAAAATCAAAAAAGAAACATCAGTCTTAATCTGCAGTATAGACCAAATGTACCTAATAGATATGTACAGAACATTTCATTCAACAGCTGTAGAATACACATTCTTTTCCTCAGCACGTGCATCATTCTTAAGGATAGACCACATGTTAGGCCACAAAACAAATCTTAAAATATTCAAAAATACTGGAAAAATATCAAGCATCTTCTCTGACCACAATGGAATAAAACTAGAAAGCAATAATAAGAGGAATTTTGGAAACTACACAAACACATGGAATTAAACAATATGCTCCTGAATGACCAGTAGGCCAATGAAAAAATTAAGAAAAAAATTGAAACATTTCTTGAAAACAATGATAATGGAAACAAAACATACCAAAACCTATGGAATACAGAAAAAGCAGTATTAAGAGGGAAGTTTATAGCTATAAGTTTATACTACAACAAAAAAGAAGAAAAACTTTAAATAATCTAACAATGTGTCATAAAGAACTAGAAATGCTAGAAGAAACCAAACCTAAAATTAGTAGAAAAAAAGGAAATAATAAAGATTAGAGCAGAAGCTAATGGAATTGAAACAGAGAAGAAAATACAAAAGATCAGCAAAATGAAAAGTTGTTTTTTGAAAAGATAAACAAAATTGGCAAATTTTCAGCCAGACTAAGAAAAAAAAAGAGAGAATACCCAAATAAATAAAATTAAAGATGAAAACGTGGTATTACAACTGATACTGCAGAAATGTAAAGCAACATTAGTGGCTAGTATGAGCAACAATATACCAATAAAATGGAAAACCTAGAAGAAATGAATAAATTCCTAGATGCATACAACCTCTCAACATTGAACCATGAAGAATCCCAAGACCTGAATACCCCAATAGCAAGTAATGAGATTGAAGCCATAATAAAAAGTCTCTCAGCAAAGAAAAGCCCAGGACAGATGGCTTCACTGCTGAAGCCAAATGTTTAAAGAATAATCAATACTAATTCTGTTCAAACTATTTAAAAAACATAGAGGAGGGAATACTTCCAAACTCATTCTGTGAGGTCATTATAACCCTGATACTAAAACCAGACAAAGATATATACAAAAAGAAAACTACAAGCTAATATCACCAATGAATATTTATGCAAAAATCTTCAGCAAAATACTAGCAAACTGAATTCAATAATACATTTAAAAGATCATTCATCATGACAAGTGGGATTTATTCCAGAAATGCAAGGATGGTTCGACATACACAAATTAATCAATGTGATACATCCTATCAACAGAATGAAGGACAAAAACCATATGATAATCTCAACTGATCCTGAAAAAGCATTTGATAAAATTCAACATGTCTTCATGTTAAAAATCCTTAAAAAACTGGTACATACTTCAACATAATAAAAGCCATATGTGACAGACCCATAGCTAATATCATATTGAATGGGGAAAATCTGAAAGTTCTGACTCTAAGATCTGGAACACAACAAGGATGTTTACTTCTACCACTGTTATTCAATACAGCACTGGAAGTCCTAGCTAGAGCAATCAGACAAGAAATAAAGGACATGCAAATTGGAAGAGAAGAAGACAAATTATCCTTGTTTATAGATTATGTGATCTTATATTTGGGAAAACCTGAAGATTCTACACAAACAAAGACATTAGAACTGGTTAACAAATTCTGTAAAGTTGCAGGATACAAAATCAACATACAAAAATCAGTAGCATTTTTACATGCCAAACAACCAACCTGAAAAATGAATCAAGAATGTAAGCCCATTTAAAATAGCTAAAAATTAAATAAAATACCTAGAAATTAACCAAAGAAGTGAAAGACCTCTACAGTAAAAACTATAAAACATTGATGCAAGAAATTAAAGAGGACACACACACACAAAATGGAGATATACTCCATATTCATGGATTAGAAGAATCAATATTGTTTAAATGTCTGTACTACCCAAAGCAATACATGGATTCAATGCAATCCTTATAAAAATACCATGATGTAATTCACAGAATTGTTTTTAAAAAACCTATAATTTACACGAAACCACATAAGACCCAGAATAGTCAAAGCTATGTAGAATGAAACTAGAGGAATCACGTTACCTGACTGCAAATTATACTACAGAGTTATAGTAACCAAAACAGCATGGTACTGGTATAAAAAGAGACACATAGAACAGTGAAACAGAATAGAGAACCCAGAAACAAATGCATACATCTGTAGTAAATTCAATTTTGACAAAGATGCCAAGAACATACATTGGAGAAAGGACAATCTCTTTAATAAATGATGATGGTGGAAACTGAATATCCATATGCAGAAGAATGAAACTAGATCCCTATCTCTTGCCATATACAAAAATCAAGTCAAAATGGATTAATTACTTAAATCTAAGACTTCAAACTCTGAAATTACTGAAAGGAAACATTGGGGAAACTCTCCAAGACATTGGACTGGGAAAAGATTTCTTGGGTAATACCCTACAAGCACAGGCAACCAAAGCAAAAATGAACAGATGGGGTAACATCAAGTTAAAAAACTTCTGCATAGCAAAGTAAAGAAACAATTAAGTGAAAAGCCAACCTACAGAATGGGAGAAAATATTTGCAGACTATCCATCTGACAAGGGATTAATAATACATAAGGAGATCAAACAACTCTGTAGAAAAAATATCTAGTAATCCAATTTTAAAATGGGCAAAAGATATAAACATACATTTCTCAAAAGAAGACATACAAACAGCACACATGTGTATGAAAAGGTGCTCAACATCATTGATCATCAGAGAAATGCAAATCAAAACTATAATGAGATATCATCTCACCCCAGGTAAACTGGCTTTTATCCAAAAGACAGGCAATAACAAATGCTGGCAAGGATATGGAGAATAGGAAACCCTTGTATGCTGTTGGCAATGTAAATTAGTACCATTATGGAGAAAAGCTTGGAAGTTTCTCAAAAACCCTGAAAATATAGCTGCCATAAATCCAGCAATCTCACTCCTATGTGTATACCCAAAATAATGTATATCAGTATATTGAAGAGATATCTGCACTCCCATGTTTATTGCATCACTGCTCACAATACCCAAGATTTGGAAGTAACCTCAGGGTCCATCATCAGATATGTACACACGGAGTACTTTACATCGATAAAAAGAATGAGATCCTGTCATTTGCAATAATCAGGATGAAATTGGAGGTCATGATGTTAAGTGAAATAAGCCAGGCACAGAAAGACAAACTTTGCATGCTTTCACTTATTTGTGGGAGCTAAAAACAAAAATAACTGAACTCATGGAGATAGAGAGTGAAAGGATGATTGTCAGAGGCTGAGAAGCACAGTAGGGGGTTTGGGGGAAGTGGAGATGGTTAATGGGCACAAAAAATTGGAAATAATGCATAAAGTCTAGTATTCACCAACACACTGTGATATATACATATATGTGTATATATATACACATATATACATACACACATATATATACACATATGTATATCTATATACACACTATGTAATCACAAAAATTTAAAAATTAATTATAATCTCAAAAAGTTATGTTTATACTATACTGTAATCTATTAAGTGTGCAATAGTATTATGTTTAAAAAATGTACATACCTTAGTTTAAAAATACTTTATTGCTAAAAAGAAAATGTTATCAGTCATCCGAGCCTTCAATGAATCTTCAATTTTTTTTGCTGGTGGAGAGTCTTGTTTCCATATTGATAGCTATTGACTAATCAGGGTGATGGTTGCTGGTTATGTTAGCTGTGGCAATTTCTTAAACAAGACAACAATGAAACATACTTCATTGATAGACTCTTCCTGTCCCAAAGATTTCTCTGTAGTATGCAATGCTATTTAGTAGCATTTTTACCAACAGTAGAACTTATTTCAAAATTGAAATCAATCCTCTCAAGCCATGCCACTGCTTTATCAACTAAGTTTATGTAATATTCTAAATCCTTTGTTGCCATTTCAACAATGTTCATAGCGCCTTCACCAGCAGTAGATTCTGTCCTGAAAATCTACTTTCTTTGCTCATCCATAAGAACTGCCTCCTCCTTATCTTTTCATTTTAATGTGAGGTTGTAGCAATTCAGTCACATCATCAGGTTTCAATTCTGATTCTAGTTCTTTTACTATTTCTGCCATATCTATGGTTACTTCCTCCAATGAAGTATTGAACCCCTCAAAGTTATCCACAAAGGTTGGAATCAACTTATTCCTAACTTCTGTTATAATGTTTGTATTTTGATCTCCTCCCAAGAATTATGAATGTTCTTAATGCCATCTAGAATGGTGAATCCTTTCCAGAACATTTTCAATTTACATTGTCCATATTCACCAGAGGAATCATTATCTATGGCAGTGATAACCTTATAAAATGTATTTCTTAAATAACATGACGTGAACATTAAAATTACTCCTTGATCTATGGGTTACAGAATGGATATTATGTTAGCTGTAATGAAAACAACATTAATCTTGTACATCTCCATCAGAGTTCTTTGGTGACCAAGTGGGCATTGCCAATGAGCAGTAATAGTTTGAAAAAAAATCTTTTTTCTTTTTTTTTGGAGCAGTATGTCTCAACAGTGGGCTTAAAATAGTCAGTAAACAGATGTGTCATCATCCGGGCTTTGTTGTTCCATTTCTAGAGCACAAACAAAGTCGATTCAGCATAATCTCAAAGGGCCCTAGAATTTTCAGAATGGTAAATTATCATTGGCTTCAAGTTAAAGTCACCGGCAGCATTAGCCACTAACAAGAGAGTCAGCTTGTTCTTTGAAGCTCTGAAGTCAGGCATTGATTTCTTCTCTCTGACTATGAAAGTCCTGGATAACATCTTTCAATAGAAGGCTGTTTCATCTACATTGAAAATCTGTTGTTTCATGTAGCCACCTTCGTCAGTTATCTTAGCTAGATCTTCTGGATAACTTGCTGCAGTTTTTACATCAGCACTTGTTGCTTCACCTTGTACTTTTATGTAATGGAGGTGGCTTTTCTCCTTAAGCCTCATGGACCCACCTCTACTCACTTCTCATTTTTCTTCTGTGGCTTCCTCATCTTCTCTCAGCCTTCATAGATTGAAGTGAGTTGGGGCCTTGCTCTGAATTTGGCTTTGGTTTGAGAGAATGTTGTGGGTGATATGATCTTCCATCCAGAATACTCAGACTTTCTGCATATCAGCAGTAAGACCATTTTACTGTCATTATTCTTGTGTTCACTGGAGTAGTACTTTTAATTTCCTGCAAGAAGTTTTCCTTTGTATTCACAAGTTGTCTAACAGTTTGGTACAAGAAGCCTAGCTTTTGACCTCTCTCAGCTTTCAACATGCTTTCTTCACTGATATAGTTTGTCTGTGTCCCCACCCAAATCTCATCTTAAATTATAATTTCCATAATTGCCACACATTGTGAGAGGGAACCAGTGGGAAGTAATTGAATCATGGGGACAGGTCTTTCCCATGCTGTTCTTGTGAGAGTGAATAAGGCTCACAAGATCTGATGGTTTTATAAAGGGGAGTTCCCCTACGCAAGACCTCTGCCCTGCCTCCATGTAAGACGTGCCTTTCATCCTCCACCATGATTGTGACGCCTCCCCAGCTACATGGAAATGTGAGTCCATTAAACCACCTTTTCTTTATAAATTACCAAGTCTCAAGTATGTTTTTATCAGCAGCATTAAAACAGATTAATACAGTAAATTAGTATGAGTAGAGTGGTGTGCTGCTGCAAATTTACCTAAAAATGTGGAAGCAACTTTGGAACTTGATAACAAGCAGAGGTTGGAACAGTTTGGAGGGCTCAGAAGAAGACAGGAAAATGTGGGAAAGTTTGGAAATTCCTAGAGACTTGTTGAATGGCTTTGACCAAAATGTTAATAATTATATGGACAATGAAATCCAGGCTGAGTTTGTCTCAGATGGAGATGAAAAACTTGTTGGGAATTGCAACAAAGGTGACTCTTGTTATGATTTATCTAAGAGACTGGCAGCATTTTGACCTTGCTCTAGAGACTTTGGGAACTTTGAACTTGAGGGAGATGATTAAGGGTATCTTGTGGAAGAAATTTCTAAGCAGCAAAGAGTTCAAGAGTTCAGTTGGGTGGTTTTAAAAGCATTAAGTTTTAAAAGGGAAACAAAGCATAAAAGTTCAAAAAATGTGTAGCGAAAAGAAAAATCAATTTTCTGAGGAGATATTTAAGCTGGCTGAAAAAATTTGCATAAGTAATGAGGAGTCAATTTTTTTTTTTTTTGACAGAGTCTCATTCTGTCGCCCAGGCTCGAGTGCAATGGTGTGATCTCGGCTCACTGCAAGCTCCGCATCCTGGGTTCATGCTATTCTCCTGCTCAGCCTCTGGAGTAGCTGGGACTACAGGTGCCCGCCACCACGTCCAACTAATTTTTTTATATTTTTAGTAGAGATGGGGTTTCACCATGTTAACCATGATGGTCTTAATCTCCTGATCTCGTGATCCACCCACCTCGGCCTCCCAAAGTGCTGAGATTACAGGTGTAAGCCACCACCACCACTGGCAGAGGAGTCAAATGTTAATCACCAAGGCAATGGGGAAAATGTCTTCAGGGCATGTCAGAGACTTTCATGGAAGCCCCTCCTTTCACAGGCCCAGAGACCTAGGAGGAAAAAAATGGTTTCATGGGCCAGGCCCAAGGTCCTCCTTCTGTGTGAAGCCTAGCGGCTTGGTTCCCTGCATCCCGCCTGCTCTAGCCACGGCAAAAAGGAGCCAAGGTACAGCTCAGGCCGTGGCTTCAGAGGGTGCAAGCCCCAAGCCTTGGCAGCTTCCATGTGGTGTTGAGCCTGTGGGTACACAGAAGTCAAGAATTGAGATTTAGGAACCTCCGCCTAGATTTCAGAGGTTATATAAATGGCTTGGATGTCCAAGCAGAAATTTGCTGCAGGGGCAGCACCCTCATGGAGATCCTCTGCTAGGGCATTATGAAAGGGAAATGTGGGGTTGAAGCCTCCACACAGAGTCCACTGGGGCACTGCCTAGTGGAGCCGTGAGAAGACGGCCACCATCCACCAGATCCCAGAATGGTAGATCCACTGACAGCTTGCACCATGTGCCTGCAACAGCCACAGACACTCAACGCCACCCTGTTAGAGTAGCCAGGAGGGAGGCTGTACCCTGTAAAGCCACAGGGGCCTAAGATCATAGGAATGCACCTCTTGCATCAGCGTGACCTGGATGTGAGACATGAAGTTGAAGGAGATCATTTTGGAGCTTTAAGATTTGACTGCTCTGCTGGATTTTAGACTTGCATGGGGTCTTTAGCCCCCTCATTTTGGCCAATTTCTCCCATTTGAAATGGCTGTATTTACTCAATGCCTATACCCCCATTGTGTATCGGAAGTGACTAACTTGCTTTTGATTTTAATGGCTTATAGGCAGAAGGGACTTAGCTTGTCTCAGATGAGACTTTGGACTGCCGACTTTTGAGTTAATGCTGAAATGAGTTAAGACTTTGGGGGACGGTTTGAAAGGCATGATGGATTTTGAAATGTGAGGACATGAAATTTGGGAGGGGCCATGGGCAGAATGATACGGTTTGTCTGTGTCCCCACTCAAACCTCATCTTGAATTATAGCTCCCGTAATTCCCACGTGTTATGGAAGGGACCTAGTGGGAGGTAACTGAATCATGGGGATGGGTCTTTCCCCTGCTGTTCTCTTGATAGTAAATAAACTCATGAGATCTGACAGTTTTAAAAATGGGAGCTCCTGTACACAAGCTCTCTCTGCTTGACACCATGTAAGATGTCTCTTTGCTCTTCCTTCATCTTTCACCATCACTGTGAGGCCTCCTCAACCACGTGGAGTGGTGAGTCCATTAAAACCTCTTTTCTTTATAAATTACCCAGTCTCAGATATGTCTTTATTAGCAACATGAGAATAGACTAATACACTCACTAAGCTTAATTATATCTAGCTTTTTATTTAAAGTGAGAAATACGCAACTCTTTCTTTCACTTCAACACTTAGAGGCCGTTGTAGGGTTATTAATTGGCTTAATTTCAACATTGTTGTGTCTGAGGGAATTGAGAGTTCAAGGATCAGGAGAAAGATGAGGCAAGAGCTGATTGGTGGAGCAGTTAGAACACACACGGTATTTACCGATTAACTGCACCGTCCTACATGACTACAGTTTGTGGTGCCCTAAAACAATTACAATAGAAATATCAAAGATCACTGATCACAGATCACCGTCACGGATAAAATCATAGTTAAATTTTTTAAATATTGTAAGAATTACCAAGTGTAACATAGAGATACAAGGTGAGCACATGCTCTTGGATAAATGGCACCAATGGACTTGCTGGATGAAGGGTGACCACTCAAACCTTCAATTTGTAAACAAACAAACAAAAAATGAAATATCTGTGAAGCACAATAAAAATGAAGTGCAATAAAATGAAGTGTGCCTGTTCTTTTTATTAAGAAGTCTTCATTTTATAGTTAAGGAAGGGTAAAATCCCTGGAAAAGGAGAGATTGCCATCCTAAGCATTCCCAGAGATATAAAGACCTTATAAATGTTTCTGTGTTCACTTTGATAAAATCTCATTGCCCTTTCAAGCATAAAACTTAAAGTCTGTTGGTTTGAAATGTAGTGCTGTTTTATCTTTTGTGTGCTTGGAACTGTTCTTCATTATAAACCAACCCTCTTTGGCAAATCTGTATTTTTCATTCAAGATCTGCAGGAAAATAAATAATACTGATTCCAAATATCTTTTGTAAGAGAATGTTCAAAAGTTTGATCATATGCAGGCCTCTTTGTTATGATATAGTAAACCTTTGATTGCATCACTCCTATCTAAACATGTTTCTTCTGACCGTCTCTCAGTTTGTATGAGGGAGTCAGGATTGGTTTTCTTGGTTTGCTTCCTGTTTTGTTTCTCTTTAAGCACAGTGGCAGCCAGTTGTTCCTGCGGCACTATGGTCTGCTGAATTTTTCTCTTATCAATCTTCTAGCGAAAAAAATTTTAAGGATGTTTGTTATTACAATAATTAGAAAGGAATTCTACCTACTATATTCTCACAGATATCAGGAAATATACCCATTGACCACAGTACTAATCACTAAACTTCAGATTCCTTAAAAGCTCTATTATTTTAACTACCATTTCCCTTAAACAATGTCTAGTTGTGGAAACCTCAGGAAATGCACAGGAAATAACTGCCTGAGAAAATGTTAGCCAGGGAACCGGGTCGTATAACAAAATGGTAAGGCATGACTGAAACTACACCCCAACATTGTTAGTTAACTTCTCAAACTGTCTTTGTTGGTGGCATTAAATATTTATAAAGAAATAACTCTGTCACAATATGGATATCATGTCTTAGAAATATCATTGCCCGATTAGGCAAAGAACCAAAACAGCCAGCTAGTTATTGACTTTTTAAGGCAAGGGGAAGTGGAGAGTTAAGTCAATTATCCAGGCAATATTCTTGCTACTGAGAATTTGTGTTCAAAGATTCCAAGTGATTGGCGACAGACACTGCTTGCAGTCAACTTTTCACTTCTATTTGGGATATCCATTTGATTTACAAGTTCACAGATATTTAGAACTGTGAAGATACAGCATCTGACTTAAAAAAAAAATAGGCAGACACTTTGCAGTAGAAAAGGCTGATGTAAATAAGAGATACTCACTCTTATCACTCAAAACCTATTCAGATCTATGCTGATTCCATACCAGACAGACTTGGATATACATCTCAGCTTTGCTACTAGTGCTTATGAATTTGGGTATTTTTTTTCGGTCTCCACTAAGCCTCAGTTTCTCTCTTTGTAAAATGACAATAACGGTGTCTTCCTTTGGCTTAAAGATACACATTTAATTTCACATTTGAGTATTTCTGATGTGAAACAGATGAGTTATATAATTGATGAGTAAATTCAACATAGTGTTTTGTCTTCCTCCTAAATAAAAATTAATAAATAATGCAGTTTATAATCTACAGCATACAGAAAGAGATGAAATGGTCACACCTAATTCATAGTATTTTTTCAAGATTACAGGAGATAATACTTGAATTGCTCTTGCCACATAAAGAATACTAAATAAAGTTTAACTACCACATTTAATATTACCAATGTAACTGCAACCACATGACTAAAACTACCAATGCCTCTGACTCAGTTTCCTCATGTGTGAAACGAGGTGAAAAAGATACACCCTATCTCGTAGAGTTTAAACTTATCTAAAGCTCTTTGCATGGTGCTTGCTACATAATAAGTGCTCATTAAAAGGTAGCTACTACTATTACTTACAATTAGTAACTGTGACCACTATCATGGCCTCTACTACTACAACCACTCTTATTAGGAGGAATTATAGCCTCATTAATCTCAAACAATTTGCAGTCTAATTATAAAAATATTAAAAATATTTCAAGGTAGAATTTGCTTCCAATGTTGTTTCATCAAGCTTAGCAAGAGATTGGGGAAGAACAAAATCACAGGGTTTAAAATCACCAAGGAACATGGGATAAATCTCTGCTCCCTGCTACCCTGATATCTCAAGAAAATGTGAAAGTTAACAGGTATTGGTAAACTTTGTAGAGTACTGTTGACTCAACTGCAGAGCATTTTCTTTGGCTTTTACATTGGTACAGTGGTAGCTCAGTTTTTCAGCATATAATTTCACCCTTCTCACTAACTCCACTGGATGTACCCTGATACACTTAGGCAAATATATACACATAAAAATTGGCCAGAGGTGGGAAAGGTAGCAAAGGAAACCTCAAATGAGCAGCATAAGACTGAATTTACCTTGCAGCAATTCTGAAGAAAAAATCGTTTACAGGACATCGTCTACTACCTATCTTCTCTCATCACTTGTTTTCTACCTTTTCCTTCATTCTTAATTTTGCTTTTAAATGCTGGTCTATTCTGCTCTTCTCAGCACTTTTGTAAAGAAGCAGTCTTTAGATCACAGTAACTAGAGCACTTGTGCTTGCGTTGGTGTGAAAGGGATTGGAAAAATTTGTAGTTACAAAAGATGAAAAAAGTTCTATGGAAAGAAAAGAAGAATATAAAAATATGCTCTCCAAAAGTTTTATTGTATGTGAAAAAAAATATTTATTTTCCTCTCACGACTCACAGTTCCTGTTACATGTTTCCTATTAGTGAGACCATATACCAGGGGTACCCAGGACCTTAATTTAGAATTAACATGTGCCAGAATAATAATATATATTAATAATATATATTTCTGTTTACATAGTCCATTAAAATATACATTAATGGGTGTTTTATTAGAACCCTTTTCTCAGAAGTAACAGAAATCCATATCAAACAGATAAAGGGGAGATATGTTGGTATATGTAGTAAAACCACAAGACAATCCGTGGTGGGAGTGGAAGGCAGTTAGCTAGGCACGAGAGACCCTCCATAGAGGGTCTCCACATCTTTCTGACTCTTCACTTCTACTAAGCAACTGGAAGATCTGGTATCCCATGTCACAGACTTATCACCAGAGAGACTGAAAGATACTTTCTATTGTTTATGTTCAAACAATTTTGATCGCGCCTAACCTAACCTGGGCCATTCATTCACTTCTATTGTGTAATTTATCAAATGAATATTTGGAGAATTGATTGCATTGCAAATGAACACAGCACTATGTTAACCTGATTTTTTAGTTTTCTCTTGAGTTACAATTATTAAACCAATACTTTTCATCTTTAATAATGGAAGTCCATTATTACATAGACTGTCTACACTGGGGAATATGAAGTATTTCAGAAATATAACTCACTGCTTGAATCAGTATTTCTATATCTCTTTTATCTGGACTAGGACTACCTCTTGTATTGCTTTAATTTTCACATCTATTTTTAAAAATCAAGAACTATAGAAAGATCTACACTAAACTCAACCATATAGTAGTAATAAATTTGTTTTCATATAATCGTTTTTAACTTAAATGACAGTGGCTAACTATGTAATTTGGTTTGCACAGTTTCAGAAGAAATTAAGAACAAACAATACTCAACATTTTTATGAAAATCAAATCAGAAACCTCTTGACTAAAAACCAACAAAATTTGACTTAGAAGAAGATCCTGTTTCCAAGTTAACAGCACAGAACTGCAATTCTATCCATTTTAGTACTAGCATGGCAAATTCAAAGGTTTTGTTTAAGTGTAAAAGGTGCATTCTTTTCATTTGATATCTGTATGCTACTTTCTGTTAGCCAATTCGAAATATGAGATAAATAATAAATGTGAGGTACCTATAAAAATGCTAGAAGAGAAGACAGTATTAGCACATATTACCTTTTCCCTATTCTTTCTTAATTTTGCTTTTAAACACTGGTCTATTCTACTAGGATTTATTTATTTATTTATTTTTTAACTGTTGTAGGGAGTGGGGCAGAGGAGTTCCTGGCTTCAGATAGAGCGCCATAGCTACAGATTTTGATTAATCATAATAACTACATAGTTTCAAGAACTGATTTAAATTTCCTACTGGAGCAGGAAGCAAATTATAAAACTATGCTCATGGACTCTAGCTGTTGAGAAACATTTTTTACTTGTGTTTTGCTGTTGTTGTTTTGTTTGCTTTGTTTATTTTCCCACAATGTACACTTTGTGTTTGCCCTAGAGCTACATTACAGACAATTTACCAAGTAACTTTTTAGTTGAAGGCTGATCATTTAAGGAAAATGGAAAGAAACCTGAAATATGAGGGAAACTACTTCCCTTGTCTCCTAGAAGGGAGGAAACAGATTTGCAAAGGGTGTTTATTTTAATTACTAAATTACCTTTATAGTGACTTGAGGCCAGGGAGGTACTTACTCGCAAAGCTGTAATAGAATGTTTTTAGCAGGAAATCTTAAATAAGGGCAAAACCACTTCAGGACCTTGGCTGGAATTTTGAACTGTGAACATTAAGCAATCAGCAAGAAAATAATATAGCATTATTTCATTGATATAGACTGTACTATAAATAAGCAGAAGTAAAGGAAGGAAATTGTATGTCCGATTGCTTTGGTACTAAATTTCCCTGGCAAGAAAGAAAATAGAATGGGAAAACATAATAATTTGCTTCAAAAGCAGAGCAATAAAGATATTTTGAAATGTCTTTTTAAAAAAACCTAATCATTAACACTAAAGATGTATTCACACTGGGAAGGGGTAGACTAAGAATAAAAAGAGGAAAAACACATTTTTTTCCCCTCTTGAGCTTTTTTTAGTCTCCTAGTGCTGTGGAATTAGAGCAGCAAGCTGAAATGATTTATGAAATGAAAAATTCCTGCCCACCCAGTTCACAGACAATCATGTGCAATAACTACTGTGTTCTGCTATGTGCCATAATATTTAGCTCAGATGTAACCAGAAAATCCCGCTACACATAGAAGAGTCAACCATAAAAAGAAACAGATTTCCTTGCGTTTCTCTCATGTGTTTGCACACGGACATACAGGAAAATAATATATGCATATTTTTGCACACATCAGTAATTTCCCTTTTATCTTATCCTTCCTTTTGCTTTTCTTTTCTTTTTTTCAGAGAATTTAAGTTACTTTTACTTTTGAAGTAATTCCAATACAAACTTCTCACCTCCTTTCTCTATCATGACCCCTTAACCCTTTTTCCTCTCTAGAAGAGACTTAGAACCAGGTTGTTACCTGAGTAATTTAGCAAATAACTATTTATCTAAGTTGAGTGATTGTGCTACAAAAGTTATTTAGTTAACTACTGGTTTTCTTTATATTACTAATTAGGTTTATTAGGTATGTGGATACTCAGGAGACTACGCTTTGGTCTGAAACTGTAAATAGTACATTTGTTTGTGCTATTTTGCAAAGCTTAATAAAAACATGCAGAAGAAACTGCGAGTATTAAATTGAGAAACCACCATTAATTCACATGTACAAGACAACTGACCTGTTCTTCCACACAAATATATTTAACCAGAACGATATGTGGTATCATGGAAAAATAAATTATGTAGAAGGAAGTCATGTACTTTCCTCTGAGAATACTGTATTTATATTGGAAAGTCCTATACACAATAAAACTGTGACTATCATAAGACCATTTGTAATCAACCTCTCTAGTTGTTCTGGGAAATGAAGAGATTGTCAAAAACTTGGAGAACTGAGGAAAGTCTGTGGAAACAGTGGAACTTAATATAGGTTTAAAAGACTGTTTTGTACAATAAGACCTCGTGTACCCTGCATGACTCTTGCCACAATGGATTGCCCAAATTGATTATTACAGCCAAACTTCAGTCTTCCCAGTTAATTATATTTTCCCATGTCTTCTGGATATCTGAGCACACAAGGAAGTCTGAGAAACAACAAAGTGCAGAAAGCAAGAGTGAACCAAGTCTTGTAGAGGAAGTGGTATCTTAGGGAAAAAGAGGTCTCAATTTCATCTCTAACATAATCTCACTGTGTTTTGGAGAGGTATTTACAGCAATCTATCTTACCGATAGAGATTGTATTAAGGTCAATGATTTTTAGAAGATGAATGGGTGGAGAGCAAAATGTTTCATAGTGTGGGGGTGGATACCAAATCCTCTGGCAGAGGAAAGTTTCTAACTATTCCAAGAGACGATCTTACAAGACACACTAAAAAGCTTTTAGTCACCAGCCCCACCCGCCTGTCCCTTCCTTGTCCAACACATACAGCTGGAATTAGGATTACTTATTGTAAAGGGGAGGGGTGCAGGCCTGGGGGTAGAGTGGAAATTAGAAAAGTACTCTTTTATTTCTCATTCCACCTTCTCAGTTCAAAATTTATTTGTAATTCCCTATATTTCATCTTCAAGAATATTTTTGGGCACACAAACTCCAGGGTATTTTTGAACGAAATTTCCGCTTGATCTAAAAGCTAACTTTGATAATGTTTTATGATCACAGTGCAGAGCAGGTAATTCATGTCTACACGACCCCCTGCTGAATGAATTTGGAAATTGTCGTTCCACAGCACACCTTTTACAGATATCTTCTATCTTTGACTATAGTAAATGTAAAATTGACATTAATTTATTAAGGATTTTCTCCATTAAAATCTGTTTCTTTTCTTTTCTCTTTATCCCTCCCCTCCCCTCCC
>NW_012103987.1:298609-338731 GCF_000951045.1 Mandrillus leucophaeus
GAACTCCTGACCTTAGGTGATCCATCTGCCTCTGCCTCCCAAAGTGCTGGAATTACAGGCGTGAGCTACTGCCCCAGCCTAAAATCTATTTCCTGGTATTTTTTTAAATTCTTTTCTAGTTAACTAATATTCCAAACTATAACTCTAATTGGATTAGGTAAAAAATAATACCTAAATGCACACTTGCTTTTTTTCCATTGAAAAGAAGAAAGAAACAAAATGGATCCCATTCTTATGGAAGCAGAGTATAGAGTCTACCTTTCAGCTTCTGAAATGTAACACAGAAATAGCAATAATCATTGGAAACTTTTCAGTTGCAAATGATTAACCTCCTACTTAAAATAGCATACATTTTTTTAAATGAAAATATTTGAGAGCCTTTGAGGGCGTAACACTAAAAGTTCAGGGATATATTTCTTTAGTATGTCTGGGATCCAAGGTGTCACATAATTCCATTAGGATATTATATCTCTCTATTAAATGACTCTTTTTATGTTGGGTGATGGCTGACAACCAAATTTTGACATCGGATTACAGGGAGTGCCTTCCCTAAGAGCTCTGGATCAGGCATTCTTACTGTCTCTTGTGTCCACCCTGTGGCTTGAAAGAAGATTCAGCTTCACTCCCAACTCGATCATGTAGAATGTTTTCCACAATAAATAAGGATTCCATTACCAAAAGAAAGAAAGAGAGAGAACAGAGGAAAACAGTACACTATAAGTCTACTACATGTGGGCGGATTCCCAAATATGCTGGAATTTCACCACTTAGTCATTGTTAGACTTTACAGCAGCTCCTTCTCTTCCTAAAAATTACATTCAGGATGCTTTATTTTCTTTCATTTTAAACTTTATTTTTATTTTCATTTGTAAATATCTTGATAGAAACAAGGACAAATGCAGTATTGTGAAAGACCCATTTGTGTAAGTGCTAACTGTAGTACAAATTAACTTTCCACCAAGGATAACCAAAGCACTATATGAAAACCCCATTTTCTAGTATTTACTTGAGAAAATAATAGCTAACATAAATTGGGCTTTTACTGTGTGTACATTAAGTGCAAAGCACTATGATATGTGGCTTACATATATTAACTAATTTACAACTCACAGCCATCCTATGATATAGGTATTATCTTCATTGTATAGAGAAGACAACTGAGTCACTGAGAGACTAAGTAATTTGCCCAAGTCACACAGCAGAGCTGAGATTTCAACTATTTTAACTACCTGGTTTAAGTTATGTCAGCCAGCAGGTCACATAGATTTATGCTGGTTTTTAATTTTTTTTTTTTTTATTTTTTATGGTGTTTTTTTTTTTTTTTTTTTTTCAAGCTGGAGTGTCTGTTTCTGGAAAAAAAGGAGTTAATTAAACAGAATATGCCATATGTGTAGACAAAGACTTGCTTTCTTCTTTTTTGGAGCCTAAACTCTATATTCCAGAAAACCTATTTTAAATAGCACAGACATATTCATTCTCCAGTCTTCAGCAGAATTTTCCTAGCTATGGTGACAAAAATTCTTATATTTTAAACTATTGACTGGTCAAACTCTAAATTCAGTAAATATAGGCTTGTCTCATTTTTAGTATCTCTCTTATTATTTAAAAGGCTCTAAGAATAAATTTTCTTTTTGGAGTTTTGAAGTTATAAACACGTGGTTTTCTTATTGTGCTTCAATTTCTAAATGAAACCACATGGATAGAGAAATGACTTCACATGACTGGTGAGAAATACCCCAAGTCATTTTGCTCCTTCTGCAGTATGGTAATATAGTCCATCTGAATTAGCCTGACATAAAAGGCACTGGAGAGTACTGGTTAGGACTTGATTGGTTGCAAGTAACACAAACTCAAACTTAAGTCCAAAGAGGACTTCATAATAAAGGTACTAGTGTTTTTCATAAACGTGCAATCCAGATTTAAACTGAGCCTCAGGAACAACTGAAACCAAGAACTCAAGCACCCTTAGGATTTCTGTTCTGTTTCTGCTTTTTCTGTTTTGCTTGTTTATTCATGAGCAATGGTGTTTTTGTTTTTGTTTTTGTTTTTGCCATCTGTCTTATAGAGTAGAGCAAAAATACAATCAATACCCAATTTTTATCTTCTTCTCAGACTTACCTGGAATCCTATTTCTGATTCTAAATTTTCAAAGAGAGGCTAACAAGTTCAGCTTGGATAAGTTGTTTATTCCTGGTGCAATTAGTTGTCACCAGGGAAATAACTAGAGTTGGCTCAGATTTGGTCAGCTACCAACTTTTGGAAGAAGCACAAAATAACACATGTGGGTAGGGGAAGTGGCAGCTCTCAGAACAAGAGGATTCTAGGCAGTCAAAACAATGTATCTATAGCACTGAGCCTGAGCCTGCTATTTAAAGTCATTTATCTGATTTTTCATTCAGCTGAAAAAGATCTTGAGACTTAATTTTTTTCCAACAGTGTTTATAAAAAGTTAGTACATTTTCTGCAGATTTCAAAATGTAAAAGCTAAACGCTTAACTCTAATAGCTCATATAATGACAGTGTAAATTATCCTGGTGAAATTTGCAGAAAAATACAAAGAAAATAATTAAATGAAAAAGCACAGAAAATTACAGTCAATAATCTGATCCTTGTCTGTTCTCATCCAAAGTACATCAGTTGGTGAGAAGTAGAAAATTTGTAATTTTCACCTTTCATTTCTTTTTCTAACCACAAATAATAATAAAGAACAATGAACAAGCTATTAGAAAAACAGCTGGAGGAGAAAGAAGAAAAGAAAGAAAAAAAGGGAGGGAAGAGAGGAAGGGGAAAGGAGAAAGATTCCAACACAATTTATGGATAATTGTATGATCTGTTGATATGCTTTTATTTTTTTAACAAATATTGCATTTTCCTCTACCTGGACAGCTATAACATTTCATCTTTACTACCTAAGGGAAGAAAGATGACATTGAAAAGAAAGAGAGATGGGAGGTGTTTGTCAATACTTGGGTTTTGAATTTCAGTTTTCTTGTTCTGGGAAATAAAATATTGTCTAGAAAAGACATGGGGCATAAAACTTATACCTTAAATAATAAGAATATTTTTCCTGATGTTCTCCCAGCTGAAACCCTGCCACAACCAAGCTGGTTAAGAACAAAGAGAAAATAATATTTAGATGTTGGTTTTTTCATGTTCTCTATAAAGGCTTTCCTGCCCTTCCCCATACCTTCAGGTTAAGTAGGAAGGAGAACGTTAGAGCCACCAGATTTATTTGTGGGTTTTGAAGTCAGGTGGTCCTATATATTACTCTTGGAATAGAGGTTGGGAAGAGACAAGCCCCATAGGGTTCCTCTGAACTCTGTTTACCCTGGAGAGGTCGCATGTCCACATGCACCCAAGAAGGATATGGAAATGGATAAGAGAACCCAGGGCCGGAGAGCCCTTGCTGCAGAATGAGAAGCACATGGCTGACTTTTTTCTGGAATAAGGAAGACAAGGCAGAGATCTGCTTGGATTGACAAATAGAGATGGGATGAGAATTTCTTAGCTGATTCTGGTGTATATAAATGACTTGAGGGAGATTTATGTTCCCCCTTCCATTCCTGCTTTCAATGCCTTTGCTATCTGTCAACATCCTAGAACTTAGACACTAGACCTAGGAAAAAGTTTGGGTGAAGGAGGGGTGGCTCTAATTGCCTGAGGAAACTCTGATTACGAGATTATTTTAAACTGATTGTGATTAAGAGTCTGCCCCTAATGGAACAACATAGGCTTGAAACAGAACTAAAATTATAACAAATACAGAAAATTTGATTTTTTGAACACTTATGTTTTATACTAAAATTTGTAGCCATTACTTATTGAATAGCAGAATTGAGAAAATGATGCCTATTAACAATTTTTCACCTATTTTTCCCCAGTGAAGTGTGTTCTCTTTACTAGAGGTTAAAAATAGTCATTTAAAAATAATCCTAATGCCCACCGATGGGATATTTGAGTATTTGTCCCTCTGTATTAAAACCCTGGGAACTAAGTTCCCTGACATTTTAATTGTTGGCTGTACATTCAAATGGAATTATGTCATTTGCTGGAAATTTTTATTTGCTCCTTCAAGATTTAGCCATACTTGCTGTTCAATATATGCATCTTTCTTCTTCTATTTATTTTCTTTACTTCCTCTGACCTTCTAGTACTTAAACAGCATCACTAGAATGAGACCTCCTTGTATGTTATTCCTCAGTTTGCAAGTGATAAAGATGCATTTAAATACACTTCCATAGAGGCCACATGTGTGCCATATATAGGGCTTAATATAAATCATGAGGAGAGGGCCTCCAGCATCCTATGAATAAAGTCTTGAACTTGGTATGCTACAGTAGGTAGTCTTTGATCCAAGGAAACCCACAATTGAATTAGCAGAGATGGTTTCTTTTTTTTGCTTTCTTCTCTTTCTCATGCCCTTGCTAGATTTGTATCTCAGAAAACTGTAACCCTAGAGACATATGAGGAATCATTCTATTTGCAATGCCTGCAGCATCTCTGACTCAGTAAGTGACTATTAGCAAGGGAAAGTAACAAAGCTAGACAGTTCAAGGGAATAAAACTTGCCATGGCTCTATGGTAATAGTCTGCCAGTCCAGGGTGGAGAATAGAACAAAATGATCATAATAACCAAGTGATAAATCAGATTATGCTGATTATGCTACCACACTGACCTTTAGATTTAAATTTTGCTTCACTGAACTCTAGCCTTAGATGGCCTGGGAGGCTAGTGTTATGTGGAAGATATTTACAAAACAAAACTCTAAGCTTAGAACTTTTGATCTAAGTTATCTATTGTCCCTGACTTTCTGCTGCTATAGGCTTCCAGAAAAAAAAAAAAAAAAAGGACCATGAAGTCATCCAAGAAGCCATAAGCAAATGTGTCTTAAACTGATGGGTTATAAATGGCAGTTTTCTAAGTGTTCTGCAAACTCCATGTGAATACAAATTATACCTAAACTTTTCTTGGGTAGCTGTCCCCCAACATTTTAATTTAATTTTCATACTTTGGCTTGATCTTATTTTCAAAAGGATTTAAAGTGACTTCTAAGATAAATAAAACATTTTAAATTGATATAAACTAGTAATAGGTAACAATGAACAAAAAGAAGTATTTGTACATTAAGTGAGTTAGGAATGAGTCTAACTCAAAGCTGAATATCAAATGGTCTTATGAATAGACACAACATACATTCTAAGTTTGTAACAAGGAAAGGAAAAAGGGATATCTGATGGGTTAGTTATATCTGATCAGTCAGTGTGTCCATATGCTCATGACAATTATTTAGAAGAAACAAAAGGAAAATCATCTGCAGGATCCTCATGTTGGAAAAAAAACCCTCAGCCTTTGGCACAGAGTTAGATAAAGGGTAGGCACTTGAAACAGGCTTACTAGTTAATAGGACAATGACTACTATCCGAAATTATATTTATAAAAAGAAATGTTTCAAAATGGAAAGAAATTAAAATCAAGCAAGTTAATGCTTTTGTAGTATATTTAAGTACTAAAATGTTCAGAGCACTGTACTAAATTGCTGGGGGGAGAAAGCATAAGCTCCATCAACCTAATGAGAGAAATAACAATCTCTTACTATGAGATGTAAGATAAATGTTAATTTCTACAATGACAAATACAATACTGTCATATGAAAATCTCATTGACCTGAGGGCACTACTAAGAAAGTGTTTCTCTAGTTTTTTTTTTTTAAGTGTTTTTACAATATTTTAATAGTTTGAATTCCTAGTGGGGAGGGAATTATCGTCTACCCATTTCCAGCAGGGGGCAGAATTACCATGGAGGAGGTAGATGGTATAAAAATATCAGGAAACAAGAAACAAAATCAAACAGAAAAGTAAAAAACTAGTTTGTATTTCTTGGACTCTTTCCAAGTTGACAAATATTTATCAATTTTTAAGAGTAATAAAAAGTTCTTCATGAAATATTTAGCTATTGCTACACTATTGTTTACCACCAAAGGCAATTTCTTTCAGTTATCCAGAAGGAAGGTTGATTTTGTGCAATGCTTTACCATGTGAAGTTCTTACTGTTCCTATATGTCAAGGAGAGCAGTTGAAGCTTTACAATGATTTCTACAAGAAAATGATCCCATGTATGCTTGCTTTCTCATACTGAAGACATCTTAAGCTTTGTTGAAAAGTTCTTACCTTTCTAATTATACCTTCAATCAATCAAATAGAAAATGAAATAGAAAGTTGCAACCAGTGGAGTGCTGGTAAATGTTTAACAACTGAGTCTCAAAAAGCAAAACGAAACAAAACAAAACAAAAACCAAAAAAAAAAAAAAAAGAAAGAAACAGGGTATGTGTATATATGTGTGTACAACATCTTGTAATAAGTTCTGATTATATAAGAATGTGTAAGGTTTTGTTGATTTTTCCTAACTCTTGTAATCATAGTCAACCCATAGCTGCAATTGACAAATACATGTGGTTCTGATGTGAATATTGGCTGCTATTTTTCTTTACTTTTTTTTTTTTTACCCATTAAGATAAAAGTAGCCCAGACATGGTGGTTCACGCCTGTAATCCCAGCACTTTGGGAGGTGAAGGCAGGCAGATTTCTTGAGGTCAGGAATTTGAGACCAGTGGGGCAACATAGCAAGACTCCATCTCTACCAAAAAAGTACAATGAAAATTAGCTGGGTGTAGTGAAGGGTGCCTGTAGTCCCAGCTACTTGGGAGGCAGAGGTGGGAGGATGACTTGAATCCAGGAGGCGAAGGTTGCAGTAAGCCGTGATCACACCACTGCACTCTACCCAGGGCAACAGAGTGAGGCTCTGTCTCAAAAAAACAACTGAAAATTTAAAAAAGATAAAAGTGAAACAGCAAGACCAATGTCAGAACTTTCCTCCTTCATCTATTATGTGAGTGATGTATGTGCTGAATCAGGTAATAGTTTTTAAACGTTAGAAAACTATTTTCTCAATTATTTGTGCTGTACAGTACAATGGCTTCAGATATGACTCACTTTTAGAGTTTAATCTGCATTATTGTTTTCTTCATCACTTTCTTAAATATAAAGACAATAAACAAAACAATTAATCAAGCCCTGATTTATAGCATTTACCTGCTCTGTGGGTTAAGTGATATGAATACTCTCACCATGGCCCATTTCAAACTACTAATGCAGTGTCACTGAACAGAGTTGAGAAGAGATGCTCAATAGCTCATAATTATGTATTACTGCTACCATATAGATTCAGTAAGGAAAATTGCCTGGAGAGCATAAGTAATACTAAAATGTATACAATATTTAGGAAGTGCTGGGTTCTGAGTATTTATTACGCTTGTTTTTAATGTGATATGTTACATGTGCCAGCTCCAGAACACCACTGATCACAAGAAACTTCGTGAACTCTTAGGACAAAAGTTTAACACAAAAAGAAATAAAATTAACACTAAAGACTTGGAAATAAAAGTGGAGTTAATACATTTCTCCTTTTAGTTCCATTAACACTAAGATTTACAGAAGCATTAAAAGAAATTCAATTCCTTAGGTTAGTATATTTCATTTCTTGAACATGTGGAATCATACCTAGTACCTTTATGTTTTCCCAAGATAAGACATAATATATAATCCTTTTGTGTTCCCCCTAAGTAAAGTGATTTTTAAGTGAATGAATAGTATTATACCAAAAAAATTTTATTAATATTTTTCAAAAATTATCTTCTTTGAAATATTTTTCTTAATACTTCAGAATCTTCAGAAATGTTCTCTAGCTGGGAGATAAAGATCATCCTAGCCTTCTCTCAGCTTTGTTTTCTGGCTGTTATCTATCATATTTATATCATGGCTATAGCATAAATTGGGGACAGTTTGACACATAAGAAAATGATTCTGAACAGAATTTCTTAGGTTCTTTCTGGCTGGAGAGATTTAGGCCACATGCTCAACCCTGAAGTTAAAGGTGAAGTTACTTTCTATTTAAACATATGGACTCCATTGAGGAGAATGAAATTCTAAAAACTGTGAGAAAGAGTGGAGCAAAGAATGAAGGTCAGATAAGGAACCAACAGAGGCCCATTATATCTTCTACTCCAAAGTCATTAATGAATACCATTTTTTTTAAACATCAACTTTAAACTTCTCTGCTTTCACATTCTGCCACAATTTGCCCCACTCTAACTACCCAGCTTTACTTCTCACCAATTTCTTTCTACCCTTGACAGGCCAGTCTCACTCTTCCAGGAATTTATAATGTTTATACCTGGTTTTGTACCTCATTGTGTTCTCTGCATTTGGAAGATTCTTTCCTCTTTCCTGTCTTCCAGTAATTAGCCATTAAGGCCCAGTTCAAAAACCTATATTCCATTTTTCTTTCCACTGTGAATGATCACAGTTCAATTCAATTAAGCATTTGTGTACTAAGCAACTAACGTGTATGGTAGAAGATTTTTTAAGAGCATAGTGAGTTAAAGATACTTGTGAGAAATCTACAAACAGCTATTTATGAAGAAGCTGGAAAAGTGGAGATCTAGAGTTACTGAGAGTTTAGGACCAAAGATAGAGACTTATCCACGTAAGTATTGAAACAGAAAGTTTGCCTAAGCTAAGGCAAGACTATAGAGAAAGTAAAGAAGAGAACTAAAGACAAAAGAGACATATAAGAAGTGGGCATATGGAGCAAATCATAGCGATTGAGTAGTATCAGAGAAGAAGAAGAAGGAAAAATCTGTTCACGTAAATCAATTGAAAATATCCATTAAAAAGAAAAATATTCAAAGGCATCTAACAGTTAAATTAAGTATGTGAACTTTGGTTTTCTGGATCTCACCATTGTCTGACTGTAGTTTCTACTTCTCTTAGTTTCGATGTGATGAAATAGAATTTGATTTGTAACTGATCAAATATTGGATTAGATCTACCCCAATCCCATTAGACTTGCTCAGAGGAAAATGGACCTTGTGCTTATAAACATGGTAATCTTTTCCTTTTCGCAGGGCATAAGGCAGACAGTTTCCAAAAATAAGCATATGAAAGAGACATGCCATCCCAGAGTATGTGTTTTTTGGCAATTAATTCCACTATCCAAAACTTCCATTTAACACCCCTCTTCGCCAATATGCCAATCATTAAAAGGACAAAACATATCCTTAGTTGAATATTTAAGTTCAATTTAAAAATGACTCTTTCTTTTAATTTTTGGTATAATTTGACATATTCTGTGATTTTCAGTTGTCGGGCATATTAACTTATAAATCACTACTGTATCACTTTAGGACAAGTGAAAACTTTTTGCTTAGATAAAATAAAAGAATAAGAAAAAATAAAAAAAACTACTGAAGCTGAAATCAACTCATTGCCCCCAGCCCTGCCCAAAAGAAGAAGAGAAAAACATCAAGGCATGAAAACTGTTTTTCAACCCCTTCTACTCTGTGAGTCACAGAGCTTGATGCCATAAAATAGGCATTTTCTCAACCGTAGACTGAATGTTATATCACATAATCACAGAAGTAACAGTATTTTGTATTACTTGTTTAAATTCTGTTTTCTGAAGTATCTTTCTTACAGTATAATGCTAGCAGGTACATTTTAAGGATGTTAAAATGATACCTATTCAGTTCTTGACTTACCAGGGATACTTACATCTTAAGTAAAATTTCCCCAAATGTGCTTTAGAAACAGAAAGGCATTTATATTTTTACATCAGGGTTGTCAAGGGCTGCAGGGTAAAGGGGAGATATTGACTATAAGTGAAGCATAACAGAACTTTTTGAAATTATAGAAATATTCTCTATTTTGATTGTGGTAGTGGTGATATGATTGCATAGATTTGTTAATATTCATGAAGTATTACATACAAAGGGTGAATTTGACGGTGAGTAAATTACACCTCAAGAAAAGAGAGTGAGAGAGAGAGAAAGAGAGAATGTGCAGATAAATATAAAATTAAAGTTAAAGGGTATTCATTTTAAAAATTAACTTCTTTCCTGAACTTCTTAATATAGAAAAAATAGAGGGAGATTGAAACTTCACCAAAATTACTTTATCTGAAGAATCTCTGAATTGTATAACTCCCATAATGCTGAAAAGTTAATAAACATACATTTTTACAGAATTAAAAATGCAACGAATTTATGATGTATAAAATGCATAGGCATGATTTTAAAAATTGGAAAACATGGAATATACATTTAATCTTAAAAATATATATTTTGGATATATGTTTTATCAGTCTTTTCATTTAGTTCAAATAGGTTTGATTTTTATACCCATTCTAATTTTAAGGTACTTTCAAATCACACACAGCAAGATACTTTGAAATGTCTTATAATAATTAAGACAAAAATCTAAAACATATAAAAATCAGCAAAACAATTTAATTTTATTCATTAAATAGTAAGTGTATTGAGCACTTACTATACATGTAAGACAATGTTAGTTGCAACTGCAAGGACTTATGAAGATGAGCAAGATGATCACTGAATTAACGGAATAAATAATTGCTTATAAGACAGGTGTTTTAAGCAAGGCTGAGCTCACAGACAACATACAACAATGTTGGGGTTGGCTGAAAGTCTGACTGCAAAGGAATAAATACTACTAAGGCAGAAGAAGCACAAAGTATAAATAACAGGAAGTTTGTAAAGAAGAATAGTAGATTGAGGAGGAAGTGGGATTGAGAAAATGTTTGTTTAGGATAGGAGCTAATGAAGATGGAACATCAAAAAGTCACTAAGAGAACATCAGCTACTGCATTGAGAATAATATTCTGATGGGGAGGTTTACTTTGCCAAGGCACTAGGGTATTTCTTTCTTAGAGACAAAAGCAAAAAATAAGATATAATAATGTTAAGAATGTGAGAGGAAGCAGGTGTTGACATATGATATAAGAAGAAGAAGCTGTGCCCCTAGGAAATTCAGGGCTGGATAGCTTTAGAAGCACTAAACACTAAATTGATACGGTGTCCCACTTGTATGTCCCTACATAAATCAAAATTATAAAAAAAAATTAAAACACAAATTATTTCTAGTGAAGTTCAGCAAAGTTCTGATATTCCTCATGATTAATATTTCTGGTACTTTATGTTTTAGATATCAAATTATTTCAAAAGAAATGATGCTCATTGGTTAGTGCCTATGCTTTGCTGGTTCCTCAATTAATGCCTAGACTCTCTGTTGAGTTTCCAGCAATAGAATTTGCTGGCTGGTTGTTTAGACCATGTGCCAAGGATGGCATCACCTGAGTGAGTGAGTGAGTGAGTGAGTGAGTGAGTTGACAAAGTGATGAGACTAGTGTTTAATTTTATTTATTCATTTGATTGGTCACTCAGGGTCCAATCAAACTAACCAACTCACAAGATTCTGTTACACAAATGAAAAAGCAAATGCAATAATAAAGAGAAATGTCACAAGCAACCAAGATATGCTCATTTTAAGCACACCTTCCCCCTCTGCTGTCTGATTTGTAATAAGGATATCTTTTTGCAGTGCTTAATATGTTTGTGTCAGCATTTTTGCCGTTACCAGAGAATCTGATGAACCAGGCAAATGACTGGAAATGTACAAAGTAAACATAGAATCCAGGTATTCATTTCTTCACTAACCATTCACATACCGGTAACCATACTAGGCACCAAGAATGCACTGAAAAAATGAAAGCAAATGATCAACCTCATGCATCTTACCACCTAGAGGAGGAAATAAGCACTAAAGTCATAATTATACAATTGTGTTCTATGAAAGAATATTAATAGAGGAATTTACTTAGTTGGTGGGACCAGTGGAGGCCTCTCTGAGAAAAGCACATTTTAACTAACATTTTGCTATATAGTCTTTAAGTATATTCTACTCAGCTCATATGCTACTTATAAGAAACAGATGTGTTTAATAACTGTAATAACTGTTTAATAACTGTATCCTGCAGACTGAATGTACAGCTGGTATAAAAATGGAATGGTGCTTCGTAGTCATGAAGAAGGTGTATTCTGGGATCAAACCACCTGGCTGGAGATGCTTACTAACCTCAGTTTCTTCATCTGGTAAGATGAACATACTACATGCCTTGCAAGTTATTGTCAAGATGAATTGTGGGAAGAAATTAGTATAGTGCCTGGCTAAGTGGTAAATGTTCAATATGGATGATTATTGTTGTTATTATTAAGGTTAACATCAAGTTTCTCCTCTGAAAGTGCTGAATAAATCTTGCCAATTTTTGTTCTCAGGAAGGTGTCCTTTCTATAATGAAAACTGGGACAATTTCTGGGTGTTGACACATTTTTTTTTCTTGAATAATGTTACTATCAGATCAAATTATAGACTTTGGCTATGGAACATTTTATATTTTAGATTGACTTCAGAAATCTGACCTGCACATTATAATTTTGCTAGTTTAATTTCCTTGAGAAGAGTATATTAGAGCTTAAGAGCATTGATTCTGGACCCAGTCAACTGGGTGGGAATTCCAGCTCTATCACTCGTTAGGTGAGTGAACTTGAATAAAAAACTATCTGTGGCTCAATTTCATGATATATGTACAAAAATAATAGTTCTTACCTCATGGTTTTGTTATAAGAAATAAATTAGTTAATTACATAGAGCACCTAAAACCTTATCTGGCCCTTAAATACTGTTATGTACGGTAGCTATTATTATGTTTTTATGTTTTCATTCAATCCTTCTAACAACTGTATGCAATAAGTAAGAATCTTTAATGAAATATAAGGTCCATGTAGAGAGTTATCTTCAGTTCTTATTAATTAATCTATCGCTAGTACTTACAACAGTATGTATTTAAAATATATATCTTTGTTCAATGGATGAACGAATGAATAATGAATAAGCCCGCATGTTGCAGATAAAGAAATTACAGCTGAAAGGGATTTGATGATTTGTGCAAAATATAACTAGCCTGTAATAGGGTCAAGATTTGTACTTAAGTCCGTTTGACTATAAAATATATATGTTTAATGACACAAATTTGTGGTGGAAACATTTGGTAAAGCCTTGATCTTTTTGTAGTACTGCTAAGTTCTGAAAGAGGAAAAGGCAGATAATGGAAATTACCATTGCTAGGAACTAATATGGTAAAGCAGATGAGCGAAAGGGGTCCAAATGTGGTTTGTGGAGCACCTGCATCCAACTCCAAAGGATATTCCAAATCAGCACCTTTTAGGATAGGGTTCTGGAATCCGTGTTCCTAGTAAATACCCTTGCAATTATATGTTCACTAATGTTTGAGAAGTCCTGGGGGACATGTTCTGTGTACATTGAAATGGTGGGCATTAAAAAGCAATTACAATAGAAGCAGAAATTGACAAATGGGATCTAGTTAAACTAAAAAGCTTCTGTACAGCAAAATAAACTATCAACAGTGTAAACAGACAACCCACAGAATGGGAGAAAATTCTTGCAAACTATGAATCTGACAGAGGTCAAATATTCAGCATCTATAAGGAACTTAAACAAATTTACAAGAAAAAAACAAGTAACCCTATTAACGAGTGGGCAAAGGACATGAACAGACACCTCTCAAAAGAAGATATATATGCAGCCAACAACAATATAAAAAAAAGCTCAATATCACTAATCACTAGAGAAATGTAATCAAAACAACAATGAGGAGGGCTGGGTCCTGTGACTCACACCTGTAATCCCAGCACTTTGGGAGGCCAAGGTGGGCAGATCACTTGAGGCCAGGGCTTTGAGACCATCCTGGCCAACATGGCGAAACCCCACCTCCACTAAAAGTATAGAAATTAGCTGGTCATGGTGGCAGATGCTGGTAATCCCAACTACTCATGAGGCTGAGGTAGGAGAATGGTGTGAAACCGGGAGGTGGAGCTTGCAGTGAGCCAAGATCTTGCCACTGCACTCCAGCCTGAGCAACAGAACCGCAACTCCATCTCAAAAAAAAAAAAAAAAAAAAAAGCCACATCAAAAAATAACAGATTCTGGCAAGGTACTAGAGAAAAAGGAATGCTTATACACTGTTAGTAGGGGTGAAAATTAGTTCAACCATTGTGGAAGACAGTGTGGCATTTCCTCAAAGACCTAAAGACAGAAATACCGTTGGACCCAGCAATCTTATTACTGGGTATATACCCAAAGGAATATAAATTGTTCTATTATACAGACACATGCACAAGTATGGTCATTGCAGCACTATTTACAATAGCCATGATATGGAATGAATCTGAATGCCCAGCAGTGATACACTGGATAAAGAAAATGTGGTACCTTTATACCATGGAATACTATGCAGCCCATAAAAAGGAACAAGATCACGTCCTTCATGGGGGACATGGGTGGAGCTGGAGGTCATTATCCTCAACAAACTAGCACAGGAACAGAAAACCAAATACTACATGTTCTCACTTTTAAGGAGGAGCTAAATGATGAGAACACATGAACACATAGATGGGGACAAAATACACTGAGGCCTATTGGAGGGTGGAGAGTGGGAGGACGGAGAGGATCAGGAAAAAATAACTAATGGTTACTAGGCTTAATACCTGGGTGATAAAATAAACTGCATAACAAACCCCCATGATACATGTTTACTTATGTAACAAACCTGCACATGTACACTTTAACTTAAAAGTTTTTAAAAAATCACAAAAAAAGAAATGGTGGGCATTGATGGCAGCAAGTGAAAGGCAAGAAAAGTCAAAATGGAACTGAAAGTTGAGGATTAAGAGGGGTTAAAACTGGGAAATAAAACAGTAGTTTCCAAGGAAGTCATAATGAATCTTTCCAGCAAAGGATCTGGAATTATCATTACTGTAGTAAACTTGTTAAAGTATCTTAAGATTCTTCAAAAGTATATTTCTGTTACTTGTACTATCTGTTGAAAGAATTTTTTTTGTTTTATGTAACTGGGATTAATTTGAAGACATTATAGGATCCTGAGATTTTAAAGGGGAGTTGTTATGTCATGCTTTTAAACATGCTGGGCAATGCAAGGTTTAACTTTCCCTCAAAGCTTCTGCTTCCTAAGAACTGATGATTGTAATGCAGAGCCTAATTCTAAGTTTGCAATGGCAGTTACAGGTATCATAACCACCACCAAACAGCTCCAACATACTCACATGTCCTATCTAAACACAAATAGTAATGTCAAAACTCTAGTCTACACCTCACAATGCCATAAGTATAGGTCACATGTATATAACTAGCAAGTAAATTATTTTAATACTTAGTTTCCAGTTATCATTGATTATAAATAAGAAATTTAACCTGTCTTTAAAGTCATCTTTCATTATAGTACTATTTTTAAACAAGAAGTTTAAGTTTAATGTACTTATTATTCCACAAACACATTTATTTTAGATTTGTATAATTTTTTAAATACTTCCATCTTTTAAATGTTGCCAAGAAATAAGCATTGAATTTAGCATTAGGGTGCCCACAATCTTTTACACATGACATTAATTTAGTCCTACTCTTAAGGGGAAATGTATTTTTCAGTTAATAATTCAATTCACTTGTGCATAATTAGATGAATGTTTTGGATGCCATCTTAAGAAACTAAATATTCTTTAACACTGCTTCATAAACACTCAACAGGTCTATTAGCTACTAAATTTATTTGCATAAAAATCAATCTTCAGATATATCAGTGATATTAAAGAATTCTTAAAGATAATTGTCACCCTCTTACAAATGGAATGATTCTAAAATTGATTTTAAAATGCTTAATCGGCCCATTTTAAGTAACCTAGGTATTTGTCTACCCTTTCTACTATTTGGTGTTATGTTGGTAAATATTCAATTGTATTCTGTTTTAAAATCTCTTCTTGGCCATTTGATGCTTTATACTATGCCATCTATCTTTTACTTCTACTTTCCAGGGAGCTTCTGGCTATTTTGCTTCTCACTCAAAAATTTAACGAAGTTGCTCTCTTGTAAATTATTACAAATTTCATTTGGCTTGGGTCCCTATTTTTAAATATAATTGCCCATTCTGGTAATTCTGTCCTAATTTTATTTCCAGAAACATGCAACTGGTAGAGTTTTCAAAACATTTTCTTTGTCTACTTTCATTTAAATAATGTTTAATTTATGCAGCACACTTTAAAAGACAGAAAATAATATAATGTGTGTGTGTGTGTGTGTGTGTGTGTATATATATATATATATATATATGCACTAAAACAGAAGTTAACATTTTGTCCTATTTACTCTAGACCTTACCTTTCTAAAAGAATAACAAGATGATACATATTCCTCTAAAGTCCAAACAGGAACCTTTTCCCTCACTCCCTCCCCAGAGGTGGGTGTGTATCATATGGAATTCCATGAGTGTCTGTACTTTTACAACATATGCATATTCATAAGCAAAATATAACAAATTATTTTGTCTTAATATTTGCATAAATCTAACCATACTCTACACCATTTTTGCAACTTTTTTACTATTATATATTTTGAAGATTATCCATGTTTATGCACCTATGTGCATAAACATTTTAACTGTTGAATAGTGTTTCATTATATGAATTAACCATAATTAATCTATTTCCCTGAGTGACAATTAGGTTTCTTTTCCTTTTTATGCTCTGACAAACAATCTTGCAATTATTATCTTTGTATTTGTCTTCATGTATAAGAAATTTCCCAGTAAATGGTCTGACTCAGAGAGTGTGTATATTTTAAAATGTATTGGTTATTATCAAATCGTTCCTCAAAGTAGATGTACCAATTTATATTCCTACAGTGGTATAGAACAGTGTTTTTTTTTTTTTTTCTTTCTCCACATCCTCTTCAACACTCGTCATTACCAGATGGACTGATGTTTGCCTGCGTGATAGGTATGCGGCAACACCTCCTTCTTTTGATTTGTATTTTTCTAATTAACAGTAAGATTAAAGATCTTGGCCGGGCACAGTAGCTCACACCTGTAATTTCAGCACTTTGGGAGGTTGGACAGGAGGATTGCCTGAGCCCAGGGGTTTGAGGCTGCAGTGAGCTCTGATTGTGCCACTGCACTCCAGCCTGGTTGACAAAATAAGACCCTGCCGAGAGAGAGAGGGAGAGAGAGAGAGAGAGAGAGAGAGAGAGAGAGAGAGAGAGAGAAAGAGAGAGAAAAGATTGAGCATCTTTTCTTATGTTTATTGGCCATTGGTTTTTTTCTCATTGGCACATTCATGGTCTTTGCCCATTTTCTGTCTAATGGATTGTCTTTTTCACATTAATGTGGAAAAACTCTTTAAACCCACAATTAATCCTTTGTTACTTACGTAGATGGAAAATATCTTCTCATACTTTGTAACTTGTTTTTCCTATTTGTCAAGCAAAAATTTATTTTAAATGTCATTTTTAAGTGTTCTGTATGTGTTAAAAAAGAATATGTATCATCCAATTATTGGAAAAAGTGTTCTTTTGGTATCAATAAATTAATCTTGTTAATTTTGTTATATGAATTTCCAGAATTATTGATTTTCTTAATCTGATTATCTATTAATTACTGATGGAGGTGCTTAAAAATTTCCCAGAATGAAGATGGGCTTCTAAATTTCTTCTTGTACTTAATCGTAATATATTTTATGTATGCTCAATTCATGTTTAGTTTCATTACACCTTTCTGGTAAATTGAACCTTTTATCAGTTTGTATTAATCTCCTACATCTTTGGTAATGCTTTTTAACTTTCATGTCTTTTGTCTCATTTTACATATTTATATTAGCTTTGTTTACCTCTTCAATTTCTTGCTATCTTTGTTGTCTCTATCTATTCCTTCTGAACTTCTGATTAAACTGGAATTAGGTTTTCTCATTCTACCTCCTATATCTTTTAAGAGCTCTTTCATATTTTTTTCTTACTTTCTCTGTCTGTGTTTCATAAGGAAATTGTTTTTCAAATGAATCTTTGTGTTTGCTATTTTTCTTTCTACTTGTATTCTAACTGAACTCCAACTCCAATGATAACATTTTCTTTTTCTAGAAATTTTACTTGGCACATTTACAAATCTTTCTGTTACGCTTTGATGTATATCCTATGTAATCATAGTTTTTATTCCCGCTTTTTTCTTTTTACTCATTAAATATATTCACTCGTGTTAATGCACTTCTTTGAGAGTTTGATTATTTCAGATGTGAGCTTATATTCCTTATAACTTTATATGCACAAATCTTGTGTTAGTCAAAATGAAATGTATTTCTTTAGAGAAAATTTGCAACTGCTTCTGATAAAAACAATACATCCCAGGATCACTTGAAAACCAATGCGATGATGGGTATTTTTTGAGCCACATCAGTGGCATGTATTCCAGCCTCAATCTCACCCAAGGGAAAACTTCCAGTGAAAATTCTCAGAAACCTTTTTTTCCTCTTCTTCACCCAGAGTGAAAGCCAAGACATATAAGTTTTCTTACATTCTTCCTTTGTGAACTGGTTTTTACTTGTAGAATTTGTGGTTTTTTACTTACTTATATGTTTGATATCTAGGCCACACATGGAGGATATTTCTTTTGGGCATCCTGATTTCATGCAGATATCTCTGTCCTTCTCTTTTCACATTGACTGGACTCCAGGGTTTGTCTCCTTGCTCTTATGAGCAACTGAGTACACTAAAGTTCCTCTTAGTAGAATAACAATTTTGGGGGAAAGATCTTGAGTTCAAACTTAGACATATTACATGTCAGTGTTTGTAAGACAACCAAAGAGGAACAAGTAGGTGCTTCAATGTGCAGCTGAGTAAGAGGTAAGCATGAAAATAGTATCTGAAGCCTTGGCTGTGCATGATACTCATTATAAGAGAGAGACCAAGTCTCCTACACCAAAAGCCAAGTGAAAAGCCTTCTACAAACATAAAATCCTGTGTATATTCCACACAGGATTTTAAAACCACTTGAGCCAATACTTAAAAGTTAGGGGCTTTCGTATAAAAATATGAAACTTCTGCTTCTATTGAAAAAGCAAAGTTTAGGCATCAAAGGGTTCACATTCAAAGCCAACATGAGCTAGAATTGAGTGGGCCCATCTGCTTTGGACAAGCCATATGTTCTCTCACCTAGACTGGATCCCTCATCTACATTACCTGTCTTGCCTCTGTGTATTTCAACTTGACCAAAGGTCATTATGGCTATTTCATGTGATTTTTGAAGAGGACATAGACTTTAAGACAGTGGAATAGGAAAAATAATAAACAAACAAAAACCACTTTAATGGGATATTGATGGATCATCCTAAGACTGGAAGCAGAGATGGGGTTTTATTTTTGATGGGGGTGAGAATTTTAGAAGGTGGAGTTTCCACCCATTTACATACAAGACCCCTCATGGGGGGATGACTTCAGAGTGATTTTCCACAGCTTATGTGAACTCAGAAAAAGGTGCCTGACGCTGGTAGAGAGGGAATAAATCATTCAAACTCATAAACAGAAAATACAGACCAGACCAAGTAACACCAAGGACATAAATCTTTAAGGTGCCTGTTTGTGCCAAGGGAGAAGAGAGTTCCACCCATGAGGTAGGAATTACATTGGGCCCACTCATACCACATATTCCCCAAAGAGAGATTTAAACAAATTTATGGTTCAAGGGTTTTGAAGGGGGAGGGAAAAAAAAAAAAAGACAAAACAAAAGACTATCACTTGAGAAAGCTTCAGAGGGAGAAAGAACATCAGAAGAAAATTAGGTTATGGGAGAACATCAGCATGAAGCAAATGTTCAGGGAAAATATAAGTACTCACAAGATTTTGCTGATGAAGGACTACGGATTTGAAGTAAGCACAATGGAACTATTTCAGGACATGGGAACAGGTGAAACAGGGGGCAAGAAATGGTTTCACATAGAACCTTCTAGGAATCAAAATGGGAAAGCTATGGAATGATCTGGGAGTTTATTAATGCTTGTGGCACCACAGATGGGCATAAAAGGCATAATGAGATTTGTCATAGCAAACTCAAGGCCATGATTGTCAGATAGGAATGTGATTAGAAACTAGGTTGTCCTCTTATCCATATAATGGAGTTGAAGATGCCTGGGGAGCAAATCATTTTCTGAATGGGATCTTGTCAGACAATCGTGAGTGTAAGAAGCATAGTTTAATTTCAATGACTTGAGCTTGCTCATTATCTGTTAGGAGTGGGACAGTCTTACCAAGCAAGTAAGAGGGCAGAGATGATTAGAACTATTGAAATATAAAAATCCAATAAACAAAACAAAAAAAGGTATTCATTAATATGATGTAGAAATTTTTTCCTAACATAAATTTAAATTTTGAAACTTTACATGGTTAGACAATACCATATATCAGAATATTTTATGAAGATCAATAAACATCAAGACATTTCCTGGTTATTTAAACCAAGGTTTATAAGCAAATTTTTCAGGCATTGAGGCAGCAAAAAGACACATTCCTACAACAGAGAAAAATTCAGACTGACCTCAGCCTTCTCGAAAGCAAATTTAAAGACAGAATAAAATTAAGCTATTGCCACAGAATTCCTAAGGTAAAAAATTTGTGACTCAAAGATTATATCCAGGTAGATTGTTGTTAGTTATAAAGGCAACAGGCAGGTATTCTTAAGCTTTGAAAAACTTAGGAAATGTAGCATCCATGATTTTTTCTTCGAAAATGCTATTCAACAGTAAATTTCAACAACTTAAGAAATAATCTAAATAATGGAACTTAATTAAATGGAAAAGCTTCTGCACAGCAAAAGAAATAATCAACAGAGTAACAGACAACCAACAGAATGGGAGAAAATATTTGCAAGCTATACATTTGACAAATAACTAATATGCAGAATCTACAAGGAATTCATACAACTCAACAAGAAAAAAACAAATAACTCCATTAAAAAGTGGGCAAAAGGCATGAACAAGCATTTCTCAAAAGAAGACATACATGCAGCCAACAATCAGATGAAAAAGTACTCAACACCACTAACCATCAGAGAAATGCAAATCAAAACCACAGTGAGATAGCATCTCACACCAGTCAGAATGACTATTATTAAAACGTCATAAAACAACAAATGTTGGAGACGATGCAGGGAAAAGAGAATATTTATGTACTGCTGGTGGGAATGCAAATAGTACAACCTCTATGAAAAGCAGTATGGAGATTTCTTAAAGAGCTAAAAGAAAAAAAACTACAATTCAATCCAACAATCCTACTACTAGGTATCTACTCTAAGGAAAATAAACTGTTGTATCAAAAAGATACCTGCACTCATATTTACTACAGAATTATTCACAATAGTAAAGTTATAGAATCAACCTAAGTGTCCATTAGTGGATGATTGGATAAAGGAAATGTGGTGTGTGTATATATATATACACACACATATATATATACACACACACACACACACACACACACCATGGAATACTACACAGCCATAAAAAGATGAAATCACGTCTTTTACAGCAACATGGATAGAGCTTGAGGCCATTATCCTAAGTGAAATAACTCAGAAACAATAAATCAAATATCACATGTTCTCATTAATAAGTTGGAACTAAACAATGGGTACACATAGATATAGAGGAATAATAGACATTGCAGACTCCATAAGGGAGGAGGGTGGGAGATTCCATAAGAGAGGAGGGTGGGAGACTGGTTATGGTTGAAAAATTCCTATTGGTACAATGTTCACTATTCAGATGAGGGGTACACTAGAAGCCCAGACTTTACCACTATGCAATATATCAATGTATAAAAATTGTACTGCATCCCCTAAATCTATACAAATAACAAAAATTTTAAGAAAAAAAAAGTTTAAAATGCCATAAGAAAGAAGTAATCTAAATAACAAATTCAGGAATGCAGGAGCTGAAAAGATATTCTTCTGACTTTGAAACCTATTTAAACAGACTATAAAGAGTATTTTTTTTATATTTAGTTTTTGGAACTGCTTTGAGAGAATAGATATATATTATTTGAATTTTTTAATATAAAATCCTTCTTACCAAGAGAGAAAAGAACAAGACTTGATCAGGCTGAAATATTTGAAGAAGAACAACATTTTAAAATAAGTATAAATTTAAGAAACATCATAGAAAAATACTTGCAAGTGTACTCTTCTTTTTTTTCTTTTTTCTTTTCTTTTTTTTTTTTTTTCTGTAAAAGAACACAAAATCAGCAACAGTGAAATTCTGGGAAGACCCTGGAACCAGATAAAACAATCTTATTAAACACTGAATCATGGTTAAAGAGCAGTTACCCAGCAACCAAAGACCTCATCATTTCCTCCTAATCTTTCACAGTGAATTTTTAACAACCTCATAAAACTAGGACAGACTGAAACATCATGGAAAGAGGTGGGAAATAAAGAAGGCTCCGGAAAGGGAAAACTGAGTATTATTTCACTGAAACTTTCATCCAGATCCTTGCACAAGGTCAATCAATTCAGGCTACAAACACATGACATGTTCTTATACTTCAATCATCTTAACAGCAGGCAATAGGAGACAAACAAATGACACACAAGCTTTAAAGTCTACAATTAACAACAGAGAATCACAAAATGCTGGGACAGGATTTCTGAGACTCCATTCTCTTCATTTAGCAGATGAGCAAACCGATCTAGGAAGGAGAAGTGGCAGGTCTACGGCCCACTATCTAAGAAGTAGGAACTGGGTCTCACTCCTGGGTCACTGTTCTTTCTAGCAACCATTATGTCTCATATGGGATACAGGTGTTTTCAAATAGCAACAAATGTCATTAAGTGGTTACTAACTATTCAAATTTGGCTATTGATTTCAGTAACTCTGCTTTTCCTAAGAGATACAAAGATTTAATAATATTCTAGCAAAAGGCAGCTTCCACTGTAAAGTAGTTCTAGACTATGTTTATTACTGAAGCTTTATACGTCACTTTTTATTGACGACCAAAAACATGTTGTCCACTGCTTTCAGGTCAATTTGATAATAATTCCTCAGTATAAATACCCTGGCAATCAAAATTGGAAGCACATGTGACTTATCTTCAGTGTGAATACCTGTCTATGAAATCTAACGTAGTTAAGTAAGGGGATGTAGAACTGTACCAGTTTCTAGGATTGCCATGCCCATCAAAATACTGTCCTACCAACAAAATCACTGTGTGTATAAAATACCACCAAGTAACTATCTTAATTAGTTCGGGCTGCCATAAATGAAATACCATAGACTAGGCGAGTTAAACAACAAATATTTATTTCTCACAGCTCTGAAATCTAGAAGTCTGAGATCAGGATACCATCATGGTCAGTTTCTTGGTGAGGGGCATCTTCCTGGTTAGGCCCTTACATGGCCTGCTTTGGTGCATGCACTAAGAGAGAGATCTCAAGTCTCTTATTTTGTTCATAGGGGTATTAATCCCATTGTGGAGACTCCCATCCTCATGAACTCATCTAAACCTAATTACTTCCCAAAGGCCCCACCTCCTAATACCATCAGACTTCCCAAAGGCCCCCACCTCCTAGTAACATCAGATTGAGGATTAATACCATGTGGATTTGGGGGAACAGGGACACAAATATTTAGTCCATAGATGTAACCTACTTATCTTATAATTTATTTAAAAAATCCTTAGTATTAAATAGACATGAATAAATTTTATGAAAACTAGAAGAATCTCTCCATTTTCAATTAATTAAACTTGCTAAGAGATCCTTCTGAATGAAAAATGGTTTGGTATATAGAGAAGAAAAACTATTCCAAGTACAGAATATGATTTGAGAGAAATCTTGAAGTTGGAAGAGTGCAGGACAAAATATCATTACTCTATACCTGGGATTGTGCTAAATGCTTTTTATGGATTATTTAATTGTAATTAAAACTCTCATAAAATTGATTATTTTATTACCACTATTTTACAGTGAGGAAATTTAAGACTGGAAAATTGGAATCACATGCCTAAGGTAAATCTAACAATTAGTAGAGCAAGGACTTGGAGCCAAACCTTCAGATTCCAGAATAAGGCTTTTAAACACCACACTTTGCAGCATCTCTCTGATTTCCATGATGAAAAAAATTTCATCTTGAGACTAAATGATTTTTGAAAGGATTGGCTTCACATATGTTTTACCTCAGTATTCAACATGCTGGGTTTACATTTCAAAAAAAATTTAATGAACAATAAATACATTTATAAAGTTAATAATTCAATTCATCATGATTTCCTGAAGACTTTTAAAGATGCTATTGAATATTTAAAAATCAAGTGATTACCAAGTGAAGAGAACATATGTTTCTTTTAACTCTCATTTATTAATATGGCCCATTTAGGACATGACATAGTATAAAGTCCAGCTTCCATGTACCTATCAGTTAATAAAAATCTGCAACGGGAAAACTATTTAACTATTCAACTAAATCAAGAGCATAGAATTATCTTAGACAGATAACGAAATTTAATGTAAATCCTGAATTTCTGTATGTTATCTTGAATTTCATTTTGAATTGAAGAAAGCTTACATGTGAACAAATAAGAATATCATTTTTTAAAACTTTTATGAAAATATTCAATCTGCAAATTCAATTTTGCCATATTCTACCTACATACATAAATAACAATCAGAAGCACTGAAGAACAAAAAAATATACACCAATCATTTTGAGACGTACAGAGCAAAAGAGAAATGAGCTACCAAGCCATGAAAAGACATGGAGGAACCTTAAATGCATATTACTGACTGAAATAAACCAATCTGAAAAGGCTACAATTACTGTATGATTCTAAATATATGACATTCTGGATAAAGCAAAACTATGGATACAGTAAAAAGATCAGTGGTTGCCAGTGGATGGGAGAGAGAGACGGATGAATAGACAGGGAATAAGGATTTTTAGGGTAATAAAACTATTCTATAAAATATTGTAATGATGTACACATGATATATATATCCAAAATCATGAAATGCACCCACGAGTGAACCCTAGTGTAAACTATGGACTTTGGAAGATAATCATATGCTAATGTAAGTCTATCAATTGTAAAAAATATAATATTTGGTAAGAGATGTTAATAGGAGAAACTATGTATGTGTGGAGGCAGGAAGTATATGAAAAAGTCTCTGTGCCTTCTGTTCAATATTGCTGTAAATCTAAAACTGCTCTAAAAATAAAGGATATTTTAAATGCATTGGAATTTTTATTTTTGAGAATAAAGATGAGAATCTTATAACACAATTTTTAGTATATTTGGGCCAATTATGTTCAGTTTCTCAGAAAGCCTCGACAAATAATCATTCAAAAACATAATATGGTACACATCTTCGTTTTTTCTGCCTGTATTGTAGCACTTCATCATAATCCTCCTGACAACCTAAAAAATTAAAAAATCTCAATTGGCTTGTCTTAGAGCATCCACAGCTATATAAAGGTGGCAAATTGAGCTTATTTTCTATTCACACCTAAAATGCTTTTACTGACATCTGGAACACACTCCTCATTCGCTGAAGATCTTAGCTCCTAGCTTACTGCATCTCTCCCAGGTGTTACTTACGTTTAATTTTTGGTAACTGCTATGGTTTGGATGTTTGAACCTTCCAAATCTCATGTTGAAATTCGTTGCCCAACGTTGGAGATGGGGTCTTGTGGGAGGCGTTTGGGACCAGATCCCTCATGAATGTTTTGGTGCTGTTCTCATAATAGTGAGTTCTTGCTCTGTTAGTTTCCAAGAGATCTGACTGGTAAAAAGAGCGGGGCACTTCCCTCCTCTATCTCTTCCTTCCTCTTTTGCCATGTGATATCTGTTCTCCTAAAACTTCCACCATGAGTGGAAGAAGCTTGAAACCCTCACCGGAAGCAGATGCTGGCATTAGGTTTCTTGTACAGACAACAGAACTGTTAGCCAAACGTCTTTTCTTTATAAATTATTCTGGCTCAAATATTGCTTTGCAGTAACGCAAATAGACTAGGACAATGACTTTTATACAGAACTGTTCCTCAGTATCCAAGAAGGATTGGTTCCAGGATCTTCCTGGAATACCAAAATCTGCAGATACTCAAGTCCCTTATATGAAATGACATAGTATTTGCAGATAGCCTATGAACATCCTTCCATATAATTTAAATGATTTTTAGATTACTGCAAGATAAAGGCTGTATAAATAGTCGTTATACCATGCTGTCTAGAAAATAATTACAAGAAAAAATTCTCTACATGTTCAGCACTGATGCATTCTTTTCTGAATATTTCCTATCTGTGGTTGGTTGAATCTACAGGTGTGAGACATGGCTATGGAGGGCTGACTGTAAACTTAGATGATTCAATTGAAAGCCCGGACTCTCAGTTCCCTGACTGCCTCACTTCCAATGATCCTTCATGGTTGTATCCCTGCCCTTGTCTTTACCAATTACTGAAAATTCTCCAGAATCTCATTTTCAAGTGTCTTACTGTCCAACTCCAACTTTCCCCATCCAGGGTACTCCATCTAGTACTGTAACTTCATTGATCCTTTTGCACCATTGGTGCCTAAAATCTATGATACTATCACCTGTCCATCAAATTTTACGATTAATAATTATCATCTCTTCCTTGCATTTGTCTCAACTTCCTTCTCTATCTTTGGAAGATTTTTACATACTGGACAAAATCCCACCTATGGCTACATTATTCAGTTGTTCTTCCCTACATTATGCAATAGAATATGGCTGGTGAAAAACGCAAATTTGCTGAACACTGAAACATTAATGACTGCCAATCCCAAGTTGCCTCTTAAGTCAAGATACCTGGTAACCATAATTTATTTCCCTATTCTATTCACATTTCTAGCTTCCAGATAACTATTTCAAACCTTCTCATACCAGTAATACTTTGTTTTCCATTCTTACCCTCAACTCATGACTTATTTTCCTAATTAAAGAGAAGCATTCAGAAAGACAACTTCCACACATTTCCACATCTAACACTACTCATTTCCCAGCATCAGTACTCATATACCCTGCCGTCTTGCTTGTCGTCCCCGGATAGAATAAAAGATCACACTCCTATCTAAAGCTGGTTCTTCTGCTTGTGCTGTAGACCCCATCTGCTTTCTCAAATACATCACATCACTCTCCTCCTCTCTCCTATCCTTTTCCCTTTCTCTCACTCCCCCTCCTCTATCCTTTCCTGGGTCATTTCACTAACATACAAGCATTCCCCCTTTCTTTTCATTTTCTTATGGTGCCTTGTTCATAAATGTCATTAACAACATTTTTTCCATAGTTAGGTGTTTAGATAGCCACATGTTTTGGAAGAAAGTATCTCTATTTCACTTATGTGGAGGTTTAAACGAGCTGTTTGAAGCTATAATGGAACAGGAGTTTTTGATATTTGAACGTCTCTATCCCAAAAGGACAAATTAATGAGGAACTATATTTTATACAATTATGTCCTGGCCCTACCTTTTTATTACTACATCATGGCTGGAATGTAAGTTAAACAGTTGACTATTGCAAAAGCAAGGGAGTAGGATAAATTAGGCAATCTGCTGAAGTGTTTCCATATGTTTCCAAGAAGCAATGTTAACAGGGACAGCTCTTTTCTTCAAGTTAACAGGGACAGCTCCTTTAATCTAAAGAGTATCATCAAGGAATGACTAGGATTCCAGCAACAAGGCAAGCAAGCTCCCTAAGATAACACCATAAGTTCATGCAGGCTAAGGACAAACAATCAAATAAAAATATGATCAAGGATTTTCTTCTAATCATGCTTCCTTCAGTTAAGTTGTGATATTTAGAGGCAATTTGTCAAACAGATCATTTCTTGAAAAGTTATATCTATTTTTTGACAGAACATTGGTTGCTTTGCAACTCATATTAATTATAATGCCTTATGAACTCATTAACGCCAATAGAGTTAATCTTTTATGGGAAATGTTGACAGAATCACCAAACAGCTCTGCTGAAACTCCAGAAACACCTGAATTTCTTATGCATTTCTTAATTATTTTGTGCTTTTTTATTATTTTTCCACATTTAAAGAAATGCAGGTTAAATTTATCAGGAATGTGTGATCAACACCGAGATAAGAGAACCATCTAAAGATGTGAATTGTTCGTAACATTAAGACATTGCCCCAAAACTATCTCTAAATATTTGCAGATTAACCTAGATCAAGTTGCTGTCTGAATACTATCACTTAAATAATTAATGAAAACCTAATAATAACCGATATTTATAAAATGGCTTATGTCATTTCCTATTCAAAACTTTTGAAATAAATTTTATTTTGACTTGCTATTGCCATCAGGTTAAAATCCAAACTCCTACATATAATTTAAAATCACCTGGCCTTCATTTACCCCTCTCATTCTATATCTTTCAATCTCTGGTCCCAGTTCCCCAAACCTAATGCTCCAAATAAACTGAACTCTCTTTTATTCCCTAAAAATGCCATGTTCTCTCTCCTTTCTCGATCTTTGCATATTCTCCACTTGAAAAATGTTGCCAATTCACTTATCTAGCTATCTTTCAACTCACACAGGAGGTGTCCCCACCTCGCAGGACTCTTCTCTGCTCCTCGAAGACTTTTGTGTATACCCTTCCCACATTTATTCTGACATACTTTAGTTGCTAGATACCCTTCCCGCATTTATCCTAATGTACTATAATTCTTACCCGTAAAGTCCATATGCTCCGGGGTCTGTCATCCATCATTGTGGCCTTAATACCTAACACAACATTTTGTAGCAGATCTCAAAATATACAAACTATCACAAATGTCATTTGATTATGACGAATGTTTAAATTTTTATGCATCATATTTGTACATGTTTATGGGGTATATGTGAAATTTTGTTATATGCATAGAACGTGTAATGATCAATTCCCAGTATCTAGGGTATCTATCAGCCAGGTAGTTATCACTTTTATGTGTTGGGTACATTTCAGGTATGACAACTTTTTTGTGAGTAAATGGAATAAATATTGTTTTCACCTCAGTTTACAAATGAAGAACCTGAGATTCGAGGAGGTGATATAACTAGTCCAAGATAAGAAGATTAAAACATGGTAACAGGAGTTTGATTCTAGATCTTAGTATTATAAACCATACAATATTTTCATGTAAATGAAACTCAAATTTTAAGTTATCCATACTGTCCAGACATGAGCTTTGAAAATATGAGTGGCAGATGTAAAAGTATATATCAATTTCTGAAAGTTTAATCGGTGATTCTCAAATATAAACTCTTATTCAGTGACATACACTTTTTAGCAAAGAAATTTGAATGAGATTGAGGTAACCCCAAACTGAAAAACCTATTCATTCTAGAAAAAGCTAATTTGATTGCTCCCCCTGAGTAGGTAAAACTTAGTATTGTGCCTATGAATCTGGTCCATAAAGAGACTGAAGGTTCAAATATGAGGACTCTTAGACTGCCTTTCCTGGACTATTAAAACCTCCTCTACTTTTGACAGCAGATTTGAAGGAAAAGTATGTTGTTCTCTTTCAACCTTTCCTACCAAATATGCCTTCTGCCAAATTCTCCCATTTAATCAGCTAACCTCATTCTGTTAAGAGAGGAGAAAGGGAAGTAAATTGTAAACAAATGAAAACATTACAAACATGCTTGCTTCCAAAGTCACAGAACTAGGTAAAACAAACAGGTTGAAAAGAGTTGACCACAACACTCTGTTCACACACTATTTCATGATTTAAAATACGATGATACTCCTTAGCCAAAGACAGTGAAATGACTGGTTTCTGCTGAAAGTTGTGGGAGGGTGGTAAATGTTTATCTCTTTTAAGTACTCTTTCTTCAACCTAGAGCACTTTGCTATGTAGATCAAATGTTCTGAATCAATATCGAAGATTCCAGGAGGTCCTGGCATGAGCTGGAATGATAGAGAATCAGATATGCAGAAGGAATGGGGCTGGTTATCTATTTCTCATTTCCTTCAGCTTCCATGTCAAATAATATATTTTATGGATAATTCACCAGCTCCTGAGAAGCTGTGTAGGTGTTCTAGGCATTGGATTTTGAATCCTGAAATTGAATGACATATTAGGTCTTCATTATGTAACAGATACTATAATGCTTCTCATGGCATTGTTTTCTTTTTATTTCATCAGTCTAGGTACATAAAATTGGGGTGACTCAGGTGGCATGATTCCAATGATCCTTCTTATAGAGTCTCTTGGTGATCACAGGAAAGGAAGATCAGCAGGTACAGAAAGTTTTTGAATCTGTGGCAGGGCTTTCTGGCCCCATAAATACCCACCATATAATAAAAGCCCTGATTTGGAATCCCAGCCTTTATTGCTTTCTTAAATTCAAAAAAACTGAGAAAATAGCAGGATAATCAATGTAATAAAAATTATGAAATTTTTCACTTTCTTTAATAAATAAAAAGAGTTCTCTACCTAATTGTGTTTTCAAAATTCTGCATGCCATATTGTCCTCTGCAATTCTCAAAAGTATTCTGGTATGTTGAAAGTTCTATGAAAACTTTCAAAAAGGAAAACTTTCTAAAGTTGTGTAACCTAATCTTCCTTTTACTCACTTAACACTACCTCTTATCATCCTGCGAGGACTTACTCAGGGGAGTGCTGACCCAGTCTAACCCTATTCTGATATTTGCCTTTAGATAACATTCTCATTCTCTCTTGCTGCTATTTCATTCTCCCCCAAAATGCAGAAGAGATGTCTATTTCCTCTTTCCTTGTAGTAGGTAGGACATGACAGCCTGTCTTATGAGGATGTTTTAGCTCTGGGTAGACAGAACAAAGAAAATGTCCCCAGTCTGAAATGCATGCCTTTCTCAGACCCATTCCCCAAATCTTTATCCAGAATTGGTTTACTGAGTGTCACAGATGGTAGTACCTATTGCTTGTATTTGTTTGATTGGTTTGGGTTTTTTTTGTTTGTTTGTTTGTTTTGCCCAGTAAACTTTCTCATGTCCCTCCTCCTGGGAACAGAACCTGCTCTCCTCACCGCAGAAAGTTCTTGTCCCATCACGAGCCCTTCCTTTCTGGCAGTGTGATTGATTCAAGGGTGAGAACAGCACAACACAAGGCCAATCAGGGTCCTTCAATATGTGGACCATGGGGAAGATCAATATATGGACCATGGGGAAGGGGACTGCCCTTCTGTAGGAGTGGTTAAAACTGGGAGGAAGTGATATCCGTGATCAGCTGCTTCCCTGGCACAGGGAGAGCATCCAGGAAGCCCGGCAGAAACAAGCAGTGAAGACAAGGAGAGTCTGGTCAAGTTGGGTTCCCAGTTCTCATTCCTCAGATGAATGAGATCAAAACACTTTGACACTATGAGAAACATAAGTCTGTCTTCCAGCTCCATGATCCATAAATAATTGTAATTATTGTCACTTAAATACAACATATGATGAAGAGCATCCTTCTTTACCAGGATTAGATTAACAGTGCACAACTTTGATTCAGAAATCTTGTGTACAAAATAAAACTTAAATATCAATTACATCTTTGGTAAATTAGTTCTATGCTACACGTACTTTTATGATTAAAGACGAATTTACTTTTCTAGGCTTCAAATTAGGCAAAAGTTTCTCAGGATTTAAATCATTGTACGGTCTACTATTTGCACCTGGTAGTTGAAGGTAATTGTTAAAATTTGTGGCTGTAATCAAGCCACAAATAGCAAGGAATAAACATATTTCCTTGTAGAGACTTTAGCACTTTGGGTTTGGTGCATGTTGGCAAGGAGGGGACATGAGGAATAGAGTTCTTTACTCTGACGTTTTTACAACATCCTTCATTAAATACTCTGTACATGACATTAAAAAAAAAAAAAAAAAGAAAAAGAAAAAGAAAAAGTGTCCCTTGCTTTCTGTGCCTTTCTTGTTTAGCAAAAGTCGTCCTCAAAGATGTTATCAACTGAACAGAATGTTTTGTGTCTGGAGCTTAAGTCAGTGAGTCAAACGTTGTTGCAATGAAAATCATGATGCCATGCTGACCCAAACTCCCTGAGCTCCACTCTGATAACACGTAAGAAGAGAAGTGGCAGAATGCCACAATATGTGTGCTCATGGTCCTGAAAGATGTGCCCAGAGATGTGTTTAGTTCTTGGGTTCCTTCCCACATGGCACCTCCTGCTGCAGTTTATTGACACCAGATGTTCTTTGTATCAGTAAGACTTGTAGCAATGTCTATTTAAAGTTAAATGGAGTAATTGAAGCCAGAGCATCATACTTTGAATGAAGTAAATCAAAGCACATCACAGTCATAAAAATGCAGACTAGGGAAAGCATGAATGAGAGAAATCCATTATTTTCTTTTAAAAAAAAGCCAGACTAATAGAGACCAAAAAATTCTGATTAAAATTTATCATTTCACACAACACTGATAGAGATCAATTGGTAACTGGTCAGAGCTCTGACTCCACAATTAGTGAGCATGTCTCACTATATAAATTAGGCAGAAGTCTTTTGTCATAATGACCTCCTTCTCCACAACAGCTCTTGGAAAATAATTCTTCACTTGGATCACTGTGGGGATCAGATGCAAAACCTCTGGCTAATGATAAGAGACATGGACCTGAAGTCTAATCATTTTACTAACATAATGCTTTAGACAGAAGTATTAACAAGTCAAGGCTTAACTAATGATTGATGGTAGGAAATGGAGACATGTTTTAAAGTCTGATTTAAAAGAAAACTAAGACAGGAAGGACAGTGTGATTAGAATGGCTCAAAGCAGACCATGAACATTAATAAATGTGGATTTTAATAGGTACAGGTCTGGCAGCCAGCAGACAGCGAGACCTTGGACTGATTGAAAAGAAATGAGAACTTTTAGTATTGCTGCTACTAAATTGAATCATCAGAGGTAATATAAATATGCCGAATTATAACAGTAATTCAAAAGTACAGAAATCAAAGCTATGAAGATTAAAATTATAACATGTGAGCATGGCAGGATAATATTTTAAAGAAGTTAGCTGTTTTCCTTTTTAAACTTTTTGTTCCAGTCATTTCCCCCTATCTCTTGCCTCATGCAGGCACATACTTGGCTCTATATTCATCACTTCAGTGAAGGGATATGTCAGAACACAAAGCAGAAGCAGCCTAAAAGTCTCTGCCTTTTATGCTCCAAAAAACTTAAATTCCTTTGGAGAAATTTTAAGGATTTAGAATAAAATGTGTACAAAAAGCAAAAGAATAAAATGGTGTCTCGTGCCCATTCCCATCCCAAATAGAAAAAGAACCCCCTGGGTGGAAAAGAAAAAAGAAGAGATAGTAAGGTAGCAATGAAAAAGAGAAATTGTAGGATCTTTGAGAGAGGGGCCCTGTGTCGTGATTCCAGAACAGGATTCTCAGAGTGTGGGTTAGGGAAGGCAGAAAATCATCAGTGAGAGTTAAGAACATTTCTGTAATGGGTCCAGGCAGATGGAGTCCTGCACAGGCATGGAGAGTTTCTACTACCCAATTGTGGCATCAAAGCAGTAGAATGATGTCCATTCCTGAAGCCTGGCTCTGGCATAGACCATAGACGCCTACAGCCTTGAAGAAGCCTTGAGGACAAGAACATGAGTGGTCTCAAGAAAGATGTGTATGGCTGAATAGCTAAGTACTGAGTAAGAAAGGTAGGTCTCTAGGATTACTGCTTAGATAGATGACTCATCGGCCAGATATGCCACAATGTCTTAGCACCACATAAGTCCTGGAATGTGGAAACACAATCCCCTCACCAACACTTCTGCAGAAAGGTCTTGAAATGAAAATTAACTTGTGATATTGAAAAATAATTTGTTTGTACACACAGGCTTGAGAACTCATTTATAAGTGTTATAAAAGTATTTCAAATGAACTCGAAGGAAAAACTATCATACACAGAATGGAGGAATGGAGAGAAGTATAAAAAATATTGGAGAAAAGGAAGAAATAGCTATTGTATGAAAAGAATATAACTACAGACATTAAGAGAAACATAGAAAATAAGTTGTTACCTTCAGATACAAAAACAATTTCTGAAACAAAATAACAAAATGCAAAAATTACAAACCATTAAGAAAGAGATGGCCAAATTTTTGTTCATTTAAACTCAAATTAAAAAAAACATTTAAAGATAAGACATAAGCTATTAATCAGGAGGCAATATTTATAAAACATATAGAATACAAAGATTAATTTCCAAAATATGCTAAAACACACATACATACACATGCACAGTGAGGTATTATTTCACATACCCATGAGGCTAGTTAAAATTATTAAGTCTGATAACATAAAGTTTAAAGGAGGACATGGGGAAAAGGAAACTCATGCTAGTGGAAGTGCAATTACATAGAACAATGTAGAGGACAATCTGCCAAAATCTAGTATAATTGAAAATTTTATATATATATATATATTTCCTGTATATGGGAAGTCCTGCTTCTCTTATTATAGTATTGTTTTTAATAGCAAAATATTGGAAATAAGCTAAATATCATCAATAGAGAAATGGGGCAAGAAAAATGTGGTAATTCTATACTATAGTTATAGAAAAGAACTAGATTTCTATATCTCACAGTGGTTAGACTTACAAAACATGATTTTTCATTTAAAAAGCAAGTTGTAGAACAATTGGTACAGTATAATACATTTATATGTATTTTAAAACACTGTGTTGGTCTTCAGAATAAGGAACTAAAGGAACATTATATGTGAGATTTTTACCTTGAAACTTGATATTCAAATAGGAAGGGAGGAAGTCAAATTGTCTCTGTTTGCAGATGACATGATTGTATATTTAGAAAACCCTGTTGTCTCAGCCCAAAATCTTCTTAAGCTGATAAGGAACTTCAGCAAAGTCTCAGGATACAAAATCAATGTGCAAAAATCACAAGCATTCCTATATACCAATAATAGACAAATAGCCAAATCAAGAATGAACTCCCATTCACAATTGCTACAAAGAGAAATACCTAGGAACACAGCTAAAAAGGGAAGTGAAGGACCTCTTTAAGGAGAACTACAAACCACTGCTCAAGGAAATCAGAGAAGACACAAACAAGTGGGAAAACATTCCCTTTTCATGGATAGAAAGAATCAATATTGTAAAAATGACCATAATGCTTAAAATAATTTATAGATTCAATGCTATTTCCATTAAACTACCATTGACACTTTAAAAAATATTATAAAATTTATATGGAACCAAAAAGGAGTCCCTATAGCCAAGACAATCCTAAGCAAAAAGAACAAACCTGGAGGCATCATGCTACCGGACTTCAAAGAGTACTATAAGGCTATAGTAACCAAAACAGCATGGTACTAGTACAAAAACAGCCATACAGACCAAGGGAACAGAATAGAGAACTCAGAAATAATACCACACATCTACAACCATCTGATCTTCGACAAACCTGACAAAAACAAGCAATGGGGAAAGGATTCCCTGTTTAATAAATGGTGCTGGGAGAACTGGCTAGCCATATGCAGAAAATTGAAATTGGACCCCTTCCTTACACTTTATACAAAAATTAACTCAAGGTGGATTAAAGACTTAAATGTAAAAACCAAAACTATAAAAACCATAGAAGAAAATCTATGCAATACCCTTCAGGACATATGCATGGGCAAAGATTTCATGACAAAAACATCAAAAGCAATTGCAACAAAAGCAAAAACTGACAAATGGTATCTAATCAAACTAAAGAACTTCTGCACAGCAAAAGAAACTATCATCAGAGTGAACACACATCCTATAGAATGCGAGAAAATTTTTGCAATCTATCCATCTGACATTTGTCTAATATCCAGAATCTACAAGGAATTTAAACAAATGTACACAAAAACAACAAACAATCCAGTTAAAAAGTGGGTAAAGGACATGAACACACATTTCTCAAAAGAAGACATACATGCAGCCAACAATCATATCAGAGAAAGTTCAACATCACTAATCATTAGAGCAATGCAAATCAAAACCATAATGAGGTACCATCTCATGCCAGTCAAAATGGTGATTATTAAAATGTCAAGAAACAACAGATGTTAGTGAGGTTATGGAGAAAAAGGAACACTTGTACACTGTTGGTAGGAATATAAATTAGTTCAACCATTGTGGAAGACAGTGTAGGAATTCCTCAAATATCTGGAACCAGAAATACCATTTGACCCAGCAATCCTATTACTGGGTATATGCCCAAAGGATTATAAATCATTCTACTATAAAAATAAAATAAAAATTACAAGAAGATACATGCATGCATATGTTCATTGCAGCACTATACACAATAGCAGAGACATGGAGTCAATCCAAATGCCCATCAATGATAGACTGGAAAAAGAAAATGTGGTGCATATACACCATGGAATACTATGAACCCATAAAAAAGAATGAGATCATGTCCTTTGCAAGGGACATGAACGGAGCTGGAAATCATTATCCTCAGCAAACTAATGAAGGAACAGAAAACCAAACACCACATGTTCTCACAAGAGGGAGCTGAATAATGATAATACATGGACATAGGGAAAAGAACAAAACACACGAAGCAGCAAACCACTATGGCACATGTTTACCTATGTAATAAACCTGCACATCCTGCACATGTACCCTGGAACTTAAAATTTCAAAAAAAGAAATTTGAAGAAAATATAATAAAATATTAATGAGGGTTAATTTTGGATAACAATTATTTTGTCTTTGTATTTTTTTTACATTTCATAGCAAAAGGAAATACAGGAAATAATAGAAATATGCTCTTTTCCATTCTGGAAAATGTTTAAGAGATAATATTGAAATACAAGACCTACTAATAACAGATACCAACTATCACCATTATTCACACAATTGTTCCATTGGACCAAGTTTTATACATTAAAATAAGAGTTCTATTATAAATGCCTTAGGAGAGTAGAAGTATTGACAATTTATTAATGTCCTGGGTCATTTTATTATCTATTCTTTAAATACCTTAAAACCCTGCTGGACTCCAAAATGAGTACAACTTCAACTACCCTATTTAAATAATAAAAAATTATCTTTCTAGGTTTGAAGAAAAGGAACTCAAAGTAAGGACTTTTTTCAACTTAGGAAAATATAAACTGCATTTCTTATATTCAGTATTAGATGTTGACTACTTATATCAAAAAAGACACTGAATGGATAAAGATAAAGCCATATGAACTAGAGAGAGTTAGCTTGCTTTGCAAGAGATGGTAACAGTAAGTTTTTCAAGGGTTGATGGTAGGTGGTGGAGAGGATTTGGGAGAACCTGGGAGAAAAGCAAATACAAATAGTGGCTTAAACAAGATGGTGACAGTCGTGGACAGAAGAAAAATTTAACTCATATACATTCCTTGTTATAATTTTGGAAAATAAATATTTCAAAACTTCAGAACAATGATGGTGAACACAATAAAATCAATAATATGCAATATGGAATCCCTCATCAGTTATTATAAATCTTTATTACAAACAGTTCTTACAAGCACATTATCAAGGAAGAGCACCAGCCTACTGATAACAGTTTCTGAAGAAAAAAGTGACATCAGAAAAGATGTCAGTGAACGTGAGAGAAATTTTCTTTCACAGAAATATATATCGCTAAGAAATAATCCAGGAAAGGAGAAGGGGATTACACATTCATCAAATGCTCTAATACTGGATTTATAAGTTGCCCTGTAAACATAGGGGAGAACCTTTTTATCTTAACTTCACAAATTAATGCACCAGTAATTTGAGAAGCTGCCTAGTGGTATTAGTACAAACATCTTTGATGTCCATTTCATGAAAGTTATCAAACGAATAGGCATAAAGTTATTCATACTTCCTTTCTATCCTTTCAATGTTTATGGGATCTGAAGATATATCCCCTCTTTCATTTTCGATGTTGTTTATCTTCTCTCTCTCTCTTTTTTGACCTGCCTAGCTAGATGTTTATAAATTTTATTTATCTTTTCAAATAATCAGTTTATAGATTCATTAACTTCCTTTACTGTTGTTCAAATTACTTTCACTTACCTCACATTGATTTCCTGAGTAATGGGAACCCAACCCAATAAGATCAATGAAATATAATGATAATTTTCTGAGATGCCAGTGTGCTTAAACAGGCACAAATGTAGACTGCAAATACTACTACCATTTGTCACCATATGCAAGAAGTGTGTTGACAAAAAATCAATTCACAGAAATCGATTTTAAACATTAAGAAAATCTGAATTGTGGTATATTTTGAGTACAAATATAGCTGAGTTAATAATCTCCCTTTTGACTTTGTTACATGAACTAATAAATTTCCTGTTTGATTAAGGCATTTTGGTTTGGAGTGTGTGTGTGTGTGTGTGTGTGTGTGTGTGTGTGTGTGTCTTATGATGTAAAGAATCCTAACTTATACAACATATTTTGCAGTGTTAGAGATGAGATGAGTCCAGTAATAATAACAAAAAGAACATCTGTAATAAGAACAAGTATCAGAGGCTATGACTTTTGGTCAAGATAGTAGACTAAGTTGACATAGGAATTCTTCCCATCTACTTGACCTACCTTTAACATGCACTTAAACTCTCCAAATATAAATAAATAATTGGTAACTGTGTTTTAAATTTTAAAATAGATATATACACTCAAGAGTAAAAAAGTTAAAACAGAAATTCAATTTATAAAAAGGCAAGTAGAAAATATAGTCATAAAGATGAATCCAAGACATCCAAGAGCATATATGTTCTCAATATGATAGGGGCTGAGGTTTATTGTCCACATAAGAATAACAGTAGTAAGTAACAATTACATAACATTTAATATATTGCAGACACCACTCTAAGCATTGTATGTACATCAAAGTATTTAATCCTCACAAAAAACCTATGAGGAATATACTATTATTATACTTCACTTTAAAGAAACTGGAGTAGGAAAGGGTAAATTAACTCACCCAAGATTACATAGCTGGTAACTGGCATAAAAAAGAAGAAAACCTCCACCCAATCTGGAACAAGGATTAGAAATTCTCTAACCCTCTAGTCCTGGGGGAAAACAAGAAGCAATTGGCCTACATGAAACTGTGATCAATCAAAAACAGATTTATCTCTCCCCTCACCCTCAACCCCACCAAAAAAATAAATAAAACCAGAATCCTTAGACTGCCATGGGTAAGGGTGAGTAATGAGCTGTAGAAAGTCCCTGAGGTGAAAGACTAACATAGAGGCCTGGCTGTAGCAGCTATAAAAACCCATCTGTTAGGAAAGCTTCCACAGCTGAAGGTATGCTTAGACTCCAAGAAAGACAACTTTCACAGAAGATGAGCCTAAGGCAAAAGTTATAAACACAAAAAGCAGTCTATCATCAAGAAATATAATCCATAGACCAGTAAGGTGAAGAATTCACACCTGAGGAACTAGAGATAATACGGCAATCTTAAAATGATTTTAAATAAGTATATGTAAATTGTTCAAAGAAATAAAATAATGTACTTTTTCAATATTTCCAACGTGCTTCTCATCATGTTCTACATGATAGGTTCAATTAAACTTACCAACTGTATGCTGTAGATAGGCAACATTATCACTAATTTAGTGTGAGGAATATGACAGCTTAAGTAAGTGGCCCAGGGTCATACATCTTGTAGATGAAGAAGCCAGGATTCAATTTAGTCAGTTTAGCTCCAGAAGCAATTTTTGACTAGAGGGGCATATTAAAATCCTAATGGGACCCAAAATCTATCACTGCTATGCTGTCTCAAATTGTCTAAAACCACCTAGTCTAATTTAATTCATAATTTAATTAATGTTCATTTGCTTCATGTTGATATAATGATGATATGTCTGAGGACATATTTCTAAGAGAATGTGGTTGCACTTAAAAATGTTGCAGTATAAAACAGAGAGAAAAAGATAAGATGATAAATTTTAAAGTGCCATATATTGTGATAAATAATTCAGAAATGGACATTTCTGAATTAATTTTTAACAAGTTATTCTTACCACAGGTTCAAGAAGAATCTGGTAGTCCAAAATAAGGGGAAGGAACATGTTTGTGGAAGAAGAAAATTGTGGCAATCTTTGCTATGAGCCATTATACGGAACCAAGAAAGAAAGAACAAAAATTATACTCTGATTGGTCAGAGTACTGAAAATAAAATCAAATATGTCAACTATAAGAAATGGCCCAATACAAGATAAGCCATTCCCAGAAACAAACTTTAGTTTGACACAAAGTCTATCTGCACATACAAAAAAACAGGTACCATGGAGGAGGAAGGGAGGGAGAGAAAGAAGGAGAGAGGTGGGAGAGAGGGAAGAAGGGAAGAAAAGGAAGAAAGGAAG
>NW_012103987.1:338920-343994 GCF_000951045.1 Mandrillus leucophaeus
AGGGAAGGGAAGGGAAGGGAAGGGAAGGGAAGGGAAGGTCTTATAGAGAGATAGAATATAGATGGCCCTTGGATTTAATGAAAGATGTTGGGTGCCATGTTAATGGCTTTTCTCATTGTCACACACTGAATAGCTTCATGATCAACCAATCTTTTTAATTTTTTTTTCAAACTGGAATAAAGTCCAGGATGAAGTAGCTTAGAAGCAGGTAACAATTATCCAGAAGTGCTGGCTACCTCATTAACAACTTTAAGAGCTTAAAAGAATCATTATCTCAAGACACACTGCTAGGGAAGATCTTATCCTAGAGCCCAAAAGAACTTGCAATTTATCATAGAGGATGAAAGTCTGGGGCACTATTTTGTCTTCTATTTAAGGGATGGGAGAAACTTATGATAGTGTATGGGATCATATAGTTTGAAGTTGGGTAACATGATGCCTCCAGATTTGTTCTTTTTGCTTAGTCTTGTTTTGGCTATGAGGACTCTTTTTAGATCCATATGAATTTTGAGATTGTTTTTTCTAGTTCTGTGAAGAACGATGGTGGTATTTTGATGGAAATTGCATCTCAAGACACACTGCTAGGGAAGATTTAATCCTAGAGCCCCAAAGAACTTACAATTTATCCTAGATAATGAAAGTCTGGGGGTATTGTTTTATCTTCTCTTTAAGGGACATCATTTCTACAAGTCTGTTTTCTTCCACTGGAAAGGAGATTGGTGATTGTGATGTTCTGGTTCTGTTACTTTGCTAATTCTGCTCCAGAAGAGCTGAATGAATCGTCTGATTGATGTTATTTGGGTAAAACAAGTTAGTTGACTTTTTTTCTTTGTTGGATCACCTTCCACAGGTCTCAGATATTTTTCCATGGTAGGCTCTATCTCTCTACCAATAAGGAAAGCTGTCCCAGTTCATCTCTACCCTGTCTGTATGGGTAAACCTGGATAGATAAGCACATTTGCCCACAGACATAAGCCATATCCTCTAATATCAAGTTTATCTATAATAATAATAATGGTATTTTGATATTCCATTTTCTGACTATGTTGTAATAGTCCTTAAATTAATTGAAATACAGGTGGGAACTAAGGCTGATGTTTATTATGTTCTATCTCAGGGCTGCTTGATAGAATATTTCACAAAACGAAATGATATATAATCTATGATATCTTACTTGGTAGCTACTTGCCATATGTGTCTATCGAACACATGAAATGTGGCTAGTGCTACTGAAGAACTAAATGTTTAATTGTATTTGGTTTTAATTAATTTAAATTTGGATCATGGCTACCATATTATACAGTAAACTTTAGCTCTTAATACCTCTCTTTTATTCTCTTGCTTTTTCTTTCCCACCTTGAACCAGAGGAAATACATGTAGCAGCCAATAGGACTAACTAAATAATTTGATCTTTACTTTAACTCTAGTGAACATATTAGGAAGGAGTGTGGGAGGTAAGGAGGGGAGAAATTGTTGAGAAACTGTATGGGACTACATTTTGAAGTTGGGTAACATGATGCCTACAGATTCATTCTTTGTGCTTAGTCTTGCTTTGGCTATGCGGGCTCTTTTTTGATGATGGTGGTATTTTGATGGAAATTGCATCAAATTTATAGGTTGCTTTTGGCAATCTGGTTATTATTGCAATATTAATTCTACCCATCCATGAGCATGAGATGTGTTTCCATTTCTTTGTGTCATCTGTGATTTCTTTCAGTAGTGCTTTGTAGCTTTCCTTGTAGAGGGCTTTCACCTCCTTGGTTGGGTGTATTCCTAAAGTTATTTATTTTATTTTATTTTATTTATTCATTTATTTAGATGGAGTCTCGCTCTGTGGCCCAGGCTGGAGTGCAGTAGCATGATCTCAACTCACTGCAACCTCTGCCTCCTGGGTTCAAGTGATCCTCCTACCTCAGCCTCCTGAGTAGCTGGGATTACAGGCACGTGCCACCACGCTTGGCTAATTTTTGTATTTTTAGTAGAGATGGGGGTTCATCATGTTGGTCTGGTCTTGAACTCCTGACCTCAAGTGATCCTTCCATCTCAGCCTCTCAAAGTACTGGGATTACAGGTGTGAGCCACCATGCCTGGCCGGGATTTTAATTTTGTTTTGCAGCTATTGTAAAACGGGTTGGGTTCTTGATTTGATTCTCAGCGTGGTCGCTGTTGATGTATAGCAGCACTACTGATTTGTATACATTGATTCTGTATCCTGACACTTTACTGAATTTATTTGTCAGATCTAGGAGATTTTTGGATGAGTCTTTAGGGTTTTCTAGGTATATGATTATATCATTAGCAAACAGTGACAGTGTGACTTCTTGTTTACCTATTTGGATGTCCTTTATTTCTTTCCCTTGTCTGATTGCTCTGGCTAGGACTTCCACTACTATGTTGAATAGAAATGCTGAAAGTGGGTATCCTTGTCTTGTTCCAGTTATCAGGGGAAATGTTTTCAACATTTCCTCATCCAGTATAATGCTGGCAGTGGGTTTGTCATTGGTGGCTTTTACTACCTTCAGGTATGTTCCTTCTATGTCATTTTTGCTGAGGGTGTTAATCATAAAAGGATGCTGGATTTTGTCAAATCATTTTTTTCTGTGTCTATTGAGATGATTATGTGATTTTTGTTTTTAATTCTGTTTCTGTGGTATATCACATTTATTGACTTGCATACGTTAAACTATCCCTCTATCCCTCGTGGAAAACCCACTTGATCATGGTGGATTATGTTTTTGATATGCTGTTGGATTCAGTTAGTTAATATTATGTTGAGGATTTTTGCATCTATGTTCATCAGGGATATTGGTCTGTAGTTTTTTGTTGTTGTTGATGTTATGTCCTTTCCTGGTTTTAGTATTAGGGAGATACTGGCTTCATTGAATGATTTAGGGAGGATTCTCTCTCTCTCTATCTTTTGGAATAATTTCCACAGAATTGGTACCAATTCTTCATTGAACATCTGATAGAATTCAGCTGTGAATCCATCTGGTCCTGGACATTTTCTGTTGGCAATTTTTTGTTACCATTTTGGTATCACTACTTATTATTGGGCAGTTCAGATTCTATTTCTTCCTCGTTTAATCTAGGAAGGTTGTATGTTTCCAGGAATCTATCCATCTCCTCTAGGTTTTCTAACTTGTGTGTGGAAAGGTGTTCATAGTAGCCTTGAATGAAATTTTGTATTTCTGTGGAATCAGTTGTAATATTTCTTCTTTCATTTCTAGTTGAGCTTATTTGTATCTTCTCTATTCTTTTCTTGGTTAATCACACTAATGGTCTATGAATTTTATCTTTTCACAGAACGAGCTTTTGTTCCATTTATGTTTTCTGTTTTGTTTGTTGTTTTTCAATTTCATTTAGTTCTGCTCTGATCTTTGTTATTTCTTTTCTTCTGCTGGCTGTAAGTTTTGTTTGTTCTTGTTTCTATAGTTCCTCGAGGTATGACTTTAGATTGCCTATTTGTGCTCTTTCAGACTTTTTGATATAGGCATTAATGCTATGAACTTTTCTCTTAGCACCACTCTTGTTGTATCTCAGTGGTTTTGATAGGTTATACCACTATTATTATTCAGTTCAAAGAGTTTCTTAATTTCCATCTTGATTTCATTGTTGACTCTTCAATCACTCAGGAGCAGAATATTTAATTTCCATTATTTGCACGGGTTTGAGGGTTCCTTTTGGAATTGCTTTCCAATTTCTTTTTTTTCTTGAGATGGAGTCTCCCTGTGTAGCCCAGGCTGGAGTGCACTGGTGCGATCTCGGCTCACTGCAACCTCCCGCTTCCCAGGTTCCAGTGATTCTCCTGCCTCAGCCTCCTGAGTAGCTGGGACTATAGGCATGCACCACCATGCCTGGCTAATTTTTGTATTTTTAGTAGAGATGGGGTTTCACCATGTTAGCCAGGATGATCTCAATCTCCTGACCTCATGATATGCCCACCTCGGCCTCCCAAAGTGCTGGGATTACAGGCATGAGCCACCGTGCCCGGCCTGCTTTCCAATTTTGTTCCACAGTGGTCGGAGCGAGTACTATAAGGCTATAGTCACCAAAACAACATGGTATTTGTTGGTATAAAAATAGGCACATAGGCCAATGGAACACAAGAGAATCCTGAAATAAAGCCAAATACATATAGCCAACTAGTCTTTGACAAACAAAAACATAAAGTGGGGAAAGAACACCCTATTCAACTAATAGTGCTGAGATAACTGGCAGGCCACATGTAGAAGAATAAAACTGAATCCTCATCTCTCACCTTATACAAAAGTAAACTCAGTATGGATCAAAGACGTAAATCTAAGACCTGAAACCATAAAAATTCTAGAATATTGGAAACACCCTCCTACAAATTGGCTTAGGAGAAGCCTTCAGAATCAAGAACCCAAAAGCAAATGCAACAAGAACAAATATAAATAGATAGGATCGAATTAAACTAAAAAGCTTCCACACAGCAAGATAAATAATCAGCAAAGTAAACAGATAACCCACAGAGTGGAAGACAATCTTCACAAATTAGGCATCCAACAATGGACCAATATCCAGAATCTAAAAGCAACTCAAACAAACCAGCAAGAAGAAAAACAAATAATCCCATCAAAAAGTAGGCAAAGGACATGAATAGACAATTCTCAAAAGAAGATATTAATACAAATGGCCAATAAACATATATAAAAAAAAGATCAACATTACTAATGGTCAGGAAAATGAAAATCAAAACCACAATGAATTATCACCTTATTCCAGCAAGAATGCCCATAATTTAAAAAATCAAAAAACAATAGATGTTGGCATGAATGTGGTGGAAAGGGAACACTTTTACACTGCTGATAGGAATGTAAACTAGTACAACCACTATGGGAAACAGTATGGAGAGTCCTCAAAGGACTAAAAATAGATCTGCCATTTGATCCAGCAATCCCACTACTGGGTATCTATCCAGAGGAAAAGAAATCATTATATGGAAAAGACACTTGTACATGTATGTTTATAGCAGCACAATTTGCAATTGCAAAAACATGGAACCAGCCCAAATGCCCATCAATCAAGTGGGTAAAGAAAATTTTATATATA
>NW_012103987.1:344221-372959 GCF_000951045.1 Mandrillus leucophaeus
ATATAATTATATATATATACACACACACCCCCCGTAGAATACTACTCAGCCATGAAAGGAATGAAACAATGGCATTCGCAGCAACCTGGATGAAGTTGGAGACAATTACTGTAAGTGAAGTCACCCAGAAATGGAAAACCCAAACATCATATGTTCTCACTTATAAGTAGGAGCTAAGCTATAAGGACACAAAGGCATAAAAATGATATGTTGAACTTTGGGGACTTACCGGAAGTTTGGGAGTGGGGATGAGGGATAAAAGACTGCACACTATGTACAGTGTACACTGCTTGGGTTATGGGTGTACCAAAATCTCAAAAACCACTACTAAAGAACTTATCCGTGTAACCAAACACCACATGTTCCCCCAAAAGCCTATTTTTAAAAAAATGTATGAAATTACCACAAACAGAGGGAATGAAAGTAGACAGATCTGGAAACACTTGCTGTGTCATTGATGGGGAACATTGAGTAGTCCACATTTGGACATTAAATAATAGGGACTTCAGTGTGATTCTCTATAAGAACATGGTATCATTTGCTTTATTACTTTGCCCAGGGTTTTAATCAGTTCCATTGCAAGAAGCCAAACACACACAGGATGTTGTCAGTAGGAAAGAGATATCATTGAAACAAAACACAGATATTTATGTCGGCTCTACAAGGACCGTATCTATCTGGTCATCATTTCACTTTGTTGGGTGTTGGTGGATACAGTAATAAATGAATAAAAACATCAGTGATACCACACAAAAAGAGGAAGTTCAAAAAGCCTTCACTAGTAGCTAGAACAAGAAATAGAAGTTCAGGAGCCTCTTCACTTTCTTGGTCAAGTGCTTCATGTTTTTCTCATCTCAGCTTCTATCTGGACAAATGCCTCTTTCCTTTTCTTCTATAGGCCAATTTATTTTACTTAAACATGATCTAACTCCTCTCTCCATGCTCTCCTAGTTCAAGGGCCTCAGACATTCAGAGTATCTGTGTTCCAAATACATATTTATCTTATTGGCTCAGCATAAGCCAAATTCCTCAAAAGAGGCAAGATAGGCAAGTATCTGCTATAAATTCTACCCCAGGATTAGTTCTGATAATGTGATTATACAGAAATGAGTAAAAATGTAGTATATTAAGGAACTACTCTAGAGATTCCATACGTATTACTCATTTAAGCTTCAAAAATACTCAAAGCTCACTCATTTATTTTCTCCAGATAAGAAAAAATGCAGCTCAGAGAAGCTAAGAAATATCCAAGATATTAGAAGAAGCAACAGCAAGTGCTTTTTGTACAAAAACATTCTGCTTCTACTTTAAATTAAACTGTCAATATTCCTTAGCAGGATTTTGTATTAGTTAGGAAGTAGGAGTATTCTGACACATACCGTGACTCCTGCCTTAGACTTCCCCAAACACAAAGTTCTCAAAGCGATTCTTTGTGCAACAATTAGGAGTTTTATGTTTGTGTAATTGTGTGTGTGTGTGGTGTGTGTGTGTTACTTTCATTAGATTGAGAATGCTTTTAACATAAAAAGACTAAGACCCTTTTATGTTAAGACCCTCTGCATATTAATTTATTCTTTATGGCACTAACTCTAGAATAAATGTACATTTGTATTAAAGTTCAGATATTTCTTAAGATACATTTCTGGTTAAGAGCATTGACACTGACCAAATCTCTCTTAATTTGTTTGTTCTTGAAAGAACTAGAAGATTGCTAGCCAAGTACTATGTGTTTGTTTTCAATAAATGCTTGTGGAGGGTGGAGTGGGCGCTGCCTAGAAATTCACAGTCTCTGAGTGTGCAGACAAGAAACAAGAGCAGGGATGACTCTCATAGCTCTTGGAGGAAAGAACGTATAACTGATGGAGAAAATAAATCCATAATCTTAAGTGTTAGTATATATAAAAGTCATCTTCTTTTTGAAAGTTCATAGAGACTCATGTTTAGTACCATTTTAGGATTTGCATTTCAGAATTTTTGTTTTATATTTTTTCAAAGTGTCTCAAAATAATAACAATAGATAACATTTGGTACACATTTAGTGTATCCTAAGCACCTTGATTATCATTTACATGCATTGTCTCAATCTTTATGACAACTTTACTAGCTAAGCATAGTTATTCTCATTCTTTATCTGAGGAAACTGAGGCTCAGAGGAATGAAATGACTTTCTCCATATCACCAGATCGTAAGTGGGAAAGCTAGGAATTGTATCCATAGAGTCTGAATCTATAGTTATCATTCTTAATTACTTTATTCCTATATTGCCTTCCTTAACTTCAGACTTTTGTTAGCACAAAATATTTAGCCTACATTTATTCGAATCTGAGCAATTTGCATGGCTTTACTCTGCTGTAGGGAAGTTCATGTACCTTTAAAGTTTGCCAAGATAGAGTCATCTGTGTTTCTCAGCTCAGCCTATATAACATCTTGAGTATTCCTGTCTACATCCCCTGACATGTCCCCCTAAATTTTTAACCATTTAGCTCATCACAGTTATTGCTTATAATAGCAAAACAGTGCCCATCATTACATAACTATTTGAAGAAATCATGGTTTATCCACAAAAGAGATAAATATACAGCCATAATAGAGTATGTTATTGAAGAATATTTATTGGCATGGAAATTATTCCATACTGTCAATTTATAAGACAGCATATTCTGTACTACCCTTTTGAGTAAAGAAATATATATATAAATGTTAATATTGATTACTTTTATCTAGTAGACTTGCATGTGTGTTTATTTTTGCCTGAAATGTTCTAAATTTCTACAAAAAGTTTATACTGATTCTCTAACAAAACATATCTTTTAAAAAATAGTAGGAAATCTTCAAGACTAAAATGTTTCACTGCTTTTATTAAATTGTTGGCAGGTAGTTGTGATTCCTCTTAAATTTAAACTCCTATAAGCATCTAGTTACTCTGCCAGGAATGAGGTATGTATACTGTCTTGCTTCATAAATGCTTTGCATATATGTTTAACTCTACACAATAGTAAGAAAAATGAAGAGGAATGTTTTATACATGCTCTCCCTATGCTTAACTCTAAACGGAGTATACAATTTCAGCTAAAAAATAACAAATAAGGATTCCCTAGTTTCTCATTAATCTCACACATTTACCAACACCTGTTTATCACCAATTCATTCACATAATTATAAAATATTAATATTTATATACTTATATATGTCATATCATTATATACACTATAAATTCACAGATATGTATACATAAATGTAATTTATATTTATGTAATAAGTATATCTGATATTATATTAATATATATTTAATATGATATATTTATATCTAAATATAAAACTTAACTGTAAATATGTTTACATATATTTCATATATGTATAAATACTTCACATATCATATTGTTGTGCAACAAGCCTTGTGAAAATAGCCCTTTAGATGAGAAAGAATTATAACTTCCACACTATAGAGGAATAAAAATTAAATGATGAGGATCTAAGGAAAAAGTTGTTTAGAGCAATTACTGTGTATCAGGACCATTCAAAGCCTGGAGACCGTCCTGCAACTCTAAGTTTATATGGAGAATACCATGGACTTCCTCTATGATTCAGTGTGAAAAATTATTTGCCAACTATAACCTCCAAAAAAATTTTTGTAATACTAGACTATAGAATTAATTCAAAGAATGGAAAATTTTAAAATTTCAAATTGGAGGATGGGGACTCCATATGGATTTCCTTGAGTCATCTCCTAAGAAATATCATAAAAATATCATTAAAAATGTATCAGCATAAGTTCAAGCCACTTAATATTGAATTTCTAGAACACTGGCATAATCAGTACTTTCCTTTGCTGCCAAAATTTCTTTCGTAAGTCACAGTAGTAAAAGCTATTTTATATATTCTACAAAGTGTCAAGTATGTACTAGCTGCTGAGGACAATTGGTGAACAAAACATTCATAACCCTTGACCTCATGGAACTTACGATTTAGTAAGATAAAACATAAGTAATCACGTAAATAAACATACAACTGCAAGTTGTACATTTCTACATACATACCAAAAGATTACATACCTACAAAAAACCTATAAAAGAGAAATACATGGTATATAAAAAGAGATTTGATCTAATTCAGTGCAGGAGAAAGGCTTCCTTAAGGAAGTCAAATTTGAGCTAATATATGTGAAATTAAGAGAAGTTCATCAGGCAAAGAAAGAAAAAAGGAACTCCAGGTGATGAAAATAATGTAGACAAAGGCCCAGTGACAAAGAAAAGCAAGAGTTTATAAGGGACAAAACAAGCCAGTACATTTGGAGAGGAAAGAAAGAAGGGAAATGGAATGAGCAAATGGTGACGAGGCAAGTTTGTAGACCAAGAGAGACTTTAGTTCTACTCTTATCTTAAAAACAGTGGACAGAGTTGATGGTTTTTAATAAGAACATGATACGATCGGCTTTTCCTTTTAAATGTTCTTGCTGCAGAGTGAGCACAGATTGGAGAAAGATAAGATACTACTAGTTTATTTAGGAAGTTATAAATTTTAGGTGAGAAACAGTACCTTCACCAGGATGGTGGTGAAAATGGAGCGAAGTAGATGGATAGTAGAAATGTATTTCAGAGGTCAAATAACAGGACATGGCAGTGCATTATATGTGGGAGGTGAGGGAGAGGGAAGTGTAAATGGGTTACTAGGGTTCTGATTTTCAGAAGATAGAGAACATTGGAAGGAAAACAAGACTAAGGAATTCTCAAGAGTCATGAATTTGAATCTAAATATGATCATTTTGAGATGCTTTTGAGGCATTCAATATGGGATATCTACTAGCCAAATATCTATCTTTGTATCCACCTTTCTGTCTTTGGAACTCAGAGAAAGTTAGAGATATAAATTTGAGAATCACTAGCATGTAAGTGGTACTTGAAAACAAGAACCTTAATGAAGTTATCCAGAAAAGTCATAGAGTGAAAGGAGATAGATGAGAGCGTATGTTGAACCATGAAGAATTTTAATATAATGACTGGTAGAAGTGGATGAGCCAGAAAGAGAGAAAGGAAGTGCCTGGATAAGAAACCAAGGGAGAATGGTATCATAGAAATCAATAGGGAATGAGGGTTTCAGGAAGTACCTGTCAGAATCAAATGTACTGAAAAATCAGAAGGATGAAGACTGAAAATTGCATACTGAAATCCAGCAACACTGGAGCTCATTGTCTGAAATAAGAGCTATTTAAGTGAAATAATAGAGGCAGAAGTAATTGTAAATAAGGAATAATAGAGGATGAGTAAATAAAATAGCAGATGTGGGCAACTAGGCAATCCTTTGAAAAAGTAAACACTTTTTTTTGAGACAGAGTTTCACTCAGTCACCCAGTCTGGAGTGCAATGGTGTGATCTAGGCTCACTGCAACCTCTGCCTCCCAGGTTCCAGTGATTCTACTGCCTCAGCCTCCCGAGTAGCTAGGATTATTAGAGGCACCCTCCATCATGCCCAGCTAATTTTTGTGTTTTTAGTAGGGACAGGGTTTCACCATGTTGGCCAAGCAGGTCTTGAACTCCTGACCTCAGGTGATCCACCCACCTTGGCTTCCCAAAGTGCTGGGATTACAGGTGTGAGTCACCATGCCTGGCCAAAAAAGTAAACTCTTAAGAAGTATGGCTGTGGCATGAAGCAATAATATAGGGCCATAGCTGGAGAGAAAGATTTTTATAGTATTTGGTTTTGCTTCTTTTTTCTTTTTTCTTTTTTCTTTTTTGAGACAAGGTGTGGTTCTATCACCCAGGCTGGAGTGCAGTGGTGCGATCTCAACTCACTGCAAACTCTGCTTCCTAGGCTTAAGTGATTCTCATGCTCAGCCTCCAGAGTAGCTAGGATTACAAGCTCCCATCACCACATGCTCAGCTAATTTTTGTATTTTTCATAGAGACAGGTCTCACCATGTTGCCTAGGCTGGTCTCAAACTTGAGCTCAAGCCATCTGCCTGCGTTGGCCTCCCAAAGTGCTGAGATTACAGAAGTAAGCCACCACACCCAGACAGTTTTGCTTTTTTTAATGTGAAAACCAATGGAAAGGATCCAGATAAGGAGAGAGATTGCATGTACAAATGAAGAAGGCATTATATATCATGTAAAGAATAATATTTTACTAGGACACAACTTTTTAAAAGGCAGACATCTTTAATCTGTCCACAAGTATATCCTTAGGATTTAGAATATTGTCTGCTTCATAATACATAATAAATATTTAGTGAGAGAAACATATGAATCTATGATTCCTTAGGAGCTGTGATGGGAAGGAAGCCAAAGTACCTGTGGAAGGATTAGCCTTACAGAGGAAGAGGAAAGGCTCTTAAATTATAATAAAAAGGAAAAATGACAGTAGAGGGGTAGATCTATGAAGATTTCTACGCTTCATGATATTTCCAACTTATAGCTTCTAGCTTCTCATGAAGTAGATCATAAGGTTGAGGTTCCTCTTGGGGTGAGGGAAAAAGAGAGTTAGATAAAACGTGAGAATGTAGTTATCACTGATGAGTATGAGAGATGTACAGTAGTGTCATTGGAAAGGGGTCCCAATCCAGACCCCAAGAGGGGGTTGGTTCTTGGATCTCGCACAAGGAAAAATTCAAGATGAGTCTATAAAGTGAAAGCAAGTTTATTAAGAAAGTAAAGGAATAGGCAGGGCATGGTGGGCCACATCTGTAATCCCAGCACTTTGGGAAACCAAGGTGGGCAGATCACCTGAGGCCAGGACTTTGAGACCAGCCTGCCCAACATGGCCAAACCCTGTCTCTTATCAAAAATACAGAAAAAATTAAATGGGCATGGTGGTGCGTGCCTGTAATCCCAGTTACTTGGGAGGCTGAGGCACAAGAATAGCTTGATCCCAGGGGGCAGAGGTTGCAGTGAACCGAGATCATGCCACTGCATGCGCGGTGCACACACGCACAAAAGTAAAGGAATAAAAGAATGGCTATTCCATAAGCAGAACAGCCCTGAGGGCTGCTGGTTGCCCATTTTAATGGTTATTTCCTGATTATATGCTAAACAAGGGGTGGATTATTCATGCCTCCCCTTTTTAGACCCTGTGGAGTAACTTCCTGACATTGCCATGCCATTTGTAAATGGTCATTGCACTGCCGGGAGTGTAGCAGTGAGATCAACCAGAGATCACTCTCATGGCCATCTTGGTTTTGGTGGGTTTTAGCTGACTTCTTTACTGCAACCTGTTTTATTAGCGAGGTCTTTATGACCTGTATCTTGTGTCGATCTCCCATCTCATCTTGTGACTAAGAATGCCTTACCCTGCTGGGAACACAGCCCAATAGGTCTCAGCCTATTTTACCCAGCCCCTATTCAAAATGAAGTCACTCTAGTTCAAACACCTCTGACAGTAGTCCTCTCTTATCCAGGATTTCACTTTCCATGGTTTTAGTTACCCACGGTTAACTGCTGTCTGAAAAGAGGTAGGTATTATATATAGTATTAAGATATTTTGAGAAGAAAGAGAGAGAGAAAGAGGGAGATGCAACATTCACATAATTTGTATTACAATATATTGTTATGTTGTTCTATTGTTGGTAATCTTTTGCTGTGCCTACTTTATAAATTAAACTTTATCATAGGTATGTATGCATAGGAAAACATATAGTATATGTAGGATTCAGTACTATCTGTGATTTCAGGCATCCACTGGGAATCTTGGAATGTATCCCCATGCATAATGGGGAACTATTATATAGTAGAATTAACTGGTAATGGTGAAGGCTTCTTTGAGGTTGGTGATCATGAATTCATAATAGAACTTACAGCTATTTCTGTGACTTTCTCTGGCAGAACTCAGATGTTTGTAATCAGCTATGGAGATAGAGATGGCTTGATCATTCTAGAACTGGAGTTAGACCATGTAGCATAATAAAAGACAGATTTCAAATTTTTTTTAGAATCATTCAGAAAATTCTTGTTTTCTATGAAGAGTTTTGTTTTGTTTTCTACCAAGAGAAAACCCTATCCATTGTCATTGTGTCACTATCCAAAAATGCTAACTAAATGATGTGACTCAATATATAAATAGGCATGAAATAGTTAAATTGGAAAACTCAATATAGGTTGCTATAGCTAAAAGGATTTCCAATCACGGAGGGTGAAAAATAAGGAATTATAAATAGAGCTTCCTAGTTATAGAGAAGAATCTTTCAAACAATACCCAGCCAGAACAACAGCAGAGTGTCCCTGTATAAAGCCCCAAAGGCCTGAATATCTTCATTCACAGGTAAAGAGATTTCGTAGTAGGCTTTTGGGGCATTAGATAATAGAGGTGCTTGCATATCAGCTCAAAAGGTCAAAACTTCTCTATTACTCTATTGTTTTCCTAAGTGGTTTTTCTGAGGATAGGTTCAATGGGCTACAAATAGGAATTCTGCTTAAATGAAAATACATTCCTTGATTAAGTAGATATAGAAAATCACTTAAACAGAGTTAGAGTTTTGTACTGCAACACCTTTTTGCATGTTAGAATAATCTATGAATTTCTAAATCTTGATTATAGCATAGAAATTTTCCAGGATTATCTGAGCAGAAACTGGTTTGTTTGTTTGTGTGTTTGTTTGTTTTTGAGACAGAGTTTCGCTCTATTGCCCAGGCTGAGTGCAGTGGTACAATCTCGGCTCACTACAACCTCCACCCCTCAGGTTCAAGGGATTCTCCTGCCTCAGCCTCCCAAGTAGCTGGGATTACAGGAGCCCACCACCACACCTGGCTAATTTTTGTATTTTTAGTAGAGATGGGGCTTCACTATGTTGGCCAGTCTGTTTTCAAACTCCTGACCTCAGGTGATCCACTCGCCTCAGCCTCCCAAAGTGCTGGGATTACAAGCATGAGCCACCGTGCCTGGCCTGGGCAGAAACTGTTTATGAGAAGTAACTTATTCAAAATGAAGTCGCTCTAGTTCAAACACCTCTGACAGTAGTCCTCTCTTATCCAGGATTTCACTTTGCAAAATATTGTTCTAGAAAAGAATGTCCACTTTTTCATACAATAATTTCTTGTGGTGTTAATTGGACAACCCTTTATTTTTTTCTTTTACATAACCTACATTCCTTGAGCTATAATTTAAATTAGGATTTCTCAAGTGTGGTCCCAGATCACTTGCATGTGTACATTAGTGCTTCTTGTTAAAACTGCAGATTTCTGTGCCTTAACTCAGAGGTAAAGAATCTCTGAGGTGGCGCCTTGGAATCTGAGTTAAAGCACGTACCCCAGTTATCATGTTAAAGTTTGAGAACTGAGGATTTCAGTCTACTTCCTCTCGCCAGTTGTCATCAACCTGGGTAATTCTCTTCCTTTCATTAAAACTTGATTTTTACAGGCTACTTGTGACCCTGCACCCTTCTGCTGGCATGCTGCAAGAGACTCCTTCTTTACATTCTTCATCTCTGGTTTGTTTTTAATTCCTTTCTGGTGATACAGGATCTTTTAAGAGTAGAATTTGCTAAAAATATATGAAAATACATGAAAACTTTCCTTCAAATAAAAAGCAATACCATTTATGTCTATACCAGTAAAAGGGGGAGATTAGAAATTACCTAAATAATTTTATTCATTCCAAAATCTAGCCAACTTGTTTGATAATAAAAAAATGTATTTCTTCTCCAATAGATGAGGAGAAAAATGGCTGAATTAGTCAGAATATAACAGGATTGCCTGCTTTGGGATTGAATTTCAGAGTTCTCTGTTAGCTAAGGCATTCAGTGAGTGAGGTGATCTGATTGGTTAAAATTTTATCAATCAAGAAAAATATTTAAAACGTGAAATTTCAAATACCACAAAATACATTGTACCTTCATATTGTATTAAAATGCAATAAATATTAATAGTTCAGTGTATAATTCAAGTACTTTTATAGGCGTTAATAAGTTATTTAATTTATATTTTTTCATAAATTTTTTGATAATTTGGGGTCTAGATCAATACACCAGAATATAAAATTGTCAAGAATTTGAATATTTGTTGTTCTGCAACTAATGGACAGATTCCTAATCTCCTACAGATCTCAATTTCTAAGAGTGTGAACTGTATATGGAAAATTGAACTGTAAGACAAAAAATCTGAGATAGGGTACCTTTACATTTCCCTCTAGTTCTAAAACTCTAATTTCATTAGCTTTTTGTTTTATTCATGTGCAAATATACACACATAGAACTTAAACATGTTAAATTGAAAGGCACTGCATATGTATACTATATTCCTCCAAAGATATGAAAGATACTCCTCATTAAATTTATCTGTGGATATTAAAATTCTTGCCTCCCATCAGTAATAAAATAGATGTTGCTTTTCCTTCCATTGACTCTGGCCACATGCTAAACTAACTTAAAAAAAAAAAAAAGCAATTTATTTCATAGAAAGGAGAACTTGCTTTCAAATGTATATTTTAATTGCCTTTACATTTTGTTTAATTAGGGTGAGGAGTGCATATTGGAAAAGTTTGTATGGTACTGATTACTATTTGGAATGCAGTGTCCTGATTGAAGTTGTAATAACTACAAGTCAACACAACTTGTATCAATAGTTGCAGCCATGCAGGAGCCACAGCTCTGATGTTATGTCTCTTGTCACTAGCATGTGCCATTGTGAGCCAGGCTGCAGCACAAGGCCTGTCTGCTTCCTCACAATAGTTTTTGCTCCCTGGGGAATACAAAGGCAGACAGTCTCTTTTCTGTTCTTTTCAACAGACACTCAGAGGATCTGTTACTTATTATCTTTGGAAGAAAAGACACAGGTTTCCACAAGCAACTTGAGCTTGTATCAGTTTTGAGATCAGAGAAGATGAGTTAGGTCCTTGGGACCCTTCTGCAAGACAAACTTTATTGTTGTTGTTGCTGATGAAAGTAGAACTCACAAGCATTCAGCAACTTTAGCTAGATTCATTTTTACTAACATCTTTATGACCACCTCTTCTGTGGAGAAAGGAGGCTTGATTGGAGAAGAAGGTGGGAGCCCACGGATGGGAGGGGTAATATAATTTAAAACAGGGGGGAGGGAGGAGAGAGAGGGAGTGGGGGGAGAGAAAGAGAGAGAGAGAGATTTCCTGGACCTCACAAAGAGTCACCATCTGAGAAGCATCTCTGTATCTCCAGCAACACAAAGTGGGTTGACATTTCACATAATAGATTTTCTTATATGCATCAGCCAGTTGACATTCGTAAAGCAAACCCATCCTTTTATTTTTAAGAAAAGAAGTCACACAGCATTAAGTAAAAAAAAAATCTTGTATTACACTCTGGGAGCTGGGTTTTAATCCTGGTACCACTATGGAATAGAATATTGTATTAGGAATGTGACTTAACATCTCTGCCCCCCAGTCTCCTTGTCTGTAGGATTAAGACATTCAATTTAATTACTACCATAGTCTTTAAAAGTACGAATGTTTAGCTCTAAAATACAATGAACCTATTTTTTGAATTATCTTTCTTTGGTCTTATGGAGTTATAAATTTCTAACAGTTTAAATTAATACAGATTTATTCAGGCAAACTAGAAGTCCCTCAATTGACTTACACTTTCAACCAAGTATCTATGCATCTAAAGAGCAAAATTGTATTTCTGCAGGGCCACCTAGGAGCAAGAATAAAAAACAGCTGTAGCACAATACTCTCAAGGACCAGCCTTGGTAAAAGTTCTGAATGTGTCTGTTCATGATGAAAACCAAAGGGAAAAATGAAATGTTATATTTCCCTTTCATTGAATGGAAACTAATAATACATAGAGTAAAATACCGGCACCAACCCAAAGGCTTTCTTCTTTTTTAACTACAGCATCTGTGTGGACATTGTGGAGCCATCAAGACTGAATTCTCCAAATCTCTTAGGAAAATGATCATTCTCTTATTCTACCCTGAGTGATAGAGCACCAAGTAGAAAAAAGAGGCAGAAAACCAAAACATACGATCATTGATAGCCGTTGGATAAAATCCCATGGCCGATTAGGCTTCCTAAATACAAATCGAGAATCCATCCTAGTTTAGGCTCTGCTAACAACATGTTTATTTTATGGAATAAACCCAAGATTGAATTATCTCCTAAATTTTTAAAACCAAAATAAACATTTACCAGCATTATAATAAAACAAGATTCAACTGTGGAGCCAAGAGGGCTGATAAGTATGTGGCTAAGGCTATACCTAGAGATGTCAGGGTCCTCAAAATCCTCTTTTCTTATTGAATTATAGAGTTTCTCCTAAAGTGTCACCCAGCAGTCCATTCTCCCCTAAAAGAGACTCATCAACATCCTGAATTCAACCCTCCCAAGTATACTCGAAGCCTCCTTCTGGCTTTTTCTTCACTGGAACAGAAATGCCTTTATTGTCTTATACATGTCTTAAACATTATTCTTTTGGTTGGTATAAACACTCACCACACCTCTACAGATTATCCCTTTCCCTCTTCAAGTTCCAAGCCAGTTGGGAAACAGGTACAAGAGTTAACAGGGAAAAAAAATGTGATATTATTGTTACCGGAGGCAAGGTTGGCTGAAAAAATGTGGCTTGACCCTAACAAACAGGTATCTTAATCTTTGCCCTCTAAATTGAATTCACTTAAGTAAACCAGTCACAGGCAGAGAGGCAGAATTCCAGCCCTCCACGGCATAGGAAAGGATGAAATTATACCTAGACTGCTTACCTATATATCAACAAGCATACACATCTTGTAGAATTATAGCTCTCCAAAATTATGTAAATAAAGCTGAATTTAATTCTTCCTCTTGTATTATTCTCTAGGTTAGACAGTCTTGTGTCTTTAATTGGTTTAAATAATAATAGCAAGTATTAAAGCATCATTCTGCAAAAATATAAAAGATATTTAGAAAATAATATTAGCATTTGCACAAGTAGGTGTGAATAAGATTTACTAGCCACAGAGCTGTTACCAGGTTCACAGCTAAAGATCCAGAAAAAAATATGGTTCTAAGAAAAGATGCAGAAAAAATATGGGGGGCAAAAGTGAACAAAACTATGTTTGAAGCTAAAGCTGTTTTAACTTTGTATTATACTTCCTGGAAATATGTTCAAGTTTCTTTTTTAAAAAACCCACTAGATTTCCTGGTAGACAAAAAAATAATTAAGAACGTCTTTGAGGAATAATAGAAATTGGCATTTATCCACCATTTACAACATTATCCCAATGATATGTTGAGAAACCACCAAAATGATACATCAAAACCCTGGAAGAATGTTTGTTTCAAAAAAATACCCTAAGTAAGTCCCTTCTTTTTATTAAACATAGAATTATATAGAGCTTTTGACTCTTTTCAGTTGTTTTCATGTTTGTTACTTCTCTTTAACAGCTATCCAATAAGATAGAAGGGCAGTGGGGCAAAGACTACAATTCTTCTCAGTATCTGTTATCTTCTTCTATAGTCACAAGAACATAAATTTTTAGCTAGATTTATAGCAGTCTGAAACAAAGATATTTCCCATTCTCCTTTGAATCAGATATGTCCATGTGACTAAATTCAGACTAAGGTAGTATTTGTAGTTTCTGGGAAGGGTCCTTAAAAGATGTGACCTAGCCTTTCTCCTCCTTTTCTACCTTCATGCTGGCAAAAAAGTAAGTGAAATGGCTGGCACTTCAGCAGCCATTTTACCTATGACATACTCTTAAGATATAAGACAGAGTTGCAAGATAGAAGAAGCCTTAAGCCCTGACATTATGTGGCCATAAAAAAGCCTTGGAACTACTTATCTCTGAACGTTTTTATAAGAGTGAAATAAACTTCTTATTTGAGCCATTTTTTAATGTGTTTTCTGTAAACCATAACCAAATCAGCATACTTGTATAGGCACATAGACAAATGGAACAGAATCCAGAATTCAGAAATAAACCCAAATACTTTCAGCCAAAAGATCTTTGACAAAGCAAAGAAAAATATAAAGTGGGAAAAGGACACCCTATTTAACAAATGGTGCTGGGATAATTGGCAAGCCACATGTAGGAGAATGAAACTGGATCCTCATCTTTCACCTTATATAAAAATCAACACAAGATGGAACACGAACATCAATCTAAGACCTAAAACTATAAAAATTCTAGAAGACAACATTGAAAAAAATCTTTCTAGATATTGGCTTAGGCAAGGATTTCATGATAAAGAACCCAAAATCAAATGCAATAAAAACAAAGATGAATAGCTGGTACTTAATTAAATTAAAGAGCTTTTGCACAACAAAAGGAACAGTCAGTTGGGTAAACAGACGACACACAGAGTGGGAGAAAGTCTTCAATCTATACATCTGACAAAGGACTAATATCCAGAATCTACAACAAACTCAAACAAATTAGGAAGAAGAAAACAAACAACCCTGTCAAAAAGTGAGCAAAGGACATGAATAGACAATTCTCAAAAGAAGATATATAAATGACCAACAAACATATGAAAAAATGCTCAACATCACTAATGATCAGAAAAATGAAAATCAAAACCACAGTAAGATACCACCTTACTTCTGCAAGAATGGCCGTAATCAAAAAACCAAAAATAATACACGTTGGCATGCACGCAGTGAACAGGGGATATTTCTACACTGCTGGAGGGAATGTAAACTAGTACAACAACTATGGAAAATAGTGTGGATATTCCTCCAAAAACTAAAAGTAGAACTACCATTTGATCCAGCAATCCCACTACTGAGTATCTACCCAGAGGAAAAGAAATCATTATACAAAAAAAGAGACTTGCACACACATGTTTATAGGAGCACAATCCAAAATTGCAAAAATGTGGAACCAGCCCAAATGCCCATCAATCAGCAAGTGGATAAACTATTTTATATATAGAAACACACACATACACACACACACACACACACAGACACACACACACACATATGTATATATAGATGGAATACTATTCAGCCATAAAAAGAAATAAATTAATGACATTCACAGCAACCTGGATGAGATTAGAGACTACTATTCTCAGTGAAGTAACTCAGAAATGGAAAACCAAACATAGTATGTTCTCACTCATAAGTGGGAGCTAAGCTATGATGATGCAAAAGAATAAGAATGAAAAATAGGCTTTGGGGACTCAAGGGGAAAGGATGGAAATGGGGTTAAGGATAAAAACTGCAAATTGTGTGCAGTGTATAATGCTTAGGTGATGGTTGCACCAGAATCTCACAAATTATCCCTAAAAAACTTACTCATGTAACCAAACACCACCAGTTCCCTACTAACCTATGGAAATAGAAAAAAAAAAAAAAATCCTAATCAAATCTAATTCTAATATAGGTAGGTAGAAAAATATGTACAGCCCACAATTTTTACCAAGAAAACATATGTTTTAGAATGAAAAATTTGGCAATTTTAGAAGTATAATACAATGTACAAAATGCACATTAGGTAACACCAATGGAATATAGAACAGCAACCCATAATCAAATTTATTAATATTTTTGTAGCAACACATCAGAATGGTTGTACTAAGTGTGATAAAGGAAACTATTGCAATATACCCAATTGCCCTGTAGAGTTGCTGTTTACGGTTTCTTTGAATAAACATAGAAATTGATCCTCCCAGTCTTAAAACTGAAGAAAATTACAATTGTCGTATCTGAGTTCCTTTCTCAGGAAATCAACCATTGGGACTCCCAGATAGTATCAAGAAGCTGAAACTCACTATTTGGTGCTTTTGGACAACAGGGTGTCAGAACCCTCACTTACTATGATTTCTTAACCAACCATCTGCTTCCTGTCGACCAACTCCTCTTCCTTACCCCTCCCTAATTCCTGTCTTCCCACACAGGGTTACATTTCTTTCCTGCTATATAAACCCCTAATTTTAGTTCATCGGGGAGATGAATTTGAGACTAATCTTTCATCTCCTTGGAAGCAGCACCTATTAAAGCCTTCTCCTCTAGCAATACTCATTATCTCAGTGAATGGCTTTCTGTGCAGTGAGAAACAAGACCTAGACTGAATCCTCAGTGTTTCAGTAACAAATTCTGGTTCCCTGACCAGGAACATATTGATGGTGGCTTGGTTGCTATGGTGGGTCAGGAATTTCAAAAGCCCTTCTAAGTAGCCCCTTGACCCTTTTTTTTTTCTTTTTGGCCAGAGGTGGGTCTCAGTTTCCCTCTCTGGTCCTGCTGCTGCTGACCCCAGCTGCCTTCCTGAATGCCTAGAAAGAATAATCTTTAAATTTGACATCTGCATCAGGATAGGTGAAATTTCCTTTGTAGGCCCAGATAGCAGGATCTGCTCCTTTCAATTTGGGAAATTTTTAGAGGAAGTTCCATTGGCAAGTGGACAAGGCCAACTGACTGAGAGATGGCTGCACCCTGACTGTTTCAATATGGACACTCTTGGGGGCTTGTTTCTAATTATGTGTTGTGTGTGTGTCTGGGCAAGTGAGTGTCTTTTGTGGGTACCAGAGAGTGGGTCAGTTCCTCTCCATTTGGGTTGGAATTTCTATTTGCAAGTGGATAAAGTCCGATTGAGAGAGGAATCATACTGACTCTTTCAATGTAGACACACTTGGTGCTTGTTTATTGCTAAAGCACTTTGATTGTGTTTTGGTGATTGTTTGTTTGTGTGTGTGCCAACATAGTCATGGGAAATTGGAATTCAGTAAACTGATTTTCTTTTGTAATACTGTTTGGTCCTAACATTGTTTGGAATCTGGAGTTTGCTGTTGATAATGGGAAAGTGAAATGGAGTTCCAGATATACAGGCTTTAATGCTGCTATTCTAAGCAGGGTTGAGCCTGGTTAGTAGGTTCCAGGTCAGGCTCTGTGATGCTGTTTGGCCCCAGTATTCTTTGGAGTCTGGGAAGGTTTGGCCTTTACAAATCAAACTGCCATGGAAACTACCATGGAAACCGAAATTTTGGTTCACAGCCTTCACTGGATTACATAATGGGGCAAACAAAGTTGAACCATGTGAACATGTTTGTAGGCTGGTAAGCATGTATTTCTATCTCATGACTAGAGCTCCAAGATAAAAGCTATTGGATCTTTTCATGTGTGTACACATGTCTAGATGTGTTTATGTGTATGTATATTTATTATATGTTGCATCTACCAAATTGGCTTGTAAATAAAAGATCACTAATAAATTAAGTAAATAAGTCCAAGAAATTTTCAAGTTCATGTGACTTAACTAAAACTTTAATAAACAAACTGGCTTTAAAATTATTGGTAATATAAAAATAGAAACATCTTCAGTGCTGTCAGCATACATTTTTGTTGGGGTTTTATATTTATCTCTGCTAGATATTTTTAGGTATCAGGGTTTGACATAGAGGTTATACAACTATAAACCCAGCCAAAACAAAATGATCTGTGTGTGAATTTTTTTATATAATGTTGGTTTAACAAAAATAGCTGAATCTTCTGACTTATTGGTGAACTTGCCCATGTAGTCAACTCTAAGGTTTTTACTTAGGTGAATACCTGATATTCACAGGTTATAAAGTGGTTAACAAGGAAATGAGTCACAAATCTAGATAAATTGCTAAAAATAAAGAAAATGTAAATGGGTAAGTGTCGTAGGTGAACTTTTTGTGTAACTTAAAGTCTTAAAATTATTTTTTATGCTAGTTGGATGTCTGAGTCATTTCTAATTAAGAAAAAGTTATGATATGGGGAAACATATCTCTAAAAGTTGTGAAATGGTTTTCATCTACCAAATGTTAATATCTGAAAGGCAGCTCAGAATTTCTTGCTTCCTAGGTTCTCACTAAAATTTAAAGTTACTAAGGATAAGAATTATAGTTAATATATAATGCTTTATATAACATGTGCCAAAGATGTGTTCTTTGTGAGAAAAATAAGAGTTTTGCCTAATTCAGAGGGTATCTAAAGGTTAATTAGAATTATGGACTTGAAAAGGTTATTTATGAAACAAGATAGAAAGGAACAAGTAAGTAGGGGAGAGAGATGTAAAGAAAGTTAGGACAAGAAGATATATTTTTAGTAAGGAAGGTTATAAAGAAAATAAAGAACTTTATATGACAAAGGATCGTGTATGGTGAATTTTTGTCCTAAAATAAAATGGCTGCTTATTTTAAAAAGAAAAGAAAAGTCAGTACAAAACAGAAAGTCCAAGCATGTCACAGATGGTCCATGTAAGTCATATGTAGCTTTTTCCTGTTTCTCTATATGACTATCCTTCATGCACATACAGAGAAAATAAAGATGAAAAAGTTTATATAGTAAAATATTCTTTAAAACCTGAGAGAAAATTAGAGAAATCTGGCTAGTTAACATTGCTCATAATTAAAGCTGTTGGTCTTGATGAAGGTAAATTAATACATTTTTGTAATGAAATACAATGACAGTTAAGCATGAAGCCAAACTGTATCTAGAAATTAATCTTGGAATTATGTGATGGTACTCTTTTAAATAGCTAACAATAAATTGTTTGTTTGTTCTTACTTTGTCCCTGTTTTGTTATAAAATATTTAAGTGAAAGGAGATTAACATGGAGCCATATTTCACATAAATGCTTCCATTGCTTTATTTCACAGTGTATTTGGCCTTCTGCATAGATTCTACCAGCACTAAAGTACTTACTGATCATACACCTAAAGTGAATTTCTTAATTGTACAGAAAGTATAGTGTTATTGGTGGACTTAAAAACATTAATTTGTGTACCAGGAACAAAATATACATCATGTGAATTTTTTAGATTCTGAGTGACACTGTGGCCTCCAAGGTAAACTGAGTAGAAGAGAAACTTGGAGTTGGTTTCCTGTTCTCTGTTTTTGCTTTTAATTTTCAATTATTTGCTGTTTGTTCTCCTTTGGGCTTTACTTTCATATACATGTATATAAAATGACTGATTTTTTTTCATTTCTAATGGAAGGCTTTTATTTGGTTCCATGAATAGTCATTTTGTTTCCTACACTTTTCCAGCAATTAATCATTTATTTTATCTACCTAAAATTTCTCACCTATATTTTTCAAGCATGCAAAAATTGATAGAGGACACTAGCCATTTGAAACATGTTGCTATTGCTTACTTCTGATGATCTAGAGAGACACAAGAACTTTAAGGTTCCTGGTTTTAAAAAAATGAACTATTTTTACTAGTTTTAAGCAGAAACAGTACATTATTTATTTTGTTATTTGAAAAGATTGGTGAGAATTAAAATGTTTAAAATGTTAAAATTAAATGTTTAATTAAAATGTGTTTATTTCCAAAGTAATTCAAGCAATCAATAATTTGAGTTGGTTTCAGATATTTTCCTTTAAGTAATGAGGAAAAACTGTAAAATGGGCACAAAGTTTTAATGTTTAGGAAAGATTGGCCTTGTCCTTAAGGAAGTTATATTGATTGAAATTTCTCTGAAACTAACTTAGGTGTGTTAGTCATTATTAAAATTAAGTGACATTCATTGGGATTAAGTAGTAATAAAAAATATGTGATTCTGTCTAGTGATTTTCGATCCCAAGCTGTTTATCACTGATGAGCCTTCATGTGCATACTTGAAAACCAAAGAAATACAAGTGTTGCACTAGTTTGAAGATTTCAGTGATGAGAGTTCCCTAATAAGTTGTCAGTGCTGTACCTAGAAACTAATCTTGGAATTATGTAATGCTATTTTAAATAACTGAAAAGAAATTAATTATGTACTTGTTCTTACTTTATCCAAGTTTTGTTATAAAATATTTAAGTGAAAGGAAATTATTTGTCTTCATATTGCATTTCCAAAACTAATATTTGCATTTACCGTGTGTTTAATGATGGAGAAACAAGTTAGTTGTCTTGCTTTGATAAATTTGACATAGGACCTATCACATTTTTGAAGCTTTTAGTCACAGTTCTGTGACTACAGTACTAGCAATTAGACATGTGCAGTGAGTAACTTAACTACTTCAATACAGTGGGTGCTGCAAGCAGTAACTCCTCAGCACCAAATCACAGTGTTTTTATTTCTGACATGTTAGAGAGAATGATAGGACTTTCTGTAGTATAAATATCCTAATAACTAATCCTTCTACTGTTAAGTTACAGGGCTTTCACCCCTGGGTCTGAAAAAAGGCACTGATCCCTGCTAAATCTTGAGTATTGACACCAGTTGAAGCCTCATTTTCAGACCTGGGACAAGGTGACAATCAAAATGAACTGTTTTTGTGAGACACAAAAGCAGAAATGAAATAAAATAACAACTATTCCATCCCTTTAGGCCCAGGGACTATCACAGAAGAGTTGGGCACATGAGACTGCAAGAGCTGATTTTGAGCGATAAAATTAGCTCAGAGCGTTTCTATAAACTAAACATTAATATCAAAAGCACACTAATGCAGACCAGCAACTGGACCTCTGTGTCTAAATAATATGGTTTTCTTGGAACATTAATCTGCTCTTTAATAGAAAATTGTAAAAAGTTACAAAAAATTCATGGAAATCTTACCTTGTGATCAAACCGATTAAAATTAGACAGATTTGTTTAAAAGTTGTATTAAAATTAGTTTTGACATTAATAATACAACATACAAAAGTAAAATTTGGTTTTCTCCTTTGAACAAAATTTTCATGAAAGAGATAATAAGAGATTTCTGTTTACCTTTTGAGTAATATTGTAGAAGAAAAACAAGAGTCAGGGGAGACAGATTTAATTAGTGTTGTACTGTTTTTATTAGGTTTTATTGTTAGGGAAATTGAGTCTCCTCTCTTTTGAAAAGTAAACATTTTTGTATTAAGATTTTGGCTAAATGAATGACTATTTTATAGTAACTTGTCAACTTATTTTGTGATATCAAGTGTGTTAAATCTTTGATTTTTGACAGACTTTCCAACAGAAAAATTTCAAGTTCTAGATCAGTATTTTAACCTTGAGGTAACCTTTTTTAAATATCGAGTATCCTGAAGTCCAAAAGAGACAGATTAGATTTATTTGGTATGTTAGAATTATACAGGAAGCATTGTCAAATGTGAGGTGGGATTTAACTTTTGGGGGTTTATATTTCTATAGATGTGTTATTAATATGTGTTCTAGGATTGTAGGAGATTCCTAAAATTCTGATATGTCCTAATACATATTGTAATAATTATGATTATTATGTTAAATTGTTGTATGACACAGAAGTAACCAAATTTCCTTGTCAGTTGTGTGGTTATGACTGTCTTAAGACTTTTGTTATCCATAATTGTTGTTTTGCTTTGATTGTTGTTGTGGGAAGTCAGGGACCCCGAATGGAAGAACTGGCTGAAACTGTGGTAGAAGAATATAAATTGTGAAGATTTCATGGATATTTAACAGTTCCCAAAATCAATACTTTATAATTTTTTATGCCTGTCTTTACCGCAGTCTCTGAACATAAATTGTGAAGATTTCATGGACATTTATCACTTCCCCAATTAACACTCCTATAATTTCTTATGCCTGTCTTACTTTAATCTCTTAATCCTGTCAGCTTCATAAACTGAGGATGTGTGTCATCTCAGAACCCTGTGATGATTGTGTTAATTGTACAAATTGTTTGTAAAACGTGTGTTTGAACAGTATGAAATCAGTGCATCTTGAAAAAGAACAGAATAACAGGGATTTTCAGGGAACAAGGAAAGATAACCATAAGGTCTGATTGCCTGAGGGGTCAGGCAGAATATGGCCATATTTTTCTTCCCACAGAAAACTTAGATGGATGTGACAGTAGGAGAAATATCACTGAATTCTTTTTCCAGCCAGGAATAGCCCTGGGGAAGGAATGCATTCCCGGGGTTAGGTCCACAGACGGCCACTCTGGGGGTATGTCTTATGCGGTTGAGGTAAGGACTGAAATACGCCCTGGTCTCCTGCAGTGCCCTCAGGCTTACTAGGATTGGGAAATTCCAGCCTGGTAAATTCTAGTCATATCAGTTGTCTGCTCTCGAACCCTGTTTCCTGTTAAGATGTTTATCAAGACAATGTATGCACAGTGGAACACAGACCCTCATCAGTAATTCTAATTTTGCCTTGCCTTGTGATCTTTCCTGCCCTTTGAAGCATGTGATCCTTGTGACCTACTCCCTGTTCATACACCTCTTCCCCTTTTAAAATCCCTAATAAAAACTTACTGGTTTTGCGGCTCAAGGTTGCCATAACGGTCCAACCAATATGTGATGACACCCCTGGAGGCCCAACTGTAAAATTTCTCTCTTTGTACTCTTTCTCTTTATTTCTCAGACTGGCCTACACTTAGGGAAAATAGAAAGAACCTGTGTTGAAACACTGGGGGCTTGTTCTCCCAATAATTCTTCTCAAGGTGACATAATCAGCTGCAGCCCATGAACTTATAATCAGCTACAGTCATGGAACTTAAACGTTCCATGAACTTTTAAGGAGTTTATGAAAAGGACTTTTGAACACTGGTTTCTTATAACTTTATAGATTATGCCATTGGATTAGAGAGAAAACTTCCAGGACTCTAAGTAAAAGGCTAATGTGTTCACAAGGATTGCTAACCCAACATGAAACAGAGCAGCAGTTGATTTCATGGATTAAACTGATGGAGAACTAAAATCATTTTAATGGCTTTGTTGTTGTTGTTGTTATTTGAACCATTGCTGATTCTTCAGAGTCTGGAGAATTGTTTTCCTGCTGAGCTATTTACAGCCTTTAACACTTGAGTATACTCTTGTAAACAGCATTTGAGACATATTTCTTCTCTCTGCCTAACTTATCCAGAATTGGTAGGCTATTTGTGAATATTCTTAATTCATGGCAATGTTTTTGACTTTATGAGTTCAGTAAGAAACTGTTTTTGTTTTGTTTTGTTTTGTTAAACAATGGGACACAATTGGAGGAACGTATTTTCCCAGGGCTTTGACTGAAATGGCATTGTGAGAGGTTCCAGAAAAGCCAATTTAAGAAAGCCTATATACACAATGATTCTTGCTGCACTTTGTGTGGGTAATCAGGCAAAGTATATGAGATGGAAGCTTACTTTACAGGAAGATTGGTCCTGCTGTAATATGTCTTTAATGGAAGTGGGAGACTGGAAAGAGAAAGATTGTGTTTCATAAGAAAACTAGGATTAGATTAACTTTTGATTCCTGAGGGGCCATGTGGTTACTCATGGTATGGAGCTGCTCACAACACCCCTCCTCAGCATGAAGGAGCCAAAAAGATTGACAGTGAGATTCTCCATGATTGAGAAATTAATAGAAATGGGAGACTGAAACCTCTATGAATCCCAGAGAGCTGGTGTTTATGGTTTCTTTGAATAAACCTAGAAATTGATCCTCCCAGTCTTAAAACTTAAGAAAATTACAATTGTCTTATCTGAGTTCCTTGCTCAGAAAATCGACCATCAGTCCTCCCAGATAGTATCAGACCACTGCATTTGGACAATGAGAGGGCAGATCCCTCACTCATCATGATTGTCTAACCAACCACCCACTTCCTATTAACCAACTCCTCTTCCTTACCCATTCCTAGTTCCTGTTTTCCCACACATGGTTACAATTCTTCCTTGCTATACAAACCACTAATTTTAGTCCATCAGGCAGATGGATTTGAGACTGAGCTCCCTTCTTGGCTGCAGCACCCTGTTAAAGCCTCCTTCTCCAACAATACTCATCATCTCAGTGATTGGCATTCTGTTCAGCAAGCAGCGTAGGACTTAGGCCAAACCTTTGGTATTTTAGTAATACTATAACTAGCTTCTCATCAGTTCAGGTCAGAATTTTCCAATAAATAAGTACAGGTCTGGTCAAGTTTTTCCACCAAATGAGTGTCAAAAATCTTTTGATTTTCAAAGATTTGGGGACTAATTGTGGTAAAAAGATCACACACCTGTATTATCTCCTTCCTACAGGTAGGGAGCTAAGATGTATGAAATTAAGTAACTTGCTTAATACTATATGGTGAGATAGAAGTTACAGTCAAGAGTTTCCAATTCAATAGAGGTTCCTTTTCATTACATGATACACCTTTCTATTTTTTCTTCAAAATCATCATTCATTCAGTTTTTCATTAAAAATTATTAACTGAACATAAGCAATATGGAAGGCTTTATGTTCCATGGCGTATATTCTAGGGAGTGTCTTAAGGCCATGCTTATAATCAAGGGTATGTGTATTATGGTTGCTGCAAAGCCACAGTGTAAATATGAAACATGAGTCCATAGAAAGACATGCGTGTGAGTGTTTAAAGAAGCTTTACTTATAATATCCCCAAATTACAACCTAAATGTGTATCAACAGATGAATGGATACACAAAATGTGATATATTCATATAATGAAATAATACTAAACAGTAAAAAGGAATGAATATACCTGCTATAACACTAATGAATCTCAATATTATTATGTCAATATTATTATGCTGAGTGGAAAAAAGACAGAAAAGAGCACATACTGCCTGATTCCATTTATATAAAACTCTATAAATACAAACTAATATATACTGATAGAAAGTAGATCAGTGGTTGCTTGGAGGGAGGGGTACAGAGAAGGGTAAAAGGGAAAAATTTCAAAGGGGTACAAAGAAACTTTTGAGGGTGATGGGTAGGTTCATTATCTTGATTGCGATGATTTCATAGATGTCTACATTGTAAAATTTATAAAATGATAAATGCAGCTAATTGCTTATAAACTCTATGCCAACAAAGCTGTTTTTAAAATATGCAACATCTTCCTGGAGTTAGATGTTACCAGGAAGCTTGAAATGAAAACATAAAAGATTTAACTAGACTTTAAATATATTAAAACAATAGAAATACTATATGTATAAAGTAAAATTAAATCACTTCTTAATAGGAAAGCTCTAGATACCAAAATTTATGCTTATAGTAGGCGAGGTCTAGCTAATTCTTTAAGATACCTCAGAACCTGTTTATATTCACTCTTTCAAGTTAGCAGACTTTGGTAGTAAGGTTTGAGTTTCTGCCAAGGAGTTTACAAGGTCACATAAAAGATGTAAAAATTACCTCAATACTTATAACATATCACTGACTTTAAGTTTCCTGTGGTTTTACTTTGGTCATTACATCTTTATAATCATTGACTTCTTGTGTTTCTGTATTTCTAATTCTAAGAGCACTCATTATTTATAATCAAAGGAAAAAAAGACAGAGGAATACTCCTTGTGCTACCATAATTGTAGTGTCCTGTGATATGAGGACAGTGAGCCCTGCTACATAAATGCCCATATTTTATCTCTGGTACTTTTTCCTAAAGAGTCACAGAATGAATGAAAGGCAAATCTTAAACCATCCAACAATTCTGATGCTTTGGAGTCTGTAATAGTCCACTCAGCCATCTGAATAATCAGAGGCATGGTAATTTATCACAGCTATTTCTGATTTTTTCAGATATTGTATATCAAGAATGTATAACCTTCTCAAAGAAAAGACTACCATGATTCTATGTAGTCCTATACTTTCTAAAAGCAAAATTTTAAAATTCAGATAAAATCTATAATAGTTGGAGTGAAAAAGAACACCATTGCAGAACATGGTGCATATTAGAATACAAACAATAAAAAAGAATATTCTGAAGGGATTCAAAAACATCTTTCAGTTGTCAAGTGAAGTAGAAGAGCAGCTGAGTGGAGAAGATAAAAGAGACTGCAGGTCATTTCAAAATGTTTCAGGTCAAGATCCAGCTTAGTCCATCTCGGACTAGGGTCTAGATCCAGGTTAGCATATTTCAAGCACTAAGTAGACTTTTCACTGATTAATATTATTTCATTATATAGATGAATCACATTTTGTGTATTCATTCACTGGTCAACAGACATTTGGCTAGTAATATTGCAATACTGTAAATAAAGCTTCTCTAAATACTCTGCACAAGTCTTTCTGTGGATGTATGTTCCATATTTATACTGCAGCTCTGTAGCAACCATAGTACATATATGCTTGATTACAACTAAGGCCTTAAGACGCTCCCCAGAGTACACTCCATAGAAGATAAAGCCTTCCATATCTATGCTCAGTTAATAATTTTGTAATGATCATAAAGGCATACTAGGTAACCTTGAACAAATATTTGAAAAATGGTGGAGAAAATTAGAAGACAAAGTTCTGATATTCTAAACAAGAGACAAATACATTGTAGAAACTATGAAAAAGTAAGAATAATGTTAATTCCCAGAAAAAATACTAGATCCAAGTGGAAAAAGTTGCAGAACATTATGTCAAGTTGAATCTCATTTTATACAATGGGATTTATAAACCTTTTATAAACCTTATTAACATTTATACAAAGATTTAAAAACCTTTATTAACATTTATACAATGAGATTCAATTTGACAGTGTGTAAGATAATGTAATGTAAAAGATACATATGTGTATTTTACATGTGTAATGTATGTACTTATAAATGCATAGAAAAACTTCTAGTCTACATAAAAACTTTCTGTTGTGTCTTCTCTACACAAACTGGGGAATCTACAGGAATTACATTTGTGACCCATAAGAAAAAAAAAAAAGAACTTACTAAACTATAGCATGTGATCATTAAAATTTCTGTCTAAAATAATCTGTTTCCTATCATACTAAGTAGGACAAGGAAATGTATCTTTAATTCACTCCAATTAAAAAAAATCAACAAATGAAATAGTGTCTTGTTACACCCTGGTAGATGAAGTAAGAATTTGTGAGGGTTCTTCCTTGGACCACATCAATTGCAAACGAGATCTCTGGAAGTTTTTCACAAGGCTTTGCACTGAGAGAAAGCAGCCCACTTAAAGAAAGACACAGATAAAGTCAGAGGATTGTAAACAGTCAGATAAAGATTCTGAAACTGTTCCAAAGATGAATAGTTGCAAAACTGAGAATGTTCCACATGAAGAGAAAAATATTTAGATGAGACTTTTTTAAAGTATTTGAATGTATGCTATATTACAAAGGTAAATACTTATTTTTGTTGTGGTGGTTCTTCCAGAGGGCAGAAACAGAAATAGTGGTTAAAATTTAGAATAAGGCTGATTTGGTTAGATATAAAAAATGTATAACAAGTATAAATGTTTAGCAATAAATTTCTTGCTTCAGGAAGTATCATATTACTTACCTGACAGTATTTTTTGAAATTCAAATAAGCATGCCTTTTGACAAAGAATTTTTACTTCGAGGACTTTATCTTCAAGCTATCACACACATATTTGCAAATATATGTGAACATATTGAACATTTATCTTCAAGCTATCACACACATATTTTCAAATATATGCAACATATTGGTTGCAGCATTGTTTATAAAAGCCATCTAGAAATCAGCAATCCGGAGAGGACCCACAGACCCTCTGAAGGAAGTGAAGTGCTCCTGAAGGACCCAGGAGACCCCCCAGAACTGTGAGTGCCCCAACTGCGGAAGTGGGAAAGGGAGACCCTCCTCTCCCAAACACACAACCCCCCTGGAGACGCTGAAGGTCTGTTTGCAGAAGAAGTTTATGACCTTACCTGGAGCTGAGTCCGTGTGGAGAGCTGAGTGAAATACAGGGGTAGAGAAAGCAGCAGAAAGGCCCTGGGAGCTCGCGGGATCCCCTAGCAGGCCATTCCTGCCTGGCAACACAGGGATCCAACGGGAGAGGAGTAGGGGATAAAACTACACAGGGAGAAGCAAATCTCTAACTGAGCTTTGTAACAATTTGAACAGGTGAGAAGCCTTCTGGCCAGAACTCGGGGGAGGACTTAAACTCGGTGTGCAGACTCCTTAGGTGGGGAAAGAACTAAGCCCTCTTCTTTCACAGCTGGGAGGCAGATAGCCTGGGGTAGATTTTCAAGCCTGTATCGCTCTCCAGCTGGAAGCAGTTTGGGGGCTGCTGATGGGGCACAGTGGGAGTGAGACCAGCCCTTCACATTGCGTGGGAGCTGGGTGAAGCCTGCGACTGCAGGCTTTCCCCAACTTTCCTGACAACCTGCACGACTCAGCAGAGGCAGCCATCATCCTCCTAGGTACACAACTCCAATGACCTGGGAAACTCACCCCGGTACCCCACAGCAGCTGCAGCAAGGCCTGCCCAAGAAGAGTCTGAACTCAGACACACCTAGCCCCGCACTCACCTGATAGTCCTTCCCTACCTACCCTGGTAGCAGAAGACAAAGGGCATATAGTCTGGGAGTTCTAGGGCCCTGGACACCGCCAGTTCCTCCCCATATCACAGTTGATACTCTCTGGAAAGTGCCACCTCCTGGCAGGAGGCCAACCAACACAAAAATAGAACATCAAACCACCAAAGCTAAGAACCCTCATGGAGTCCATTGCACACCCCCCGCCCCACCCCCAGCCATCTACACCAGAACGGGCGCTGGTATCCATGACTAAGAGACCCATAGACGGTTAGCATCACAGGACTCTGTGCAGACAACCCCCAGTACCACCCCGGAGTCGGGTAGACTCACTGGGTAGCTAGACCCAGAAGAGAGACAACAATCGCTGCAGTTTGGCTCATAGGAAGCCACATCCATAGGAAAAGAGAGAAAATACTTCATCGAGGGAACACCCCGAGGGACAAAAGAATCCGAACAACAGCCTTCAACCCTAGATCTTCTCTCTGACAGAGCCTACCCAAATGAGGAGAAACCAGAAACCAACCTTGGTAACACAACAAAACAAAGCTCTTCAACACCTCCCCCCAAAAAAATCACACTAATTCACCAGCAAAGGATCCACACCAAGAAGATATCCCTGATTTATCCAAAGATAAGACAAAAGAAAGAATCTTTTTTTTTATTTAATTTTTTTTTTATTATTATACTTTAAGTTCTAGGGTACATGTGCATAACGTGCAGGTTTGTTACATATGTATACTTGTGCCATGTTGGTGTGCT
>NW_012103987.1:373489-389963 GCF_000951045.1 Mandrillus leucophaeus
TTCTAGTTCTAGATCCTTGAGGAATCGCCATACTGTTTTCCATAATGGTTGAACTAGTTTACAATCCCACCAACAGTGTAAAAGTATTCCTATTTCTCCATCTTAAGAGCTGTGAGGCAGGAGCACCAGGTAACCTATAAAGGAACACCTATCAGATTAACAGCAGATTTCTCAGCAGAAACCCTACAAACTAGAAGGGATTGGGGCCCTATTTCAGCTTCCTCAAACAAAACAATTATCAGCCAAGAATTTTGTATGCAGCAAAACTAAGCATCATATATCAAGGAAAAATACAATTGTTTTCAGACAAACAAATGCTGATAGAATTTGCCATTACCAAGCCACCACTGTAAATACTGCTAAAAGGAGCTCAAAATCTTGAAATAAATCCTGGAAACACATCAAAACAGAACCTCTTTAAAGCATAAATCACACAGGACCGATAAAACAAAAATACAAGTTAAAAAGCAACAACAAAAACCAAAAACCCAAAGTACAGAGGCAACAAAGAGCACGATGAATGCAACAATATCTCACATTTCAATACTAACATTGACTGCAAATGGCCTAAATGCTCCACTTAAAAGATACAGAACCTCAGAATGGATAAGAACTCACTAGCAAAACATCCACACCAAGAAGCGTGATAATAAGTCAATAAATGTGATATACCACAGAAAGAGGATTAAAAATAAAGATCACATGATCATCTCAATAGATCAAAAAAAAGTATTTAACAAAATCCAGCATCCTTTATGATTAAAACTCTCAACAAAATTGGCATACAAGGGACATACCTTAATGTAATAAAATCCATCTATGACAAACCCACAGCCAACATAATACTGAATGGGGAAAGGTTGAAAGCATTCCCTCTAAGAACTGAAACAAGATAAGGATGCCCACTCTCACCACTCCTCTTCAACGCAGTATTGGAAGTCCTAGCCAGAGCAATCAGACAAGGGAAAGAAATAAAGGGCATCCAAATCAGTAAAGAGGAAGTCAAACTGTCATTGTTTGATGATGATATAACCGTTTTCCTTGAAAACCCTAAGGATTCTTCCAGGAAGCTCCTAGAACTGATAGAAGAATTCAGCAAAGTTTCAAGGTACAAGATTAACGTACACGAATCTGTAGCTCTCCTAACACCAGCAGTGACCAAGCAGAGAATCGAATCAAGAACTCAACCCCTTTTACAATAGCTGCAAAAAGTAAAATAAAATAAAATAAAATAAAATAAAATAAAATAAAATAAAATAAAATAAAATACTTAGGAATATGGCTTTGGATGCAGTCCAAAGACCTCTACAAGAAAAACTACAAAACACTGCTAAAAGAAATAATAGACAACACAAACTAATGGGAAACACATCCCATGCTCATGGATGGTTAGAATTAATATTGTGAAAATGACCATACTGTCTAAAGAAATCTACAAATTCCATGCAATCCTCATCAAAATACCACCATCATCCTTCATAGAATTATAAAAAAAAATTCTAAAATTCATATAGAACCAATAAAAATCCTGCACAGCCAAAGCAAGACTAAGCAAAAAGAGCAAATCTGGAGGCATCACACTACCTGATTTCAAACTATACTATAAGGCCATGGTCACCAAAACAGCATGGTATTAGTACAAAAATAGGCATATAGACCAATGGAACAGGATAGAGAACCCAGAAATACACCCAAGTACTTACAGCCAACTGATCTTTGACAAGGCAAACAAAAACATAAAGCGGGAAAAGGACACTCTTTTCAACAGATGGTGCTGGGATAATTCTCCTAGCCACATGTAGGAGAATTAAACTGAATCCTCATCTCTCACCTATACAAAAATTAACTCAAGGTGGACTAAGGACTTAAACCTAATACGTGAAACTATAAAAATTCTAGAAGATAACATTGGAAAAATCCTTCTAGACATTGGCCTAGGCAAGGGTTTCATGACCAAGAACATTTGCAAAAGCAAATGTAATAAAAACAAAGATAAATATCTGGGACCTGACTAAACTAAAGAGCTTTTGCATGGCACAAGGAACAGTCATCAGAGTATATAGACAATCCACAGAGTGGGAGAAAATCTTCACAATCTATACATCTGACAAAAGACTAATATCCAGAATCTACAATGAACTCAAACAAATTAACAAGAAAAAAACAAATAATCTCTATCAAAATATGGGCTAAGGACACAAATAGACAATTATCAGAAAGAAGATATACAAATAACCAACAAACATTTGAAATAATGCTCATCATCACCAATGATCAGGGAAATGTAAATCAAAAGCACAATGTGACACCACCTCACTCCTGCAAGAATGGCCACAATAAAAAAAATCAAAAAACAGTAGATGTTGGGATGGATGTGGTGAACAGGGAACACTTCTACACTGCTGGTGGGAATCTAAACCAGTACAGCCACTGAGGAAAATAGTGTGGAGATTCCTTAACGAACTAAAAGTAGAACTACCATCTGATCCAGTAACCCTAGTACTGAGTACCTACCCAGAGGAAAATAAGTCATTTGAAAAAGATACTTGCACATGCATGTTTATAGAAGCACAATTCACAATTGCTAAATCATGGAACCAGCCCAAATGCCGATCAATCAATGAGCAGATAAAGCAACAGTGGTGTGTATATAGGAATATTATGCAGCCACAAAAAGGAATGAATTAACAGCATTTGTAGTGACCTGGTTGAGTTGGAGACTATTATTCTAAGTGAATTAACTAAGGAATGGCAAAGCAAAGATCATATATTTTCACTGATGTGGGAGAGCTAAGCTATGAGGACACAAAGACATAAAAACGAAACCATGGACTTTGGGGACTTGGGTAGAAGAGTGGGAGGGGGGCAAGGGATAAAAGACTACAAATATGGTGCAGTGTATACTTCTTGCATGATGGGTGCATGAAAATCTCACAAATCACCACTAAAGAACTTACTAATGTAACCAAATGCAACTGTACCCCAATAACTTATGGAAAAAAAAAGAGCCATCTAAATAAATTATAGAAAATATTCCCACAAAGTCATGGTAGGTAGCAGCTACAAAGAATAAGGAAGATCTGTATGACAAGGTATTTATTAAGTGGAAAAAGTTGCAGAACATTATGTCACATTGAATCTCATTTGTATAAGATGTAAAAGATAAATGTGTATATTATATATATAATACACATGTGTACGTACATACGTACATATGTACTTGTAAATGCATAGAAAAATTGTCTGCATAAAAATTCCCTGTAACGATTTCTCCACATGAACTGGGGAATCTAGAGGAATTACTTTATCTTTATATTGGTACTATTGTCTGTTTTTAAACATGAATTATAGCATTTTTAATTTATAAATGAATTTTAAAGTTGTTGCATTTGTTATTAGAAGCATTTTCTAATTATCTAATAATTACATGCAATTATATCTATATTATCTATTATACTACACCTATATTATCTGTAATTATGATATCTAATCTAATTATTAACTGCTATCACTGACATAGTATTTCAGAGAATCTGTTTTGTCATCAGAACTAGAATCTTAGTTCTACAGCTTTCTAAATGTGAACTGTTGCTGGAAACTTATCTCTAAGCTATGAATTCCTTGTCAGTAATGTGAGAATAAGTTATGAATTAAAATGAGGTTCAAATGGGATACAACTAAGAAGAGATTTCTCTATCATATGTAATTCTTGGAACAATAATTTGTTAATTATATTAAGCTTAAACAAGATTACTATAAAACAGTAGAGGCAAGGAGAAATACATATATATATGTGTGTGTGTGTGTGTGTGTATATATATATATATATATATTTTTTTTTTTTTAAATTCTCCAAGCTTCCCCTTCAAGGCTTGGAATTTACTTTTGTTGTCTTAAAGGCATAATACATTATTTAAATTTTCTAAATTGAACATAGACATTTCTTCTTATCTTCTGTTCAGTTTGACGAAGCAGTTTCAAATTTTAATGTGAATAAAAATTTTATACAGTTGACTCTTACGTAACATGGGTTTGAACTGAATGGGCAGTTCAAATCCTGCTTATGGGGGATTTATTTTTTAAATAAGTGCAGTCAGGCCTCCACATTGTCAGGTTCCACACTGGCAACAAAATGCAGATGGAAAGTGCCGTATTCTCGAGATGCAAAACTCACATACAAGGAAGGAAGACTTTTTGTATCCATGGGCTGTGCAGCGCCAACTGCAGCATTTGATTATGCTCAGACTTTGGTTATCTGTGAGGGTCCTGGAAGCAATCCCTCACAGATATGGGGATATTTTTCAAAGGCAATTTTAACAGGGCATATTTTTTATATGCCAGTTTAAAAACTTACTACATGTATCTGTAGGTAGTGGGTGTGAATTGTAGCCCCCCAAAGATATGTCTACCCAAAACCTCAGAATGTGACCTAATTTAGAATGAAGGTCTTTACAGATAAGGTAAGTTAAGGTAAGGTAAGGATGGATGTTGAGATAAGATCGTGTGGATTAGAAAGATTATCTGTCATTGCCATCCAATAGCAAGTGTCCTTATAAGAAGCAGAAGAGAAAAGGACACAGAGACATGGAGAAGGCCATGTGAAGATGGAGGCAGAGACTGGAGTTATTCTGTCACAAATCAAGAGAGCCAGGTACCAGCAGAAACTGGAAGAGGGATAGAAGGACTTTCCCCTACAGCCTTGGGAGGGAGCCCTGCTGACACCTTGATTTCAGACGTGTTGCCTCCAGAACTGTGAAAAAATTAATTTTTATTGTTTTAAGCCACAAAGTTTTTTGTAATTTGTTATAACAGCCCTGGGAAACTAATAAAATATACAATGATCATATCAATTATTGTCCTAACCAGGTCACTTCCGAGAATGAAAGGGAGCGCTGTGATTAAGTATACTAGTACAATACAGATAAATAGCATTGTTCTTAACAAACAGGACACATGGTCAGTCAATCCATAAAACATGAGACTGCATCGTAATGCATGCAAAATGGTTAGCAGAGTGACTCTAACAGAGTATGCCCTCAGTTTTAAAAGTAACTTTTATTGTAATTATATTACATATAATGATAGGATAAAAGGACCTGGGGCTCTGGAATTGTGGATGATCTGATTAGGGTTGCAGGATGGAGGTGGTGCAAAGGAGAGACAAGAAAATGAAGGTGAGAGAAAAGAGAAATCATTGGCCAAAGGAACATCTCTGTCAGACTAGTAGTAGTTGGCGATTGCTAAGAATTCCGATTGCCACAGCTGGTCTCTGCCTAGACTGTCTTAGCCAAATATCACGAATAAGGTTTAAATTCTATCTCAGTTGAATAACTTGGAAAATCTATCCTAATTTACTATTGAGTTGTAAAAGGAATAATCAGAATTTGAAAGGGTAGATGGGAAAATACCCATAAGTGTATTTTAGAGACTAGATTCCTAGAAGAAATTTTCTTTTTCCTTTTTTTTCTTTTTTAATGGAGACAGGGTCTTGCTCAGTGCTCTGTCACCCAGCCTGGAGTGCAGTGGCACATTCACTCACTGCAGGCTTGACTTCTGGGACTCAATCTATTCTCCTACCTCAGCCTCCTGAGTAGCTGGGACTACAGGCATGTGCCACCATGCCTGGCTAATTTTTGTGGTTTTTGTGGATATGGAGTTTCACTATGGTGTCCACGCCGGCCTGTCTAGAACTGTGGGGCTCAACCAATCTGCACCCATTGGCCCCTCAAAGTGTCGTGAGCCACCATGCCTAGACTAGATTTCTAGGAGAAATTCTTCTAATTCAACCATCCAGCAAGAAAAACTTAGTGTGAGAACTGAAAGAGACATTGACCTGGTCAGTCGAATTCTCTATTTTAAAATTGGAAGTGACTGGGCGCGGTGGCTCATGCCTGTTATCCCAACACTTTGGGAGGCTGAGGCAGGCGGATCAAGAGGTCAAGAGATCGAGATCATACTGACCGACAGGGTGAAACCCTGTCTCTACTAAAAATACAGAAATTAGCAGGCGTGGTGGAGTGTGCCTGTAGTCTCAGCTACTCGGGAAGCTGAGGCAGGAGAAACGCTTGAACCTGGGAGGCAGAGGTTGCAGTGAGCTGAGATTGCGCCACTGCACTCCAGCCTGGCAACAGAGCATCTCAAAACAAACAAACAAACAAACAAAAATTGGAAGCGAGCAGTATTCTGGATATCATGTAAAATGATATCATGTAAGAATGATTTCTCCTATTTTTACTATACACTTCTGCTTTCAGGAAGAATTAGAGTCTTTTTAAAAGATACAAGCGAGTAAAACTTTTAAAATAGATATTAAAATTTAAAATGTTCTTAAACAAACCAGAAACAAATCTAGGATAATATAAGTACTGTAAGTACTACATTTATCTCTGAATAGTTAGTCATCAGGATGAAATAAAAGCATATCTGACACACACAAAAAATTACTATTAAGTGATTATAAGAAAGCAATTTATCCCAAGATTATTTTTTGACATTTGTACAACATAACAATCACAATGTGTAAAATATCTTTAACAATGAATTTACAGTTAATACATTCTTTATATTAATATTTCTTACCACACAACTATAATTGTCACATTGTTCTTTGAATACTTTATAGAGAAAAAGTGTATAGCTTGGGTCCAAATATGTCTCTGCTAACATATGTTTGTAAAGATAAAATTGTAGAGGTATGAAAATGCTTTGAGAATAATAGTAGTTATTACCATTGGAATATAATTCCCAATTTCCTTCCTTCTAACACAGTTATGTCAAAATACAATTTAGTGGTTTTAGCTCAGGATGGGAGTATACAGTTTTATAAATCTTAATGTCTCTCTGCCTAATATAAGAGAAACTTTTTTTTTTCATTAATGAATAGCTATATATCTTTTTTCTTGAATTGTCCAAGAGAAGAAAGGAGTAATTATTTTAGATCAAGAAGCGTTAATGAACTCTTTGGGCCAGGCACAGTGACTCGTACCTGTAATCCAAGCACTTTTGAGGCAAGTAGATTGCTTGAGTCCAGGAGTTTGAGAACAGCCTGCACAACATTGTAAAACCCCATCCATACAAAATATACAAAAATTAGCAGGTGTGGTTGCGTGTGTTTGTCGTCCCAACTGCTCAGCTACTTTACTTGGGAGGCTGAGGTGGGAGGATCACTTGAGCCAGGAGGCAGAGATTGCAGTGAGCTAAAATCGCCCCTCTTCAATCTACCCTGGGCTACAGTGCAAGACTTTGTCAAAAAAAAAAAAAAAAAAAAAAGAACTCTGTGGAATGGCAAGTGAATTCTCCAGCTCCTAAACTTGGCAAACTGCTGGGATGATTCATAAAAATTCTTGCTAGGAAAAAAAAAAAAAAAAAATGAGCTCATTCTGGAAACTGGAAGTGATGTTTTATCTTTATTTTTTTAAACAAATACTTAATTACCCACATCATAAGGAAGGAATGTTTTAATCAAAGATAATGGAATGCATTAAACAAATGCATTTCCTCTTCAGTTACTGTTTCTTTGGTTATGTTTTTTCTGTGTTTTAGAACATGTGGAGATTATTACAAAATGTACTAACAATTTCACATAAAATTACTGCCCTTACTCGCTCTGTCCACATTATAAAATTGGAATCTGTAGACATATAATTATATGCATGCTTTGTTTCAATTAGGTAAATATACAAATTTAAAGGTCATATATTTGAAATAGATCTCATAAGGCAAAGACATATAAATATATCAGCACAAATAGCAACTACTGCCATTCATCTTAATAAAAATTTAGATATCCAATAAGAAATCAAATATAAAGTGATTTCTCAATTCTTAGCCAGTATGGATTAAATGTCAGCCCTGTGAAGGAGAGAGAGACTAGTGAGATATGATTATGGTTTCTCATGGTCTATATATCCACGTTTCATCCGGAATGCTATCAGTCTTATTCTGCTACTATGCTTAAAACCATTTATCAGCAGGTAATTGGAAGCAAGGAGGGAGCAGGAGGAGAGGGAAAACAAAAAGGTGTCAGATACAGATTCTGAAACTGATTTTAGTTTAAGACCCATATATTGTACCTAAAGAAAGGACAGTAAACTATTGAAAGACTATCTAACGTTCTAAATTATCTGTCAAAATAAAAGTTATATTGGAATGCAGTTTAAAATTTGGCTTCTTTTTATTTACACATTCAAATATAACAATATTTTCAGCATGTTTCCTTTTCACTACATTACTAAGCTATGGAACAATTTCAGACAATATTAGTGTCTTGTAACCTATCACTACTTGGTAAAGAATACAACACAATGCATAGAACAACAATAAAAGGCAATTATAACAACTAACATTTACTAAAAATGTTCCATGTGTTAGGTCTCATTCTAAGCAATTTTATAAATAATGACACATTTAATGTTCATAATTACACAAAGAGGTAAGCATAATTAGTATCTCCATTTTATAGACGAAAAAAATTGAAGTACAAAGAATTTAAATGACCAAGATCACATGACTAATTAGCAGAATAACCAAGGTTTGCACACAGAAATTTACCTTCAGGGCCCATGCTCTTAGGTAATCAATATATAATACATCAAAGTAAAATATAAAAATTTTAGAAGCCTATGTTACTTGTTGTACTCACATTTCAAATATGGGCAACTGCCATAGCTTGAATTTGTAGTAATTAATTTACTGGCTATTTACTGTGGCATAGGAACTGGTCTATGTAATTCACATGAGTATTCTCCCCATTTTATATACAGGGAAACTGAGATTCAGAAAGTTTAAATTCTTCAATTAAAGTCATACAGTGGTAAATTGAATATTTAAGCATTCAAAGATAGCCATTTCTGCCTTTCTGATATTGTCTCCCCTCTCGTATAATTACAGTTTAAGCAATAAACTCTATAAAGGAATCATTACAGTTTACGTTGGCTACTGGTAATGGGTAACTGATAACTGGAGTCTTGTAATTTTGAAATTAACCACAGGTAACACATATTTTATAATATGGTTATGGTTCTTACTTTTTAGTAACTGAAAAGGACAGTTGTTTTTATTTATTATTTTTTTTTTTGATATGGAATTTTGTTCTTATTGCCCAGGCTGGAGTGCAGTGGCATGATCTTGGCTCACTGCAACCTCTACCTCCCAGATTCAAGCGATTCTCCTGTCTCAGCCTCTCGAGTAGCTGGGATTACAGGTGCCCACCAACATGCCTGGCTAATTTTTGTACTTTTAATAGAGACGGGGTTTCACCATGTTGGCCAGGCTGGTCTTGAACTCCTGACCTCAGGTGATCTGCCCACCTTGACCTCCCAAAGTGCTGGGATTACAGGAGTGAGCCAACGTGCCCGGAGAGTTATTCTTAACCATTCTGTATTCCTCTTTCCCGCAGATCACTGCCACCTGACATTAGCCAAACCAACAATCCTTCATGCAGAAAGGAAAGTACTGTGGGGAAGAAAAGACCATTTGTTCTTGTACTCCGTTGATAGCTTTAAATTCAAAAATAACATAAAAATTAGGGTCTTGCAACAAAATCAGAAATTGATGGATCAATACTCTGCCTGGCTTGTAGAAATTTGTTGACCTCTGCCAGAGAAGGCACCGGAAATCAGTAGTCACTCCTGCGGCCAACACTGCTACTTTGTTGGGTTTTTGAGATTTAAAATAATTTCTCCCTATTATTCTTGTTTTCTGTAGATTATATAACACTATCTGCCACCAGGTGGAGAAAGAGAGTCACAATTTCCGGTCTATTTTTCAGGGCCTTAGGATTAGAATTTTAAAAACTGAGAGCAAAAAAATTGTTCATAAAACTACTGAGTTTTTTAATCATGAAAAATAAGCATTAATCAAGTCATCTGTTTTAGAAAGAAAAAAGCAAATATAAAATTGCCTATATCTTCTCTCTTCAAAAATTTGACCAGCCCCAACACTGAGCATAACTACCATTTTCAGACAAAGCAAAAGTGACCTCAATCCTAGTTGCCCAGTAGAATTGCCTAGGGAGCTTTATCAATGTCCAGGCCCCATTCCAGTCAAACAGGGCCAGAATTTCTTGGAAGGAGGCCCAGGCATCCATATTTTTAAAAAACTTGCCATGAAATTCTCGTGTATAACCAGAGTTGAGGTTCACTACTCTATAGAGTTAGATGGTTTCTTTTAAAGGAAGTGCAGATTGTTGAAAGCGGTTATTACCAGCAACAGAGTCTGAATCTCAACACAGCAGATTTATAATAACTTAAATTGGGCTCCAGAAAACTGAGTTATACCAACAAAATCATAAGTTATAATTTATAAATTAGAGTGTCAATATATTAATTTACTTTTAAGAAATGACAAACTAGGCCACATTAATTATGTTGGGGAATTAAATCTTCCCCAAAGTAGATAGTTATTCATTTATTCACAATTCAGGAGCAACAAATATGCTGGAAGCTGGGCAAAAGGACGTAAGATCTAAATTCAGATCATTTGATGTATCTACAAACCTAATAGTGGTCAGTAAATAATCTTCAGTGAAAATGGTATCAACCTAAACATGATAATCTGTTGGGTTATTCTGTGGTAGTAAGATTTTATAGACAGAAATAGCACCATCAGTCAGCCAAGCCCCATCTCCTCTGGGTAAAGCTAAAGAAACACTCATATTTTTAAAACTCACTCCTCCTTTTTCCCTGCTTCCTGAGCATCAGATGCACCTGTGATGGGTTAAAGGGTATGATGGAGTTTATGTCATTTTTCTTTTTTTTTTTATTCTTCTTTTTTTTTTTTTTGAGACGGAATCTCGCTCTATGGCCCAGGCTGGAGTGCAGTGGTGCAATCTCGGCTCACTGCAGGCTCCGCCTCCCGGGTTCACGCCATTCTCCTGCCTCAGCCTCCCGAGTAGCTAGGACTACAGGCGCCCGCCACCGCGCCCGGCTAGTTTTTTGTATTTTTTAGTAGAGACGGGGTTTCACCGTGTTAGCCAGGATGGTCTCGAACTCCTGACCTCGTGATCCGCCCGCCTCGGCCTCCCAAAGTGCTGGGATTACAGGCGTGGCCACTGCGCCCGGCCTATGTCATTTTTCAAAGAAAAAACACAAAAAGTGACACAGATGATTTGCCATGCATGACTTTGACTCAGGATAGCTTGAGGGATAGCTTGAGGCCTCAACAAATAACCAGCCAATAGGAAAATTACAGGGCCAGAAAACAACAACAGCAACAACAACAACAACAGCAACAAAAACTGGTTGACAAAGGAAAGTAACCGGCTACTTAGCAGCTTTGGTGATGGCAGTGAAGAAGTCCTAAGCAAGTGTTCCAAGATGACAGCAGAATCAAATATGGCTCAGGCACTGGAATTTTAAAATGAGGATTTATGATACAAGTTGAAAAGACAGGTTAACAAGAGCAAAGCAAGATTCAAGGGTGTTGGCTGCCAGTTGTTTCCAGGCACTGCCTCATTCTAGAGGGGTACCTAGAACAAGAGCAAAGCTACCAGGTAAGCTGGATGCTCTGTTAGGAACATTGGCTCTGGAGTCTGATTACCTTTTGCTCTACCACCTCCAACCTATGTATTTTGGAATACATTTCCCTTAACATGTATTTTCTCATCCGTGAAATGGGGAGATAACCATTCCTATTTCACAGAGGTCCTATAAGAATTAACAAAGACAGTCTAGGCAAATCACAGTGGTTCTTCTAAAAGTGTGATTCCCTAGACCAGTAGCATCAGCCTTAACTGGGAAGTGCAAATTTCCCAAACTTACCCCATACCTATTGAATCAGCAGCTCTGAAGGTAGGGCCCAGTAATCAGCCCTCCAGATTTAATAAGCCCTCCAGGTTTTACTGATGTACGCTAAAGTTTAAAGACAACTAATTGGAAAGGTAGTAAAACCTGAATACATGGAAGCAAGCAGAATCCCTGTCCCATATACTGGACTAATAATAGGAAGCAAGTAGGAAATACTAAAGCTAAAGTGCTATACGGGAACATAGGGTTCATCTGAGGTGTACCAGCTCCTAGGTCTGCTTATCAGGGAAGCCAGCCCAGGATACATGAAACAGCAAACTTGACTATAGCAATTGGAAATGAGTTAGTAGCACTTAAATCTGGGGAGCATATTTTATTTCTAACCTGATGAGATTGCGGCTGCTGATTCATTACTCAATCAGCTGTGGTTTGGAGTGAAAGGCACATGATAGAAACATACCCACCTAACTCTATCATTCCAAAGATATTCAGCGTAATAATTTCCCGGATAGTGCTGCTCGGTGAGACAGCATCTCACATATCTTCAGTCATTCTAAGTCCTCATTTTTCTCTGGGCTAAACAGAGTTGGTTTCTTCTCAAACTGTTCACTATCTGGTTAGAATGCCCCAAATAATATATATATATTTTTCTCCTGTTCAATGTCTCTCTTAAAATATGATACGATTCCCCCAAAACACGTAGTTCTTAGCTCACATCAATCATATCTCCATTCTTGATTAGATTACAAGCCACCTGAAGTCCCAGGACCTGAGTCAATTCTTTATCCCTCATATCTATTATAAAACCCTAACCAGGAGTCACAGTTTGAAAAATGTTGTTCAAGAAAGCTATATACATGATGATCCACGTACATTTTAACTTTGTACAAACAAGAATATACATTTTCCAACCATTAAATCTCCATAATTAGCCACTGTTTTAGCTGGACCACCTACCATTTTGTATTTGTCTTTCTGCTTGTTGGCTCTAAAATAATCTCTAAACAAAGAAACCAGCATATTTTACCATATATCTATACAGTATCTAGGCACATCTCAGGTTTAGCTTTTATGTATAAATCTATACCACTCCTTTATTTTAAACAAGCACTATAGCTGATAAAGAGGTTTAAAAGTGATATACGTAGCTGGCGTGGTGGCTCACGCCTGTAATCCCAGCACTTTGGGAGGCCAAGGCGGGCGGATCACCTGAGGTCGGGGGTTTGAGACTAGCCTGGCCAACATGGCAAAACCCGGTCTCCAATAAAAAAATACAAAATTTAGCTGGGTGTGGTAGCAGGCGCTTTTAATCCTAGCTACTCAGGAGGCTGAGGCAGGAGATTCATTTGAACAAGGGAGGCAAAGGTTGCGGTGAGCCAAGATCATGCCACTGCACTCCAGCCTTGGTGACAGAGCCACACTCTGTCTCAAAAAAAAAAAAAAAAAAAAAAAAAGAAAAGAAAAGAAAAAGAAATTGCTATTTGTTCTGTCATCATAGGTTATGTGGACAACTCAAAATTTGTCTTGAAGGACAATGGATTAAGCATTTTAAGGGTTACATATCCCTCCTTTGAGCTTAGGTACAAAGTGTAACATTTGAAAGTGAATATTTTCATTAAAGGACTCTAGAAAATGTGTATTTTCTAGCCTAATTATTAACACATTCCATTCCTGCCCTCTTTACATTGCATCAGACAGATCTGCTGAGGGCTAAAATACTGTGTTATATTTAATAGTCATGTGTTAAAGTGAAAACAGTTGGAGAGCATTCAGAGGAAAAACTTCTGTAAATTCCCTTGAAACTTTACTGGAAGCACTAAGCCAAGGAACTTTTGGATCACACCTCGAAAAAGGAATTTTAAGCTTATCAACCTTCCAAATTGGATGGAAATGGCAAGATTTGGTGAAAGGAATCCAAACTAACTCAGGTATATGGCCTTTCTATAGATACAAAAAGACAGATGTAGGTAATCAAAATAGGACCAGATTGCCAGTAGTGGGGATTGCAAAATATACACTTAAAACAAATGTTCAAACCTTTCTGTATTGTTTAGGCTGGTAAAACTCATTTTAACAATCTTTTTAATATTTAGTCCTCAGCATCAAAAAGCAAAAGCAAACAAAGAACGTTTATCATAATAAGATTTTTTTCTAAGTAATCTGTATGACCCATCTGAATAATCAATTCTTGTTCTCTTGTTATTTAACATTATACATGTACATGGGATCCTTGTTTAAAAACTTTTTTCATTTACATGGCTTATGAATGGATATATTATTTTACGGTTATACTTTTTGAGATCTTGCGAATTTTCTGTAATCATTGATATGAATATGGAAAATATTTTTAAATATTCAAAATTGATCTTTCCCAATTCTTATCATTGGTCTTATTTTCCAACCTTACTCATCTTGACTACTGTTCTCTGAACTCGCTCCAAATTTAAAACACACCTATCTAAACCAGCTGAATATGATTTTCAAATATATTCTAGTATTAGCTGGCATCTCTGTAATGATTTGACTGTTTTAAATCAAAGAAGTCCAATGGCCAGCGTTGCTGTCAATTGTAAGCCAGTCATCAAGAGAAGAATTGCACCAAATTTACCAACATGTTGCTTCTCTGTAGAAACAAGAGTTTGAGGAAGCTACATTGTTTTTTTTAACATTTTATTACTTTCTTCTAATAAAGAAGCTCAGTGATTTAAATTTAAACAATTAAATTGCTTTAGAAGAAATTTAGGAGGCTAAGGCTAGGGTCAAGAGGCTGAGACTCCACCCTGGGCAGACCAGACTGCTGAGTTCAATCTCAATGACACATTGGGAATCTGTGAAACCCCTAACATAATGAGTTACTCAGCCTTTCTTTTAAGGTTAATACACATTTTTCTGAAAGCCGTATTAACATGTAAAATTGGAATAATGTAGAAGAGCCCATACATGCACTCAAGAACACCCAATTTGGATAAGAGTTGAGACCTGGAAAGAGCATTAGTGTTTGGAAAGAATCTGTTAGGTTATTAACACATCTAAATGGTCAAACTGGACTTTTGGCAGACTTGATAATTGAGAGCTGTAGGAAGACTCTTCATCTAATCAAAGACGTATGTGTTCTGAAGTCTTTTCAGTTCTATAACATTGCTACAAGGGAAAAGAAATTTCCTTTCAAGAGGAAAATCATAGTTTGAAAGAGTTGCTTTACGTCTCAGGGCAAATACTTTCCAGGTAGCGTATTAGCTACCTGCTCCTCTGAGACCACTGATGAATACTACCAAGTAGCCAGTGATTATGAAAGTATTTGTTACCAGAGTCTTTTTAGCCTCATCCTGGGATGTTTCAGAACTTCACACTATTCCCATTCTAACTCCAGAAAGTGATTTGAAAAAACTTGCTCTTGAACATTTCTCCCTTATTTTAGCACCTGCTTGCTTGTCTGAACACCATCTTAGTTGCCTTTATGGAAAATTAGTGAGTGTATGGACTTTTTGACGCTCCTTTTTAAATTTTATTTTATTTTATTTTATTTTAGAGACTAGGTCTTATTATGTTGCCCAGGCTAGTCTCAAACTCTTGGGCTCAAGCAATCCTTTGGAACTATAGGTGCACCCCACCACACCAGCTTAGTCACACAAGTGTGACTCTAAGCACTTTCAGTTTCTCTTGCTCTCATCAAATAATTTCCCTCTTTCAGATGGTTTACACCTTGCTTTAGACCTCTTTTGATCCTAATGGTGTATTTCTTTTGGCTGTTTCCCAGTAATTATCTAAAACCCTTCATTGCAGTAGTAAGATGATTTTTATATTTTTCTTCGTTTTCTTTTTATTTCCCTCCTATTCTTATCAGATCAAGTTCATGTTATAATTCTACAATAGATAAATCATTCACCCATTTAATTTCCTCCATGATCTTGCTATTCAGAGAATGGTCTGTGGTTTGAGAGTCTACGCATCACCTGGCAGAGTCTAGGTCCCACCCAAACCTACAGAGTCGTAATCTGCATTTTAACAAAACGCCATGTGATATATATTCCCATTAAATTCTGAGAAACGATGATCTATGATGTCACTGATACGTGGTAATATCTTCTTGAACTTATTTCATGATGCAGATTCTCTACTTTATGAGACAGATCAATTCATCGTTAGGCAGCTTTCACCATAAGAAAGACCTTCCTTACATTGAAATGTTATATTTTAATATCTCCATGAATTTCATCCATAGGTCTATGTTCTACACGCTTGGGCCACCCCCAAATTTAATCATTTTCTTATATGACATTCTTTCAAACATGTTAAAATAAATATCATGTTTCACTTACTTTTTTCTGTTTTAGAGTAGAAACATTCATTTTGTTGCTTCAAAACTTCTTCATATCATATGATTTCAAAATGTTTCCACCCTGAAGACATTTCAGTTAGATTCTACTCCCAAAAGAAAACCTTCCTAAAGTTTAAGAATCTCATCATCTAGCATTTAGGGACCGGATGATTGGTGACATGGAAAATTAGTAAGACTCAGGGATGGAACCCACTTTCTGATATTATTGCTGCCACACCATTTTCGTCAAAATCCTAACCACTACTACAAATAATTGGCATGCCATCAGTTGGAAACATTGTGTCTGTCTGATATACACCTATGTGTTTACTTTCCTTAAGGACTTTTTAAATACACGGAGACCTGAAAATATCCAAATACATTTACCTAGCAATTTTCAAACTTTAAAAAA
>NW_012103987.1:392303-394261 GCF_000951045.1 Mandrillus leucophaeus
CCAACTCATAATAGTTATGAAAGAAATGATGGTAGTGAAAAGTCACCTTTTGGTAACCATTAGAATAAGTATTCAGAAAAGAAACACCAATGATGTTAATGGATGAACATAGAATGAAAAATGGTATTTCGTGTGATCTCTAAGTATCCTCCCTCAAAACATGCGTTAATTACAGTGGAGAAACCTGCAAACGCCATCTTAATCAAGGGATTACAGTTAACACCACCAGTAATATCGTGTGCCACTCAAAAGGATCCAGTGAAAACATCTCAGCACATGAGTCTAATCATGAATAAACATTACACAAACCTAATTTGAAGGATGTTGTACTCGACAACTGGCCTGTAATCTTCAAGAACATCAAGGTCATGAAAAATAAGGGGTGCATGAGGAACTGTTCCAGGTTGAAAAAGACTAGAGAGACAACACAACTGGGTACAATGCGTAATTCCTGGATTAAATTTTTTGTTAGGATATCACTGGGACAATTGGTAAAACTGAAATAAAGTCTCTGAGTGAAGGGCATGTGAGAATTTTTTGTGCTCTTCTTGCAGTTTTTCTGTAAGGTTGAAACTAATGCAAAATAAAGTATTCAATTTAAAACATGTGAGAAAATCAAACTATGTCAAGTGCCTGATGTAGTAAGGACCTGTTAAAATTTTAGCTATTAATATTTTAATGGCTATACCATGAAAAATATTAAGTTATAGGTGTTTACATCTTTATTCATGGTAGCTAAAAAATTCCCCAAATGATAGCAATCCTAAAATTTTAAGCCCGCAAATTTATTTATTTATTTATTTATTTATTTATTTTTATTTTTATTTTTTTTGTATTAACATTTGTCAATGAAATTCAGATATCTAAGCTGTGGTCCCAGAGTTAAAGGATCTTGAGCATTTAGTTAAGCAGATACTCAAAAATTCTCCCAGATAATCAGATTTCTGTATATAAAAACTAAAAATAAAGGGAAAAAAAGAAAAATAAATTAACGTAAATTAAAGGATCATACTGGTTTCCCCTGATGAAAAGTAGCCTCAAAACTGTCAAGTTACATTTCCTACATTTCCTTTCTGGAACAAATGACTAATTTTTGCTTATTGACTCGGAGACTTTCACCTGTAAGTCCCAACATTCTCCCTTTTTTGTTGCAACACAACTGGGGGTTGCAGGCACCAGGCACTATCTCTGTCCAGCAAAGGGAGGTGTTTCCTCATATAAAGATCTTTAAATAGGAAGAAAAACTTATCCACTGGCTAGAATTAGGTCATATAACTGTTTTAAACCAATCACCAGTAAAGGGATTGAGACCATGATTGAATTAAATGTGTACTTACCTTCCTGGGGACTAGAAAGTAGAGTTCATTGCCTTCCTTGTGTACACGGTAAATAACAGAACATATGACTTTTTTCTAGAAAGGAGTAGCGAGTGGAAAAAATGGTTACTACATAAGCAACTGAGAGTGTCTGACACACTAGAGATAGAGATACATCTCTATTTTTTTAGTATAATTTGCCCATTCATAAATCCCTAACTTTATTTTTTAAAAAGTATTTGTATGACTTTCTAATATTTAAGTGTCATCAATTGTAAAAATGCACATTTTTTGACATTTTAATAACTCTGAAATTGAGTCCACCTTAAATGTGTCATGTAATTGTTTTATTGGCAACTATCTTTTTTCTTTGTAGAAAAGAGTAAACGATAAAATAATAGTGCACCTTGTATTTTATTTTTATGAAGCATTAGATTGAATAATATGTGGCAAACAAATAATAGTTACTATGGCCACTACTATGTTTGCAAACATGATCTCATCTAATCATTGTTAACAGCCTCATGAAGTAAGCATGGTAATTGTTCCTTTTTTTTTTTTTTTTTTCAGACAGAGTCCTGCTCCGTGGCCCAGGCTGGACTGCAGAGTCGTAATCTCGGCTCACTGCAGAGTCGTAATCTC
>NW_012103987.1:396512-399234 GCF_000951045.1 Mandrillus leucophaeus
AAAAAAAAAAAAAAAAAAATGTTTTTTAGGCCTATCACCTTGTATGAAAGTGATGAGATTTTTTTCCCCTTTGTTCTCAATAAATGCAGCACTATTAATGGGAGTATGATTTGAATTCTCTGAAGTTACACCAAGTAAAAGAAAACCATTATGTAGACTCAAAGAGAAATATCAGCATTGAATTGTATGGGACAAATCTTAAAAATAGAAGGCTATGTTCTCATAGGGGAAAGTGCAATCACAAACTCTATGATGACATTTAGTCCTGTGGAAATTTGAGTGTTCTTTAGCATTCCAGCACTTAGACATCAATTCATGGTGGTCTCAAGCTATGTTTTTGTTCTGGCACATTAAACAGAACGAAGACATATGTCTAAATTTAAGACATCCTTTTAGTGCTCTGTGCACGAGAGCCAGCTGAGAAATTTGAACTATTTCAAAGCACTAGAAAAGGAATTGTAGACACATCCTTTGTTTGGGCATATATTTTTAATTATCCTGCCTTTTAATATTCTTCTCCATTTGAGGATAATCAGACAAAATGGATCCTGCTGGGCATTGTCATGCTTAATAAAAGTAAGACTGAACATCTGCAAATATGGCGACAGTGTGGCGCATACGATGCGCCAGTGACTGGGCTGCATTCTGATGTAATTATAACACCACATGTAGCTGTAATAATGTGACTCCCTGTTTACACTGGTTCTAGCACTTGGAGTAAACTCTCCTTGAGTTAGGTGCTAACCAATTTCAACCAGGGTAGGCACATAAACTAATGAAGGATTATATTAAATGCAGAATGTAGATACTGGTGAGAGTAGGCAGATATAAGGCTGTAGACTATCGTTTTGAATCTGCAGCCAGGGATCAATTATCTGGGTTTAATCCCATCGATTGCTATCTGTGTGACCTTGAGTGAGTCCTCAAATTCAGTGAAGTGGAGATAATCACTGTGCATTTCTCATAAGACTATAGCAAGGCTTTAATGTAATAATATACATAAAGGTTTTCCCTACCTCCTCTTCCACTGCTTTTTTTTTCTTTCTGTTTACCTTTTAAAACAAATATCTATTGCCATTTTTTTTCTTTCCTTTATTAAAAAGCTACTACAAAAGACCAAGTGAAATAAGTGGCTCAGGGTTGTCAGACTTCACTGATGGTTGGGGCTAGTGTACAAAGGGGGTGGCAAATAGTTGCTGTCAGGAAATTGGCTACATTTCGGGGTTTGAGATGAGAGCTGGCTTCCTCAGTGTGAGAGAAGGGAAGGGGAAGCTAGAATGAACTGTGTGGTTTTGAACTGGAATTAAAGGTATCAGCAGAAACAGCATTTTGTAGATAGGAAATAGAGATAAATATAGATATAAATGTATGTATGCATGTATACATATATGCACAAGTACATATGTTTCCTAGCTCTGTGCCCTGAAAGAGCCTGAGAGCAGTGATAACACAATAGCAATGAAAACACTTAGTGTCCAGATCTTGGTTTCCAAATAACAATAAACACTTGGTTTCTAAACATCACCTACTAAAAGGAATTCAAGCTTTTTAGAGAAATGGCTAATTTTAGGGATAGGTTGGGCAAAGAACAGGAAGATCCTGGAAATTTTTATTACACCATAAAGTAAGGAAATACTCAAAGAATGGTGGGAACTTGTCTAAAGAATAGGGAAGCTAGCTTGAAAGAGCTTCAATTAGTCAAATCTGCAATAATTTTTGAGCATCTAAATCTATCATGAGAGTAGCAGACTATAACACATTGAAAAAACAGGGACCCATGAATCCGCATGGATATTCATAAATAAATAAATGAGAAAGCTCTTTCTTATCATAGAAAACCAACTCATAATAGTTATGAAAGAAATGATGGTAGTGAAAAGTCACCTTTTGGTAACCATTAGAATAAGTATTCAGAAAAGAAACACCAATGATGTTAATGGATGAACATAGAATGAAAAATGGTATTTCGTGTGATCTCTAAGTATCCTCCCTCAAAACATGCGTTAATTACAGTGGAGAAACCTGCAAACGCCATCTTAATCAAGGGATTACAGTTAACACCACCAGTAATATCGTGTGCCACTCAAAAGGATCCAGTGAAAACATCTCAGCACATGAGTCTAATCATGAATAAACATTACACAAACCTAATTTGAAGGATGTTGTACTCGACAACTGGCCTGTAATCTTCAAGAACATCAAGGTCATGAAAAATAAGGGGTGCATGAGGAACTGTTCCAGGTTGAAAAAGACTAGAGAGACAACACAACTGGGTACAATGCGTAATTCCTGGATTAAATTTTTTGTTAGGATATCACTGGGACAATTGGTAAAACTGAAATAAAGTCTCTGAGTGAAGGGCATGTGAGAATTTTTTGTGCTCTTCTTGCAGTTTTTCTGTAAGGTTGAAACTAATGCAAAATAAAGTATTCAATTTAAAACATGTGAGAAAATCAAACTATGTCAAGTGCCTGATGTAGTAAGGACCTGTTAAAATTTTAGCTATTAATATTTTAATGGCTATACCATGAAAAATATTAAGTTATAGGTGTTTACATCTTTATTCATGGTAGCTAAAAAATTCCCCAAATGATAGCAATCCTAAAATTTTAAGCCCGCAAATTTATTTATTTATTTATTTATTTATTTTTATTTTTATTTTTTTTGTATTAACATTTGTCAATGAAATTCAGATATCTAAGCTGTGGTCCCAGAGTTAAAG
>NW_012103987.1:400364-427360 GCF_000951045.1 Mandrillus leucophaeus
GGCTCACTGCAGTGTCGTAATCTCAGCTCACTGAAACCTTCACCTTCTGGGTTCACTTGATTCTTCTGCCTCAGCCTCCCGAGTAGCTGGGACTACAGGTGTGTGCCACCATACCTGGTTAAGTTTTGCATTTTTTAGTAGAGATAGAGTTTTGCCATGTAGGCCACGGTGGTCTCAAACTCCTGGCCCACCCGCCTTGGCCACCCAAAGTGCTGGGATTACAGGTGTGAACCACCAAGCCTGGCCTATTTTTCCTAGTTTAAAAATGACAAAAACTGAAGCTTATCAAGGCTAGTTTACCAGATTCCACAGTAACTAAGGACAGAATTAAGACTGGAGCTCAGAATTTATCTGATACTAAAGTTCTTCCGTTTACCATGCCCATCCCTGACTGTCAATAAGTATGTGCATTCATTTATCTATTCAATATAATTGCAGTGTTCCTACTGGATGCCAAATACTCTATGAGGCATTGAATATAAAGTGTTGAATAATGAAGACATGGGGCTTAAAGTTGAACAAGGGAAACAAATAATAATAATAAATATTTCATTACAATTACAATAAGTAATTGAGACTGTGCAAGATTGTTCACAAATGTTTGATACCCTTCCTTTGGGGAGGATTTTACTGCCCAGTCCCATTAATGGAAGGCTTTGTCATGTGACACTTTTTTGCCAAATATAGGAGCAAGTAGCATAAATTATTTTCCAGAATTTTAAGCACCAACATTTGGTATGTCTCTGCCTTCTGCCACGATAACAGCAATGTTCCAGATAAAAGCTGCTCTGCCATCCTAGGTCCCCACATGGAAAATACATAGGAGCACAGTTGCAGCCACTCTACAATGTACCAGTAGCAGGAGTATGAAATATACTTTTGAAGTTGCTAGCCACTGAGATTTTTGATGTCATTAGCTAGCACATCATATCCTAGCCTACTGATGAGTCCAGAAACTTCACCAGCAACTGAAAAAAATAAAGGTGTAGTAGTGTGAAAAGCCAATAATATAGCACCTAAAAACATGAACTCTGTGTCCCAACTGCAGGGATTCAAATTCTATCTCTTCCATTTACTTAAAAACTTTCCTTAGAATACTTAACATTTCTGCCTCAGTTTCCTATAGGATAATATAACTTTTCTCCTCCTAGCGTTGTCATAAGCATTAAACACTTTAATATTTATATAGTGTAACTATCATTGTATGTCATTCCACATTCTAAAAAAATTGCTAGCAGTGGGATTTATGGACCTTGTGGTAGTTTATTTTTAATTTTTTTGTGAAACCTCAATAGTGTTTCATCATAGCTGTACTAATCTACATTCCCATCAACAATGTGCAAGGATTCCTCTTTCTCCCCATTCTCACCAACATTTGCTATCTTTCGTCTTTTTGAAAATAGCATCCTAACAGGTGTGAGGCAGTATCTCATTGTGGTTTTAATTTGCCTTTCTCTGATGATTAATTATAGTGAGCACCTTTTTATATATCTGTTGTCTATTTGTATGCCTTCTTTTGAGAAATATCCATTCAGGTCCTTTGCCCATTTTTTAAAATCAGGTTATTTGTTTTCTTGCTATTGAGCTGTTTGAGTTCCTTATATATTTTGGATATTGACCCCTTATCAGATATATGGTTTTCAAATATTTTCTTCTATTTCATAGGTCGTTGCTTTATTCTGCTAATTGTTTCTTTGGCTTGGAAGAAGCTTTTTAGTTGATGTAATCCCATTTGTTTATTTTTGCTTTCATTGTCAGTGCTTTTGGGGTCATATCCAAAAAATCATCGTCCAGACCAATGTCATGGAGTTTTCCCCTATGTTTTCTTCTAGTAGATTTCCAGTGTCAGGTTATATTTTTAAGTCTTTAATCCATTTTGAGTTGGCTTTTGTATGTGGTGTGAGATTAGGGTCCTATTTCATTATTTTGCATGTGAATATTCCGTTTTCTCAGCAACATTTATTGAAGAGACTGTCCTTGCTCCATTGTGTGTTCTTGGTACCTTTGTGGAAAATTAATTGGCTGTAAATGTATGGGTTTATTTTAATTTTTGCTTTCTATTTTGCTCTATTACTATATGTGCCTGGTTTTATACCAGTACCATGCTGTTTGATATAGCTTTGTGGTATAATTTATAATCACTTAGTATGATACCTCCATCCTTGTACTTTTTGCTTAAGATTGCTTTGGCTATTTGGTCTTGTGTAGTTCCATACAAATTTTTGGATTCTTTTTACTACGTCTGTGAAGAAAAAATGTCACTGGGATTTTGATAGGGACTGCATGGACTATCTAGATCACTTTGGATAGTTTGGACATTTTAACAACATTAATTCTAATCCAGGAACACAAGATATCTTTCAATGCATTTGAGTCTCCTTCAGTTTCTTTCATCAATGTTTTATATTTTTCAGTGTGCAAGTCTTTCACCTCCTTGATTCAATTTATTCCTAAGTAATTTTTGTATCCATTATAAATGAAAAATACACTACTGTTTTTGTGTGTTTATTTTGTATTCTGCAACTTTACTGAGTTCATTTATTAGTTTTAAGAGTTTTTTAATGGAGTCCTTAGGATTTTCTAGATGCAAAATCGTGTCATCTGCAAATAGGAACAATCTAACTTTTTCCTTTCCAATTTGGGTGACTTTTATTTCTTGCTCTCACCTAATTGCTGTGGCTAGGACTTTGGGTACTATATTAAATACAAGTGGCAAGAATGGTCATCCTTGTCTCATCTCTGATAGTAAAGGGGGAAAAATGCTTCCAATCTTTTATTGTTAAGTGTAATGTTAGCAGGGGATTTGTCATATGTGGTCCTTTGTGTTGAGGTGCATTCTTTCCATACCTAATATGCTGAAGTGTTTTGTTTGTTCATTTGTTTGTTTTATCATGAAGGGATGTTGGATTTTGTCAAATGGTTTTTCTGCATCTATTGAGATTATTAAATTATTTTTGTCCTTCATTCTGTTAATGCAGTGTGTCACATTTCTTGATTTGTGTATGTTAAAGCGGCATCTTTTCAAATAATTTATACTTTACTTCACATAGTTCTTTGGTCAATACAGAAATTCCAGTGTGATTAGATCAATGTTTGTTTTGCATAAATTATTTCCCTAAACTGATTTTATTGATTGTTCAGTGCTAATCTGTAGACCAGGCTCTATCTGCAGAGGCTGTGATTCAGTCGGTCCAGGAACCTGTATTTCTGACTTCTAATTCTGAGTTACAGCCAATTGGCATGAGGAAACATGCAATGGTACATAGCATTCCACTGGTCTGCCCATCCTAAAAAACTAGAATATTTCTATTTTAATTTTTAGTCTTTTATCTTTTAATTACACAATAATATAGGTTTATCATAGTTTAAAAATCACATAGGCAATAAATTATCTCACATAAATCTTACACTAAAAGATAACCATATCATGACTATGTTCTAGGCTATTAAGTAATTTTTATTAAAAATTCTGTTTATGGAATGTACAAATTACATTGAGCAAATGTAGCATAATTTAATGGATCAGAGGAGACAGAGTTTTTTCCTCCAACTTTTCTATATTTTTTTCAACTGCATCTCAGGCATATTTAAAGTTAATTATTGAGCATACCCATGAACATAAGTTCCTAGTTTCAATAAGATGAAAATTTTTAAAGTTTAGAGGCTATTGCCAAATTGTCATCTAGCAGCAATAAAATCTGAAGTCTTTAAATCACAATTTTATAAAACAATGCAGTGATTTTTGAGAAGTGACCTCATACTGTCATGTGGAAAGATGAGTAGTAATTACCATTTTGGAATTGAGCATTGAGATATTCTACTACTCAAGGGTAGCATGAAGCTTTGTGACATGGTCATTTCATTTTGCTGGGGGATGATTTGCAACAGCGTACTCTGCAAAGCAGGTACATAAGACTCAGGCATGTCCAGCACCTGCTCCTCAAGATGGTTTTGTAATGTATTATTTATTCTCCTGTTCACAAGAACTCCATGGTGTAACTAAAAAAAAAGAAAAAAAAACTACAGGGAAGATTGAAAATACAAATTTCATATGTAATATGATATGTGGTGCCTTAACTAACATAATTCAGGAAAGAGCCAGATGTGTGTATCTATATTCTACTTGAAAATGTGGAAATTGCAGGCTGGGCGCAGTGGCTCACGCCTGTAATCCCAGCACTTTTGAAGACTGAGGCGGGCGGATCACGAGGTCAGGAGATCGAGACCATCCTGGCTAACAGGAGAAACCCCGTCTCTACTAAAAATATAAAAAAATTAGCCGGGCGTGGTCGTGGGCGCCTGTAGTCCCAGCTACTCGGGAGGCTGAGGCAGGAGAATGGCATGAATCCGGGAGGCGGAGCTTGCAGCCAGCCAAGATCATGCCACTGCACTTCAGCCTGAGTGACAAAAAGAAAAAGAAAACGTAGAAATTATTGAAGGCACAGATTCCACATGAACATCAATAAATTCTGTTGTTTACAAACTTACTATGTAATAGCCTAATGTCTACATATAGCAAAATATAATATGTATTGGGTTTAGGTATAATTTCTTATTCTGTCTCCTTCCAAGAAAGTGGAAAAACTTCCTTAGAAGTGTGACTACATGGAAGGTGTTTGTTCAGATCTCTCTTTCCCTTTCTCTTCTGTTGTCCTCTCTGGAGCTCCCTTCTTGCTTCTCCTCTGTGGATCCTATACTTCTCTTCCTCCACCCTGCCTGTGATGCTGTTCAATTCATTTTATTACGGCCCTTACATTTACATATTATCACAGTCTATTTGTGATAGCTCTACGTTATTCTTGAGTACCAAAACTTTGACCACAATGTTTTTAAGGAAAGCCTGCTGTTTACTGTTTGGTGCTCCAAGAATGATTTTCTTTTGGTTTGCTGGGTCCTGTAGCTTTGTTGTCTAACACAAGGATTCTTGTGTTGTTAAATTAGTTTGTTTCTTTGATACTGTTTGTTCAGGATCTGAGTTGAAAACAGTACACCATTAGGCAAAAACATGGGCACCATGGTATTTCCCATTAACAGCAACCTTTTTCAAAAAAGTATTTTATGCCCTAAAATAAGCAAAAATAAAAAGATTATTATTACCTACAGCTATCTCTACTCATTCTGGAACTCTTGTTCTTTCAGTATAATATCTGTAATAATGCTGCATTTTTATTGATTTTGTACAGTTGAGAAATACACTGAAATGGAAAAAAGGAATATCTATATCCACATTTTTTAAATTTTTCTATATTTTCATAAACATCCCAAAGTTCAATACTTTTTCATAGGTTCAGAGTTTTAATACCAGCTTATCTAACTGGCAAAAGAGATGGTCACAAAATTTTTTACTGATATACAAGGATTCCTTTAGAATTAATTGTAATTACTAGTGATGTTGTCCTGTTATGGAGAGTGTCAATTTAAAAGTGACTGGGCCCTCAGCAATTTAGAAGATAGAGTACTTAAGCTAAAGTTCATTATTTTTTTATTTACTTATTTTCATTTTTTTCATATAGAAACAGACTTACTATAGACAAAATAGTTTCAGGTAGAAATTCCACTGCATAGACTCTATCCCTTACCATCCCTTAAGGTACATGGTCAACCACACTGAGGACCAGAGAGTGCAGATGATTCAGCAAAAGCCATCAATATGTACATTATAATGCCTCGTTAACATGTAGAGTTGTTTCCTTTCTGAAAGATAACATAAAACTTATTTTAGGCACAGTCCTTGTCGATTACTGTTTATTTTCATGGCATAGTTTTTTAAAAATTATTTTATTAAATTTAAATGAAAATCATATGAATATCCTTTTTTTTCTCTATTCCCCTTTTCTTTTTCCTTTGTTCTACTTCTCCTACCCCTATCTCCACATATGTTTTTTTAAGGTTAATTGAATTTAACATTTACATTTGGTCCTAAGGTACAGAAAACCGAGGATGCCCCACTGCTCAGCCATGTGAGGAGAATTGGTTTACCCCAGCACTGCATTTAACCAGCTCTTAAAGGGATTTTATTTGTTTGGTAGGGACCAAAGCTGGTGAATGAATCATGAGGGTCAATTTGGGTCACCAACTACTAAAAAATAGAGACATGTTCCTTCCTGCTTTTTAACTCCCCAAACTGGAAAGAAGAAAATCAGTTTTAGGCTGCAAATATTGAGTCAGGAAATATTTCTATTTGATTGCATTAAGAGATGAGGCCCAAATAACGTTCCCTTTCCCCATAACGTGTCTCATACACATTTCACATTCTTAACCTGAGAAAGATGTGAAAAGCAAGCTCATGCCATTTATTCACACTGTAAATTATTCGTGGACTTCCAAGTTGGTTGGGGAAAAGGTACAAGCAAAGAGGATACTGTGCTTATTCCAACCATACAATGGTAAATCAGAAAAGACATTCTGCCGGATTCTTATGGGACTTATTAACTAAATAGTGTTTATCTTCCCTTCCTGGCTAACCTACTCAGAGCAAGTAATGAGCTCAGAGGAAATAAAGCAAATACTGAGCCCTTTCCAATCCTTCCAACTGTTCTGCCACCCACCATTTCTTTGAATGTTGTTTTCTTAATTTTGTGTTTGTTTGACCTAAGGGCACTAACTGAACTGAGCAAGGGCTTCCAGGAGATGGCTTGGGACAAGCAAAGCAGGTTTCTTTGTTTCTCATGTACAGAGATGCATGTCAATCAACCATTGCCTCAGTTAAACATTTAACATTCATGTTACAAAGAATCTCAATTGCACATCCATCAGTCTGTTACTGGTCAGAAAAGCTGCATGTTTGGGAAAAATATTTACCATGAGGTCCATCTATGATCTTCAATAGGTTCCCCACAGTGAGTGATCTCTACTTTCTCTTCTGCTACAATTCCGTGAAAGAATGCTGCTGTTCTTCTTAATATAGCAGACAATTATAACAGGGCAAGAGGATTGTTTCATTTAACACCACCAGCAAAGCCAGATTGCAGGGAGGATCATCACCCTGAGTGAGTAATGAGGATGCCATTGTACCCTTCAAGCATCCCTCAAGGGTTTATCTCTGCATGCTGGAGCTAATAACAATAGTGAGCATTTATATAGTCCACACTAGGTACCTAGCTTTGCTTTAAGTGCTTTAAAAATAATAACTCATTTCATCCATACAGCAACCTTATGGAGTAGATACCATTACTATCATTCTGTTTTACATATATGGAAACTGAGGTTACATAACTAGGCCTTAGGTCACTCAGCTAGTGGTAAGACTGGGATACAAGCAGACTGACTTCAGAGCCCATGCCTCACCATCACATTAAGTAGCCTGCTGATTTGTCTTTATGTATTATGTTAACAGGAAAGAATTGCTCTCCTTCAGCCCAAGGTAAACCACAAGGCAGATTATAGGAATAGTCTACAAAAACTTAAGGGAGTAGCATGATTTTTCCAAGGAATTGCTTTTCCTTTGTACTTCTTTATCATTAGAGCCCAGTTTGGACAAATTCTTTTCCACTCTGAGCAGAGTCAGTCACTGTTTGGCTCATTTCATGAAGGAAACTGATGGTAAAGGCAAGAGTACACTGCTCAGCAGACCCTTCGTCCAAGGATAATTTCATTGGCCTCCACCATTGTTTGCCTGTTAAACTGTGGCTTACAACATTTCAGGGAGCAAAGGCAAAATGTTCCACTTGTGCTGAGGTGAAACTTTCCATTTCAAAGAAATAGATTCCAGCAGGAGTAAGGCTACCTGGAAGCAAAGGGTTTGTTATAGGGTTATTATAAAATAGAAAAACAAAAACTCAATCTGGAACGTGACCCCTTCGTTGTACACACACATTGCATCTGGCCTGCTGTACAATGTGGATCACTGGCAGAGACTGTGTTCACACATGGAACCCAGGGGAGAGCTACTCTAAGAAGAAAAAGTCAGGAAAACTAGATTCTTTTCTTTTTTTCTTATTCAAATTGTGATAAAATATACATAACAACATTTATCATTTTGATGAATTTTTTTCTTTGTGAGATGGAGTCTCTGTTGCCCAGGCTGAAGTATAGTAGCACGATCTCAGCTGCTCTGCCTCTCAGGTTCAAGTGATTTTCCTGCCTCAGCCACCCAAGTAGCTGGGACTAGAGGTGTGCACCACCAGGCCTGGCTAATTTTTGTGTTTTTAGTAGAGATGGCATTTCACCATGTTGGCCAGGCTGGTCTTGAACCCCTGACCTCAGGTGATCCACCTGGCTCTGCCTCCCAAAGTGCTGGGATTACAGGTGTGAACCACCGTACCTGCCCATTTTCACCATTTTTAAGTGTATAGTTTAGTGGCATTAAGTACCTTCACATTGTTGTGCAACCATCACCACCATCTATATCCAGAACTTTTTAACTTCCCAAATACAAACTCTGTACCCCTTAAACAACAACCCCCCATTCTTCCCTCCCGCAGCCCCTGGCAATCACTATTCCACTTTCTGTCTCTGTGAATTTGACTGCTTTTGGTACCTCACATAAGTAGTATCACGCAGAAGTTTTCCTTTTGCGACTGGCTTATTTCACTCAGCATAATGTCTTTAAGTTTATCCATGTGTAACATGTGTCATAGTTTCCCTCCTTTGTTAGGCTGAATAATATGCCATGGTATGTATGTATATACTGCATTTTGTCCATTTGTTGGTTAGTGGATACTTGGGTGGCTTCCATCATTTGACTATTGTGAATAATAGCGCCATGAACATGATGTAAAAATATCTGTCCAAGTCCCTGCTTTCATTTCTTTTGGATGCATACCTAGAAGTGGAATTGCTGGATCATATGATAATTCTATTTTAATTTTTTGAGGAACTGCCATTGTGCTTTCCATAGTGGCTGCACCATTTTATAAGTAATAGATTTTAAAGCCAATGAATGAGTTCAGTTTCTCTACCCTCCTTCTACTCCCTCAAAAAGACCAAGTGCCTCAGAGGTGCTGGTAGCTGCTAACAATGTGATTTCCAATTATACTATCTGTCTGTTCAGCCCAACCCAGTCTACACTACAGTCTTTCTCCCCTTACCTCAATAAGTCACAATTTCACAAATGCTGCAGAACTTGTAAAACCCTGGAACCTGGACCCTAGCCTTTCCCTGCCAAAATTATGCTATCAAAATTTCCAAGCCACCTAAGTGCCACATTTGAGCCGTGTTAATTAGGGAAGAAGACTAGCCTCAGTGACCTTTCAAGCTACTCTACTCTATGAACATCTAGCTTCTATTTCACTATTTCGTAGTAGAGGTGAAAATATTCGCCTCAGAAAGCATGGTGTGCAGCTGTTTTACAACATCATAGTGAGAAATATCTTGAATTCTTTAGTAGGTGAACCCATGTCTTACTCACCCGTGACTCTACTGCAGGCCTAGCATGGTGCCTTGCACAGTGTTTAAGTCACTGATAAATTCAGATAGCATGTCCCAAACCCGAACAATTCACCTTATCACCCTCGATGGCTTTTGCTGTGTCCACATGTCAACTGATTTTTTACTTAAGTTAGCATATATAGTAAGAAAAGTTTATATTATCAATACAGATGAAGGATCAATATTCCTTGCTATAAATAAACCAAATACACTTATAAGAAAACAAGTTAATTTATGTCATACTTATAATTATTTTCTACCCACCAACAGAATTTCTGGACTGGCTTATTTGATATATAACTCTGAATCTATTGATCTCCTCAAAAAAAAAAATAGTACATTAGTAAATATTTTGAGAAGACAATTAAAAATAAAGGCTGAATAAGAATAAAGAATTTAGTGTTAAAATGTTAGCAATGATCATTTTTGTGATATAATTATGGATAATTATATTTTATGGTCTTAAAGGAAACAGGTGATTTATATAAATACAATATGTGTATAGATATATGTATTATATTTAGTTTATAGAGACAATGGCTAAAGAAAAAAAGGCAAAAAGTGGCAAACCCTAATAGCCAGTTCCATCAAATTGACACTAGAGATTAGTGGGGTAATAATTGTTGCAGCCAGATCATCCTCACATCTGGTGACAAAAAATGCAGCAGTGGAATGGTATAAAGAGAATGCAGACATCAGCAATTTACAGCAAAAAGGTAAATGTGTGAGAAATGACAGGCTGCCCAGCATAGGCATCTTCAGAAAAGCTCCCGTATAAGTTTCATCAATTAAATGGACTACTGGAGGATCCACAGTGTGCAGAACAATATATAAGGGATAATTTGTGATGCAAAGAATATAAATCACTGTTCTTGTCCCATGGTCTCTAATAATCTAGAAGAGATGGCCAAGAAAACCAAAATCATATTACAATCACAGTGCTGCAAAAGCTGAATGCGTATATAGACATATGTAACATTCTGTAGGTACGGAGAAAAGGAAGTGAGAAAAGAGCAGAAAGCAACTGGGAAAGATTTCTGCAATTAAATTTTGAAAGCAAATGGATATTGACAATCGGAGTCAAAGGTATGAAAAGAGTCTTCTTTTGTTTTCAAAGGATAAATATTCATTTCTCCAGGACCAAGAAGAGGAAGTATCATCTAGAACCTGGAGCACTCCATTTCTCTAGCTAGAACTGGGTAGTGCTGGGGGAATACGGGATTGAATGGATTGCCAAGGAAGGGAAAGTGAGTCAGTGGCAGTCACGGAGGCCTGGAGTCTCACGTCATGCTAGCAAGTTAAAAGAGGGTACCAGTGCCAGCTGGTCACACTCCTCTGAGGCCTGATCTGTCCCTAAGCTGTCTCACTTCCTGACATCCCTTTCCAGCTGGGCTATTTCCTGGGCTGTTGCAGACATCCCCCTTCACACTCCCTTCACAGCTGTGGTTTGGCGCTCTCTGCAAGAGTCCCCATGCCGAAAGTGCCCTCCAGGCTTGTGTTCTGAAAGCAAAGGCCTGCCCATTTCCACTACAGAATTTACCCACAGAGACAGACGGAGGCAGCTTTTTTTAGATGGTCAGAGCAAATTGACCTGCATGAATGACATTGAGTTGTGTGGTAATAATCAGATCTGGTGTCTGGGACACCCAGAGGCACCAGCATAGGCTGTAAGTAGCTGAGAATTTTTCCTGCTGCATCGTAGAAGCTGTTGTCTTAAGAAATGGAAGCATTTGAAGGATGAATGAAAACTCCTCCTCATACATGATGTTTGGCTGTGGCTGGAGGGAATAGTCAAGTTGAAGTTACACAACAAACAATTGTTTTTATGCTGAGCCAAGGAAGTGACTATGATTCTCCATACCTAGGTACTGCTAAAGCAGGGGTCTGAAAACTGGCCTGAGAGCCAAACCCAGCCCTCTTGCTGTTTTCCTATACCCTGTAAGTTCAGAATGGCTTCTCCATTATTAAGAAGTTGAAAAAAATCAAAAATATTTTATCACATGTTAAAATTATATGATATTCAAATTTCAATACCCACAAATAAAGTTTTCTTGGAATACTGCTATGCCTATTGACTTACATGTTATCTCTGGTTTCAAGCTTCAAATGCGGAGTTGAGTAGTTATAGCTGAGACCTCATGAGGCTTTACTTACAAACCTTTTCAATCCCTATGCTAAAGCAGTGCCAGTGTGACCAAAGATAGGGCAAAGTGAATTAATAGTGGATGGGAAAATTTTTAACATGAGGGCATAGATTTCATTTTTTTTTCCTGACCTGCATTTTTAAATGTTCCAGCATTCTTGGTTGCAGAATACACCACCCTGAGAAAGAGGTATATCTGGAGCTTAGCATTAATGCTTAAAACAACACTTAGATTTCTGTTTTTAAAACTTTGATTCTCCCACCTCCCACCCTCTGCCTTCCCTGGGCCCCCCTATCCAATACAAGCATAGGAAAAAACGATGGGCAGACCACTCATGTAGCTCAGAAGATCTCAGCGACGTGCTGGCGCTCACAGAGGCTCATTGGCAGTGGAGGAAGTACAAGGGCAGTGAATTGCAGGCCCCCAACGATGGACCCCAAAGAAGGATTAACTGAAACAATTTTACGGAAATGTATTCAGTATGCACAGATGACAACATGCCAGCAAGTCATTTCAGTATAGTATTCTAATTATAGACATCACTCTCAAAGTTTACTCAAGCTATATAGTATGGTCCCTTTTATAGAGTGTAGTTTAAATTGGCCACTTAAAAACCAGAGAGGTCACTTTAGGTTAACTAGTACAATTTGGTAGCTCAAAGAAACACTGTACTTCACTCAACTTATAGGACTAAGACGTCATTTTTCCTTAGGTTCTGAGGATTCCTCCAGGCCCGACAGCTGGAATGAGCAGTCAAAAAATGAATATTGTGTTAATAAAAAAATAAACAGTTCCGGGCGCGGTGGCTCAAGCCTGTAATCCCAGCACTTTGGGAGGCCGAGACGGGCGGATCACGAGGTCAGGAGTTCGAGACCATCCTGGCTAACACGATGAAACCCCGTCTCTACTAAAAAAATACAAAAAACTAGCCAGGCGAGGTGGTGGGCGCCTGTAGTCCCAGCTACTCGGGAGGCTGAGGCAGGAGAATGGCGTAAAAACCCGGGAGGCGGAGCTTGCAATGAGCTGAGATCCGGCCACTGCACTCCAGCCTGGGCGACACAGCGCGACTCCGTCTCAAAAAAAAAAAATTAAAAAAAAAAAAAAAATAAACAGATGTTTTGTCACGAAGAAGTTATATAAGGAAACCCAGTTTCTGAAGGAAGTGAGCTGAAGTAGAGGTGTGTTGAATGGGAATGTGGCAGAATATGCACTTGGGTTATAGGTGGAGGAAAAAGGAAGAGCAGACAAGAAATTTCTCAACATATCCTTTAAAGACATTCTGATATGTTGAGTGTGACTACTCATGTTTAGGCACAAACTCAGCCAATCAAGGTAGAGAAAGGACATGACTCAGAGGGTAGTAACTATTTAAAATACGCATATGATGACAAGTCTCGATCAACATGTCTGATTCTTCCACTTGCCGAAGGCAATATGGTACCTTGAAAAAGGCATAAGCTATTAAAGTATATTAAGAGTTTTACCAGAGTAGATATGAGCAAATAAAGTTATCATAAAAGCTACCATGAAGACAGGAGTCTAACCCATTGCTTGAGTTAGACAGGCTTCTTTGTAATGATAAAGTGATTTGGCCGTGAGCTACAGAGAACTCAAACCCAAGGAATGAAGAATTGGGAAGGAAGCTAGAGGAGTGCTTCCAGAAAGGTCCAGGGCTTACATATTCCCTAGTTGATTATGAGAATGTAATTTGTTGTAGGTAAATTTAGAAGAAGGAGCAAATATGCAAAGTTTCTTTATTTTTCTCTTTGTGAACATTGCAAGCTCTCAGAATGCCAGATGATAGAAACTTGATCTCAGGCAATTTATAACCTCACCCACCAGACCTAGTATTTAGTACCTGGAGCTGTAGTACCTAGAGCTAGATTTCCATAGCACCAAAGTATTTTGAGGAGAGCAGGGAGGGTTATATTATATTTCCAATAGAAAGGGCTATTCACATCTACCAGCAGTCTTGTTGAATTTAGGGCTACTTTCATTGATAGCAGGATTTTCTGCTACTTCTCTTCCACACTGAGGCTGCAGATACTTTGCTGGGGCTGCGTCTGAAAGCCCTCATCAACTCCTAGCTGCTCTTGAATGCAGTGGAACCATTCTACTACTTCTACTCCAAGCCTAGATGCAGGGGACTCTGTGGGATAGCTCAAGCCCTTCGTCCTAGATGCAGCACAGTCATTTCCAGGCTCGCTTAGGAAAGAGGACACAGTTTTCTTCTGCTTTCAGGTCTCCCAAATCTTTCTGCTATTCCCTCCCATAGGTATTTAACTCTGAGACAGAGGCAAATACTGTAGCTCTTTGGAAGGTTCTGTTTCCCTCTGACTCTTTTCTTTCCCAACTCAAGTTGTTGTTCTCTATAGAGAGATCAATGGCACAGAGAACACGAGCTTCCACTTACTCCTCTGATTTTCTTCTTACTGATCTTTTGTCTTATGATCATGGCTAGACTTCTGAATTCAAAAGTTAGAAATTTGATTATGTTGTAATCTACATTCTTGTGTGAATTTCTAAAGTCTAGCTGCTGCCTCAATTAGAGAATGGCAGGATTTAAAATATTATCTCACTATTAATTTATTATCCCTGGGCAAACTTCACAATATCATAATCAAATATCCAATATTTTGTTTAGTTACTTGATATTAAAGAGGAGAATTTTTTAAACTTACAGATACAGTAAGAAGTGATTTCTTCAACCAAAATGTTTTAGTGACACTCTTTTATAATTCTAATATATGTACACTTAAGTCCCTGGGCACCTTCTTGTAACCATTGTTAAAACTGCATCAACAGAATGGTTATGTGGACCCTGTTAGAATCAGTGCACTTTCTTTGTTTTGAGCCCATTTTCTTATCCTTAGGTATCTCAAGAGTCTTCAGACACCCATATTATGCTGATGTCTTTTAAGGTGATTGAAGTCAGCACATAAGTGAGAAACAATGAATATTTTTGACTGAAATGCTATACTTTGCCTTGATATAAAAAATAATTGAGCTTCTAAACTTGACAGTACATAATCCAGCTATTTGCCTTTAGTTGAAAAATGAACAAATACAAATATGAAAAATGTAATTACTCCCCACTTTGATTTTAAGTTGCTTTGTTCTGAGTCTCTTACTTGGCATTGAACCTGTTTCTGTTGGGAATGAGCAGGATAGAGAACTTTAAAGGGCAGGTCATAGGAACAAATTTGTCTCCATTATTAAATGTTTGAATATTCTTCAGAATCAACAAAGCACTACAGGTTAAAACAGCATGTCTTCAACAAATTCAGGGATGAAAGTCTGAGTGCTAGCCTTCTATTTAAAGAAAAAAAATGATACATTTACACTTTCAAGGTAGGAATATGCTGAAAGAATATACAATTAAACACCCCTTGTTATAGATGTATCCTAGTCATATATGCTCAACTTGCTAAAGTACAGTTTTTCCAGATTTAAGCCTTCTATTTGAGTCAAAAGAAAATCAATCCAACACTTTAGTTTTTCCCACAGAGTGAAAGCCGAAACAGATGGGTTTTCTTCATTATTACTATGTTAATGTAATTAAATAAAAGGTAATGAAAGATTATATATTTTCTTTCCAAGCCTTTAGTTTTTGGTATTTGTTACCATATCTGTCTTTACAACCACTCTACAAAGTAGAAAAGATAGGGTATTATTAACTACATTTCAAGGTAATAATATCTTACCTATGTATAATATGTTACAGTTTATAAAACATACCTTATCATATTTTGGTTCTGACCCACACAGTACCCCATGATATACGTGAGTCAATCAGATATAATTTTCTTTAATTTACACATGGACAGACTGGAATTCAGAAGGGGAGAATGTCTGTCTGTGTCCTGCACTTAGAAAATGGAAGAGATGACTTTGTCAGGCCTATGACTTTACTGAGACACAGAATGACTGGGTGAGAATAAGTTTATATCTCATAAGAATGCCCTGAATAGTCTTTATTTTTTCCCTTAGAGCTTTACTTTATTTTTCTGGGGTTACATTGTTTCAAGTCATTCTTTTGTGAAATATGCTGGGAAGTACTTCCTAGATCTGATGTACTTGTAACATCCCCATTTGTCCCATTCTCCACAGCATTCTAGAGGGTTGTTGGATTGAGGATTATTTTCTTATATGGTTTTACGTTTTGAAAGCCTTGCTTCAACTCTCAAAGTATGTTGTTAAATACAGAATAAATATTGAATTGTCTCTCTATCCTCACAGTCTTCATGGTGGAAATAAAAGTTTCTATGAAAGGGTTTGCTCCCTGAAGACCCACAAGTGGTGGTTAGAAAGTGTCCACAAATTAAAGGCAATGAAAGCTCACTAACCACAAGTAATAGATGTTATTTTAAAAATGCAAAGTACATAAAATAGCTTTTATATGCTTGTATATTCTATAGCCACTCTAACCAGGTGGCTGCTGTATAAGTATTTTCCCAATTTTGAGCAGTTTTACACATACAGAGATGCTTTCATAAAAGCAATCTGTGTAGGATAAATATTAGCCACAGTTACATGATTTCTTTTAACTTTTAACAGTAGAACAGTGTCGATCTGTGAGAAAAAAAGAGAAACTTTTAATCCCTTAAAATATCTGACATTAGTAATCATTCTGAAAGACTCTTCTGATGTTAATAAAAGGAAAAAAAAAGAGAAATAAAAAAATTCCAACATTGATTCAGCATTAAAAATCACTTCACTACGTAGGAGACATGAATATATAACTTCCAATAATCCACAATTCTTCTCTCCATTTGAAAATCATCAAGTCTATAATGAGTACCCACTGGATATCTCATAATCTTTTTAGGAGAGGTCAAGACTGATACGGCAGAAATCCTAGTCAGTGCCAGAGTAGGATTCTGGAGGCTGGGTATTCTCAAAATAGTTGAAGAAAGACAGAAACTAATATTTGCTTATTTTCTCCACTAGGAATGTTTGCCTACCTCCTTTCTACCTAATAAAAACCAAGTACATCTTTCAAGGCTCATTTCAGGAACTGTTCTGCTGAAATCTGCTGCTGTGTTCAGTTCTGTTGATACTGTATCTCATCTGTATTTTCTGATATCCATCTCTTTCTCAGTCTGCATTAACAATATTCTAGCTTAAGCCTTTATTGTTCTTTGTCAGAGCTTAGCAATAGCATCCTAACTTTTTCCTGCCTTCAGTCTGTCTCTCCACTAATTCCATCTGCAAACATATAGCTTAATCTTTCTAAAGAGCCTCTTAAAAATATGTTCATTTTCTGTTGAGGATTTTTTCACTGACTGCCCTTTACCTACCAAATAATGTAATAATCATTAAATCTTGCATTTCACAGTCTTCTATGGGCTGGAGCAACTTGCCTCTTCATGACCAACAATCTCTCATGCATGCTATGCGGCAACAGAACACAGCAATTTCTATATCTTTACAGACCTTGAGTTTCTACGAACCTTTCCAGTTCCTTGCTTTCCTCCTCACATCCAAGTCTTATCTAACATTCGAAGCCCCATTTGAAGGTCAACCTTCTGGATACCTTTTCTGAAACCCAGTTTCAATATATCTTCCCATGTTCCAATATCCATCACTTTTTGCCACAGTGCTTTTGTGTGTGTGCAAGAGAATCACTATGTTTTCAATGGTCAAATTTCCTGAGATTTAATTCCTGGTTATTTATGTGACCCTGAGCAAGGACTAATCCTTGCTGCCTCAGTAGTGTGGGGAGGGGGAAAACTAATAGTACCAACTTCAAAGCTTGTTGTGCTGATTACAAATTAATATGTGTGAATGTTCTTAGTAAGTGCCTAATAAGTATTAGCTATTATTATGTACATCTTCTCTCTCATAATACTAAGAAACTTTGGGATGGGACTTCAGGCTACACATCACTGTGCCTCACCATGGTGATGGAACATATCCGCATTCTGTCCATTTCAGTTTCTTAGATAATACCCGAATACCCATAAAGGACTATAGTTTATTGATGATCAAGGCAGCTTTCCCTCTTAGGATGTAGATGGGATGATTAATTGGAGTTGAGTTGTATGAGAACCATCATTCCCCATAAAAATACTTCCCCATTCTTGACGACCATGGAACAGGTAATCTGTATCCATTCTGTTTCTCTAAAGGGTTGAAACATTGGTGGTAAGGAGACACAGGAGCAGAGACATGGATAGCAGGTCCAGAGAAATTTACATTTTCAAAGGTCATTTCCCTGCATTTTCCTACACTTGTGTTTACCGTTCTCTTAAAAATACTCTGAGGCAGGGTGCCGTGGCTCATGCCTGTAACCCCAGCACTTTGGGAGGCCAAAGCAGATGGATCACCTGAAGTCAGGAGTTCAAAACCAGCCTGGTCAACATGGCAAAACCCCATCTCTATTAAAAACACAAAAACTAGCCAGGCGTGGTGGTACATGCCTGTAATACCAACTACTTGGTAGGCTGGGGCAGGAGATTTGCTTGAACCCAGGAGGTGGAGGTTACAGTGAGCCGAGATCATGCCACTGCCCTCTAGCTTGGGGGACAGAGCGAGACTCTGTCTCAAAAAAACAAAACAAAATAAAAAAACCTGAGTAATATCCATTCCTGAATAGGAAAAATTAGCAACTAATAAGCTGTGTGTGCCTTATTAGGACCCTCAACACGTTAAGGAAACTCTGCCCACCATTTATTTGACTATGAACTTTTTAGGAAATAGGATGCTGACTCTGAATTGTGCATTGAAATTCATTAAAAGGATTGGCTGCAGAATCAGAAAGTTAACATTCAGAAACATATGGTATTTATTTAGGGGATTCTTAGACTCTGATGCATAACATTAATCTAAGCACAGACAGAAGGAAAAGTACCATTTCTCCAAATGGCATTAATGTCTAAATACTAGCTTTATAAATACTGAATTACTCACAAACCTGGAATATGCATATTTTTTCAAGAGTATCTATGTTTAGCATCTAAAGTTTCAGAAGAAAGGACATTTATCATGGATACATTTTTGTAACATCTGTGATTCCATGTATGTGTATGCTAAGTTAGAAGGACTTCAGTTTTTACTAATATTAAGATTTCTCTTTTGCATTGATAATTTGTGTGTTCCCATGTGAAAGAGAAGAGTTTCCTTAGCCTGATCTTCAGCCTCTATCATTAACAATTATAGATACCAAAGTAGAAAAAAGAGCTACCATTCGCTGAGTGTGATCTGTATTGCAATACTCAAAATAAGCCCACAAGGCAGGCATTATTATTTCTGTGTAAAAGGTGAGGAAATGGAGGCTCAGTGTAGCTCAGTGGTTTGTCAAAAGTCATGCCATTGGCTAGCAGGAGGGCCAAGACTCAAATTCACATCTTTCTAATCACAAAGAGGCTTCACCTATGGCTAGTTCATAATAAATTTAGATTTATAAAGTTTTATAAGTTTTGCTTATAATGGTTGCTGTACTTATAAAAATGTACAGTTTTGTTACTTTCTAAGCACATTGGTCTAACTTTTGGTTCCATAGCCAGGTGCTCAAGACTGTGCCCTGCCTGCAGCCAACTACTAAATAGGAGCAATTTATTCAAAGGATCTTTCTGCAATAGCTTCCTGGGGACTCAGGTATCAATCTACCAATTAGCCTATACACGTTTCTACCACGTGCTAATAAATCTACCTAATTAGCCTATACACGTGTTTCCTGATGCTGGACCCCTTTCTCTTTCCATACTTTCTTCAATAAGACTGTGTTCTTAGATAGGTCCAGGGATGGGCACCCCAATCTTAGTCAAGGTAGCAAAAAAAGACATTTACAGGGAGAGTTTCCTAGACTTGCTTAACACTCCTAATGGAGAGGTACCTTCTCTTCATTTCTTTAAAGATCCTTCTCATGAGTCAAATCATGAAAAATAGTTTAAATGCTCTGAGGAGAAAAGCAGTCAGAGTTGAGGACATGTAATCCAGGTTAAATGGTTGTGCACCTATGTTCATGGCTGCATTATTCACAATCTCCAGGAGGCGGAAGCAACCCACGTGTCTGTCAAGAGATGAATGGATAAACAATATGTGGTGTATATTTAATACATGCAATGGAATATTATTCAGCCTTGAAAAAGAAAGAAATTCTGACCTGTGATACAATATGGATAAACCTTGGGGATATTACATTCATGAAATAAGTCAGTCACAAAAAGATAAATACTGTTTAATTCCACTTATATGAGGTAACTAGAACCATCAAATTCATAGAAACAGAAAACAGAATGGTGGTTGCCAGAGACTAGTGTGAAGAAAAAGTGAGAAGCTATTGCTTAACGTGTATAGAGTTTCAGTTTTGCAAAATTAAAGTTTCTGGTGATTTATTTTACAATAATGTGAATGTATTTACCATTACTGAACTCTACACTTAAAAATGATTAAGATGACACATTTTATGCTGTGTATATTTAACAACAATACAAAAGGTTAATGGTGAATGTATGAGAAATGTGGTTATGGGAAATTTGTAAGTTTTGAGTGTGTGAGAAATGAAGACATTTGGAGAACGTAGAATGACAGAAAAGAATGGTACCAACTACTCATTCCTAAATGATTTCCCACCTTACCCTGGTACCTATTCTTAATTTTCTGGTTTGAGGCGCAAGCAAGAAAAGATACCTACCTAAACATTTAGGATTTAACACCATTCATTGACATTAATTACTTGGGTAATTTTCATAATCCTTTACACTATTTAAAAAAATTTAAAAGTTCAGTTAGACAGATAGCTTTCTCTCAATTAAATTTCAATTAAATAAGTCAAATGGCTTTCTTTTAATTAACACTAAATTACATCCTATTAATCGAGTATATTCTGCTATTGGAATGTTGTTGCATTTATTAAGTATTTTATTGAAAAATTATTTCAGTAATATAATTTTCTTTCATATTTTATGAGATAAATATTTGCTAGTCTATTGTGTATCCAACAGAGATACAGAATGACATATAGGCATAGAAATTCAACCAGACGTTCAGGCCTGGCTTTGAGTCATGGTTCTTCTCATTAACCCTGAAAACCAAGCTAAAATTTCCAGTTCTCAGTTTATCTTTCAGCAGTATGAAATAATTAGTCTAGGCCAGGTGCAGTGGCTCACACTTGTAATCCCAGCGCTTTGGGAGGCTGAGGCAGGAGGATCACTTGAGGCCAGGAGTTCAAGAACAGCCTGGGCAACAGGGAGACCCTGTCTCTACAAGTTTTCTTTTTAAATTAGCCAGGCATAGTGGTATGCATCTGCAGTCCCAGCTACTTGGGAGGCTGGGTTGGGAGAATTGCTTGAGCCTGGGAGGTCGAGGTTACAGTGGGCTGTGATCATTCCACTGCACTCCAGCCTGGTTGACAGAGATCTTGTCTTAAAAAGAATAGTCTAAAGCAGGGTCAGCAAACTTTCTCTATGAGGACAAAATAGCAAATATTTTAGTCCTTTTAGAGTTTGTGGGAAGAAGCAAAATGAAAGATAATGAGAGAAAACAAATCTCCACCATTTTCTAAATACAAAATTCAAAATATAATAATTACTGTTTTTTGTAATTCATGTTTACTAATGAGAGGAATAAAATTTCCTCTTAATAAATGCCATGCTTCCAGAATGTTCCTTCTCAGCCTCTTTGGCTGGACTGCTCTGTTCAATTTCTAGATGTTGGTATGTTCCAGAATCCTCATTTCTCTTCCAACTAGATTTTCTTCTTGCATTAGCTTATCTAGTTTCATGGTTTTAAAAACCATTTACACGTTATGACTTTCAAATTTGTATAACTATAGTTGACCTCTATACTGTAGGGCATATTTATGTAACCAATTGCCTTTTTGCCGTTTATTCCATGTCTAAGAGATACCTCAAATGAAATAATTCCTAAAATTGTTTCCTACCCTTATCTCTCTTTCAGTAAATGATACTTTCACCTACCCAGTGATTCAAGCTGAAAATCTAGGAGCCATCCTAGATCACTGCCTAAGCTCTCTCCAACAACCAATTTATCAGCATTTGCTTGAGTATTCTTCGTATAAAGAGAAAAAGCAATCAAAGTTGAGAAGCCGTATAGCTGTGTTCAACACAGAAATGACCAGAAGTATTCTGGCTGTAAAGTAATTATAAATGTTATTAAGTCAGCCCCCTAAACAAATTTTGAACACATCCACTTCTCCTCATCTCTACTAATATCACTTAGTCCCAGCTACCATTACCTCTTACTTGTACTTCTGCTCTTGCTTCATAAATGGTGTTTCTATTTACATTTTCAACTCCAACCCTTGCTTCACCCAATCCATTCTCTACAGAGTGGTCAGAATGATCATCTCAAAGCACAGTCAGACTTTGTCACCTCCTGCTTTTAAGTTTTTGCAAAGCTTCCCACTTTTTAATTTGACATATATTAGTATCTGATTAGCATGTTCCCAGTACTATTCTCATTGCTGGGGAGATGGCAGGGAATAGACAGACAAAAATCCCTGCCAAATGTAACTTACACTCTAATGAAGGGAAATAGATAATAAACAAACCAAAGAAAAAAAAAAGTGAATCAGATAGCATGTTAAATAGTGATAAATGCTATGGAGAAAAATCAAGCAGGGAGTTAGGCAATGGGGATTTGGAGGCGTTACAACTTTCAATAGGGTTGTCAGCAAAGGCCTCATTGTGAAGATGCCTCTTCAGTAAAGACCTGAAGAAGGTGAGTTAGAAAGGAGGTGGAGTTTGAGGGTAATAGCATTCCATGGAGCAGAAAGAGCAAGTGCACAGGAATAGCGAGAAGCAGAGTGAGAGAGGTGAGGAGAATTCAAGATGACATTAGAGAGATGACAAAGTCTAGGTTAAGGAGGATCTTGTAGACTCTGAGTATGGTGTTGAGCAGGGAAGAGACAGGCTCTGGCTTAGGGTTTAGAAGGAACGCAGGCTATGTGGTGAGGATTGTCTGAAGGGTAACAAAGGCCAAGGTGGGGAGACTACTTAGAACTTTACTTTAGGTGAAATGTTAGAACTGGGTGATGCAAAAATGTGCTCAGCATCTGTGAGGAGGGGCAGAGAGGGAGCAAGGATGGATCCAGGGTTTTTAGTCTGATCAACTGAAAGTCTAGAACAGCCATTACTTAAAATGAAGAAGTCTGAGGGAAGAAAAGATTTGGGGGAGAATATCAAGAAACTTGATTTCGGATGGGTGCATTCGAGATGCAGATTGCACATCCAAGCCGAGATGCCAAGTAAGCAGTTGAATGTTTAAATGTGGATTTGAAAGGAGAGGTAGAGGCTGGAAATATAATTTTGGTAGTCATTCTGTTACAGATGTTATTTGAAGCTGTGAGACTGAGTGAGATCATGGAGGAAGTGAATGTAAATAGAAAAGGGAAAAAGTCTGAAGATGGAGCCCTGAGACACTCCATTGTAAACTGGAAGATGAGGAAGAGCTGGCAAAGGAGACTGAGAAGGGGCAGCCAGTGAAGATGGAAGTAACCAGGAGAGTGTGGTGTCTGAAAGTCAAGCAGCAAAGGGTTTCCACGAGGAAGGAGAAATTAACAAGGTCAAATGTTGTATATGGGTTGAGTAAAACTAGAATACCTCCTAAATAGAGTATGTTCTAAATTTATTACCAGTACTTGAAATCACCTACAAATTGATCTCCTTTACGTCTATGCCTTCATCTCCTAATATCTCCTCCCTTCCTCAGTATAGCCTCTCCCCCATTTTCCTCTCCAGCTTTCATCTGCTACCTTACTCTCTCCCTTGTTCACTATCCCTTCTCTAGACCAGCCCTTTGTTTTTCCATCATGTCAATATATTGTCCTATCGGTTGTTCCCACTGCCTAACTCTTCCTTTTACTTCATGATTACTTCCTATCGTTACAGTTTCTTTTCGTGACCACTCGGTCTACAGTACCAATTTTATTAATGTTACTTCCATCTCCTTCCATTCACTCTTTATCCCACCACTTTGTTCCTTTACTTTATATAATTTTTGGCATCACAACATTTTCAGTTCATTGTTTTTCATCCCACATAACAACAAGGATCTAGACTGTCTTGTTCTCTGCACTGGGTCAGGCTAGAACAAGGTGTGCTACAGTATGCATTCAATTAATGTTTACTGAATAAGCTAATTAATCTATATTTCAAAATTTTAACAAAATTATATGTAAGACATACCCAAACACTGGTAAATTATTCCAAATTGAGATGTGTAGAGGAAGAAATCTGAGAGGAATTTTTATTTGATGATGCTGGAAAGTATTTTTTTCAAGTGTTTTTCAATTTACATGTTGTGTAATTGAAAAACATTCCTCAATCCATTTCAGCATTTGGCAATCTCTTTGAGACATAGTTCATCTACCTTATTTCCACAGCCCCTCAAATACAACTTTGCATTTGCCTAAAATGGTTCTCTATTATAACTTCATGTTACCTTTCATAGTTCCAGGAATCTGTAAAAGTAACAGCGTCATCTTTATTCGGGTCTAGTGTACATCAGACACACCTTAACTGTTTATTGAAAAGATGTTTAAATAAATGAATATTGAAATCTTTAATTAAGAGTAGCTGCTGAGGAACAGAAAACCAAACACCACATGTTCTCACTTATAAGTGGGACCTTAATGATGAGAACACATGGACACATGGGGGGAACAACACACACTGGGGCCTGGGGCAGGTGGGAGGGAGAACACCAGGAAGAACAGCTAATGGGTGCCGGGCTTAATACCTGGTGATGGGTTGATCTGTGCAGCAAACTACTATGGCACACTTTTCCCTATGTAGCAAACCTGCACATCCTGCACAGCTACCCCGGAACTTAAAATAAAAGTTGGTTAAAAGAAAAAAAAAAAAAAAAGGGTAGCTGCTGAATTAGTCAAGTAAAATTTTCTTATTCATTCATTTTCTAGCAGCCTTCTCAAGAGAATTGTCTTCTAAGAGGTCCAAATGAACACAACTTATCATTGGAAGCTCTTTTTAAAAAATCGCTCTAATGAAATTCAGGGGATGAGTAGAAACGGGGTAGGGGCAGGCTTTGTGTTTGATAATTTGGTGTGCTCTTTCATCTTCCCTCTGCAGTCTTACGCTCATTGTTTGTTGCTGCTAAAGCAGTAAATGTTGTTTGTCTTCATTGCAAAACCAAGGATAGAAAACTTTGAAGTGTTTTCTGTTGCTTAATGTCACCTACTGTTCCTGTCAGCAAACTGAGATAAACCTGATGGACTGAGGTGTCTGGTCTAATTCCTTTATTGACACATAGTCCTGTCTTCAAACACCAGTGTAAATGAATAAGTACTGAGATAGTAATGTGTCAGTAATAGGCTGCCAGATAAATACCATTGTTTACGTACTGATCCCTGCTTCCTAAGGCCCAAACAGCTCAAAAATCTTACAAATTAGCACCTCGCTGAGATCAAAGAATTGTCTTTTCTTTCTACAATTACCTACTTGGAGAGCGGTGCAAGCAGATGAGACGAGTTTAAGCTGTCTCTCTCTAGCCCAAATCTTTCTTTTAAAGAGAACAAATGGTGGAATTATACACTGTTTCAGGAAAAGGCAGTTAAGAATAAGAGATCTTTACTTTATTTTGCCATGCAAGAACAAGGGGATTTTTAATTTTTATGTTAATCCACCAATCAATTCCCATTACAATTATTTTACTGAAAATTCAGTGGAAAGAGCCATGTTCATCCTTAACAACCGCCTTTTGGGATCAGATTTAACTGCAAATTACAAAAATAAAAATCGTTTTGAATTCAGGGATACCATAGTACCCACACTTCAAACAGAAAGTATGAGAAGAATAAATACTTTCTGAAGGAGTAAAAATTTAGACAACAAATCTTCTAATTTCGTTTTTGGCATATCTTAAACAGAAAAGTACACCATTAGTCTCTCTTAATTTGAAAAAAAGAAAGGTATAATTTTATGACTTTCCTTGCTTACCAAGTTCTTTGCCCTGAAGCACATTCCAGCTCCATTAGCCTGTGTCCAAAATGGCATTGTTTTATTTGAAGATATTGAGAAATGAGAGGATAGAAGGATGTAACTTGAGTTTACACTATTTAGTAATTGTCTTTCATATTAGTCATATAACCTAGAAACAAGAAACCAAATGTTCAAAACTTATTATGGCTTAGGATAACACTGGGTTCTTTATAAGAAAAACAAAATTCTTTCTTGGTGGTAGGCTTTATCTTTTATGCAAATGAACAAAATCTGCTTTCCATTTCTAGCGTTAGACTTTGTGTTAATCAAAGCCTTGACTCCTATGGATAAGTGAGTGGTTTAAAGAAATAAAAATTGACCTGAAAAGTAATTATCTGCAATAAGTTGGAATCCTTTTTCCCTATATGTGTTTTACTTCACTTATTCACATCCATGGTTTTTAAAGGGAATATTAAATACCTTATGCCAAAGTAAATAATGTTCATGTAAATAAATGTGAACTTAAGGCAAATTTTGATATAATTTGTCTCACTTTTCTAAATCTGTTTCTTGCATTAAGCATTCTAGTATCTTTGGAATCAGCCAGGGCTAGAGCAAAAGCCCCTCCTGTGATGCTGTGAACCCCAAGTTTGAAGACTACTGATAACCCCAATCTACGAAGACTGGCTATGGAACTTCCTACATGGAGACAACGCCAGTGGAACTCTGATAATTATCCTAAAACAAGGAGGCTTCTTCAGTAACCCTTGAACTATGTTCAAATATGTGATTACATTTATGTCCTTAATATCACTATTAGTTTCTGATGTTAAAGTAAAAGTTGAGGAAAAAGTAGAAAAGGTAAAGCAGTACAGGTTAGTTCAATGCCAGAGTAACTTCTAGGAGGGTATATATTCAGTGTGAACAATTTTCAACAGAGAAATGTCAACTTCTGGCCACAACAGCAACCAGTAAAATAACTATTTTTAGTGTCATATCTATTAATGAAGAGGAGATTGCATAATATAGATGAGAGAGCGTAGTATTTGAAGGTGGAACGCCTAGCAGGGCTTGAGTCTCAACTCTGCTGCTTTTACTCTAATTGACCGAGACAAGTCATTTAAACTAAAAGAGCCTCAATTTTCTCATATCTAATGTAACATAAGAGTTCACAGCCTTTTACATTGTAGTTACTGTGAAGATCTAATCACAATGAAATATATTTATATGTCTGTCTGCTGACAGAACTTTTGTCATAGAGGGTAGTCCATTTTATGTCAATAGGGCTTAAATAAGATCTGTGCTAGCAACTGAATTACACCAGTGAGTGAATAATTACAAAGAAAGCCTGCTTTATCAATCGATATAAAGAAGAAAGTTACTGAGTTTGTGGGGGAGATTCTCCTTTCATACTGACACTTGTTCTTACTTTCCCTGAAATAGAGATTATAGTAGTCTGCCAGCAATCCTCAAACTTCAATCCTGGCCTGGAAATTGGACAGAAGGAGTCCAAGGATGCATGAACTGAAAGTGCCAGTGAATGTCTCAGTGCAAACTGTGGAGTCATAGTGGTTAATAT
>NW_012103987.1:428785-463629 GCF_000951045.1 Mandrillus leucophaeus
GTACTGAAAACTCATTCTTCTTCATGAGGGAAGGCAAACAACCCTCTCTGGTCTCTTTTCTACTATGATTCATATTTTGGTCTAAGTTATTTCCCAAACCAAGAGTAGACTCCCTCCTGAGTCTCTGTTGACTTACCTGGCTGCCAACAAAGGAAGGCTACTAGTTTCTTGGAATTCATATAATTATATTTCTGTGGGTACTCATAAAGAGCCATCAGCTCTGTCCTTGCACACCCCACTTCTAGACTTGCCTCCACCCGGGGGTGGTAATAACTGAAAAGAAAACATTTCTCGACCTACTCCAGTACCTCATAAATCAAACTTTACCCCTTCCACTAACACTCAAATTCCATCTTATTAATATAACTGCCAAACTAAATTAAGTCTAATTTTACTTTTTTGTTTACCTCCTACATAATGGAATCATATTTTTTTCATATTAAAATTTTAACAAATAATATGTCACCTACCATTTGCACCTCTACACGATGCTAGAGAATTAAGTTGGGAAAGTCAGACCTCCAGTGCTCTTGATTCAAATAAGTCCTGACCAAAGATTTAACCAGAATGTTCCCTCAGTGTTGGAAATAAATATTTATTTATATATGTATTTATGTAATACTTCTAGTTTGAAAAGAGAACTTGAGATAGTCTCCAGAAATATATACATATCAGTGGAAGAAAAACAGACCAATCTGTGGAAATTAAAGCAAGAAGAATGATAGGCTGGAAGAAAATATATATTAAAGCAGTAATGTTGGTTCCTGCCATGCTGGTCTTAGGATTCTGATAGGTTCCTGCATGTTGGTGGTAATTTTGAACAGACTATCCTAATAATCCAGGCAAATATAGTTTGAAAGCACAATTAGTCATGAGACTACTCATGTTACTGACCAAAATCACACTGCTCTGAGAGACAGCACAGTTGTTCCTGTTCCTGTGATGCATGAGGAATTTTCCTCATGGTTCCTTGTGAAGTAGACAGTGAATGATTAGTAACTATTAATGGGAAGCAGGATATCTGTGAAGAAGAGGGAAAAATAACAGCATTGCACAGATTTGAGGGAATGGATTCTTTGACTTTATCATATTTAACGTAAGCTCCCAGTGACTAATGAGTTTGAAATGCCTGGTCATCTACATATGTGTGCCTGATTCCAGGAGAGATGGAGTCTGACAGTTTGTTTAGCAGCCAAGTTCATGGGAATGGAACCTGCTGCCTAAGGCCCCGAGCAGCCTTTATTGCAAATTCAGTAGAGTAACCCCCTGTGTAGCAAACAGTCAGGATCACTGATTATTATTTGCAGACTTCCCAAAGCTCTCATCAAATGGGAGCCCCAAACTGTCAATTTCTGGAAATATCGATGCTTAATGCTTGCTCATTCACAGAGTATGGAGAAGGTGTTGGCAATCTGGGGATAGAGGGGAGACTTGTGCCACATTTTAGAGGATGGCACTTTGGAACTTAGGGATACAGAAGTCTGATGTGAGGACAGCCATTTGACTGTCAACTGTCTTATTCACAAGAGAGGAATTAACTTCATAGCATCCCTTTTGTTAGAAAAGGGGACTTACTGAGTGCCATCTATGTGCAAGCTAATAGATAAACAGTAATATGTTTTCCAAAAGCAGATGGAAGTTTTGAGAGTTCCAAAGCTTATATAATTAAGGACAAAGAGAAGGTTTAAGAAATTTATAAATATAAAACTATGTATAAGACTGTGTATGTAGGCCATGCAGAGGAGGTAAAGTGCAAGCTTTGGTAACTTCACAGAAAATCTATCTATGATGGTTTTCTCCTATAATCCTCAGAGTAACCAATGATCTGAGTAGAACTCTTTCCATGTGACATAGGACAAAACTAAGATCCAATTTTTTGTAGTTGCCAAATTTTGCTAATAAAAACAGTGGACTCTAAGTTAAATTTGAATTTCTAATATACAACAAAAAATTTTTCATATAAATATGTTCCCAATTTTTTTTATATTAAAAAATCATCTATTGGGATCTGGAATTCAAATTTAACCTGGTGTCCTGTATTTTATCTGGTAGTCTTACCAATATTATATAGCCTAGTTTTTAACCCAGATTTGTTGAATACAAATACAAAGTTCAAATATATTTTAGTCCTTTCCTATTTTAAGTACCACATGCTTAATAATTACTAAGTAGAGTCATTTTCCCTTTACATGAAAATAATCTTTGCATTAAATTGTTTATTATTTAAATAATGGAAATTATATATACTCTAGCTCTTAAAAACTTAACTTTAAATTATCCAAGTAATAATAGTTATTCCAGAAAAAATTTAAACGCAAACTAGAAACGGCAAGCAACCCTTATGATCCTCTCTTTCATAGATAACTTCTTTTTGTCATTTAGTTTTTATATCCTTCTGACTTTCTTATGCAAATGGGTATATATTGCTTTAAAAAAGAGTCAGTGTTATACATTCTTTTAAATACAAAGTGACTTAAAAAAACACAAGTGTATTTTCTTTGTGCTGGGCCTTGTATGTGATGATAGAGATTTGGCAATCAATTATCAGGATTTAGATGAAAAAAATCAGCAAGTAGAATACCAGATGTGAGAGCTTCCCACAGAAATTCTTCTTCCTTTGAAGTGTGAGATTAATGATCTATATCAGATGGTTGACTGTATTGCAGTTAGAACTAATGTGAATCATTTCAGATGGCTACCGGATGATACAGGTATGGCTGATAAAAAGTCCCTCAGAATTGAGATAAATCGACTTGGTCTCATCATTGTCTCATAGAGCAATGCAGGCAAAGGAAAAAAAAAATGTCTCTTGACTGATTATTTGAGTTCTTATTGCAGATTTAAAATAAAATAAATCAGTGGGATTTTATGTCAAATTTATCTACCAGAATTGTCACCTAATATATATAAAGTAGATATTGGGCTTTCTTTCAGATGAGAGGGAAAATAGAGAAAAATGGATAACTTGTCATGAATGTAAAACTTCAGAGAGAGCTAAGAGAAGCATGCAAGCCAGCTTTTTACAGGCAAAACTTTTTTTCTTCTATCGAACAAGCCTATATTAAGCAACATCAGTGACTCAGCTGTTTGTCCCAATGCAGAATTTAGGGCTGCCTTCACATGAAGCAAAAGGAAGTGTCAAATAAATTATTGGAAAAATGTGTTTCAACACCTGCATTATCTTGCTTGGCTATACAGAGTTAACTTGGGTTTCCTAAGAATTTTCTGGGAATTTTTACTGAGTATGCCTGGTCAAAGTAGAATAGTCTACAAAACCACCTGTGATTTTCCCTAAGGATAACCTGCCCTTGACTCCATCTCTGACTTCCACCTTTGAAACCAACACCTATTGTTACAAGGAGGAGGGACCAGATGGTAACATCTACAATTAACAGATATTCCACAGACAATTCCTTAGTAGAACAGAGAAAAAAAAAGTGCTGGTCTGGGACCCTGGAGACTTGAAATCCAGTCATGAATCTAACAATGTCAACACACAAGTTGGCAAGTTGACACAATGCCAACTTAGACAATTTGTGCAACTTACCCATTCTTGTCTGGGTGCAAGTGGCTCATGCCTGTAATCCCAGCATTTTGGGAGGCCAAGGAGGGTGGATCATCTGAGGTCAGGAGACCAGCTTGGCAAACATGGCAAAACCCTGTCTCTACTAAAAAATACAAAAATTAGCTGGACATGGTGGTGCATGCTTGTAATCCCAGTTCCTAGGGAGGCTTAGGCACGAGAATCCCTTGAACATGGGAGGTGGAGGTTGAGCAAGCCAAGATTATGCCACTGCACTCCAGCCTCGGAAACAGAGGGAGACACTGTCTCTAAAACAAAACAAAAAACTAAAACTTACCCATTCTTTATCTTGGTATCCTCAACTGCAAGATAAGATTTTGTTGATTTTTTTAGCCCACTCTCAGGATTCTCAGCTCTAAAATTATTTCAAAGGTTTTTTTTCTGTCTTCTTGTAAGTTCTGAAAGTGTATTTCAATTTGACAATTCACCATGCATCTCTCTTCTGCTGAAAATGTGCTACTGAGTTTATAAACAGACACCTGTTTGGAAAATAGATAAACATAACAAACTTCTACAGCTGTTTTGAAGACTGAAAAGAAAACTATTTGCCCCGTAAGTATAAAAATCAATAAATACATTTGTATATCTTTGTATACATATTAAATAAACATACCTTGTCAATAAATATATGTATCTGTGTATATAGATAGATGTGTGTATATTTATATACACACACATAGATAAAGATATAGCTATAAATATATAGCTATAGTAACATATGGATTGAAAATCATCTGCACTAATATAGATAAAATTCTCACTAGTCCGGTGCTTCTCCATCTATCTGAATTGAAGAGCCAGATTTTTTTAAAGTTATTATTACTATTTTTAATTCCTTGGTGACAAAAAATTCAATTAAAACCGCAAGTTGCCATTAAAGTTTCTAACTTTAATGACTCACTTTTTATGTGCATTCTCTCTTTACTTATCTCCTAGCAAACCAGTAATGGAAACAGATCATCATAAGTCTATGCACCAAGTTTTATGTAGAATGGCACTAGGGCATGAGATTACATGAAATTTTCATTTTCTTAATATTTTATATAGTTCGATTTCAATGTAGATATTATACCTAGAATAGAAGATTTTAAAAATTAACATGTATTTTGGTATAACTCACTTACTAAAAATACATATATGAGTAGGATGATATAATCTCAATTATTAATCTAAGTTATCTCAGGGTAAAATTAAACAAGATATTTCTTTCCTTTTTGAAAGGGGAATATTTGTATTTTTTGATATTTCATAATCATTGGGTATGTATTACACATACAATGAGAAAAAATAGTTTCCATTACAACGTGAACAAAGGGCAATGTAAAGTTATTATCAAGTTGGCTTAACACAACTGGTTCACCTTCATTTACATGAACCATTCTTTTGATGGAATATCTGAAGGGAGAAATGTTGTGTGTTTGTAGTCCATTCCAGATCTGGCTCTGTGTAAATTCTAATAAAAATGAAATGTAATTGACACTCAAAAATATCATTCATCAATTTTAATTCATCAGTCAACACACATTTAAATAGCAAATTGTTATTAAAATTTCTAACTTTAATGACACTTTTTATGCTTATTCTCTCTTTATTTATCTCCTGGTAGATCAGTAAACACTCCACTAAGGTACACAAATACATTCTTCAGGGAGTAATGCTTGCCTGGTTCTTTAGCAATAGTTGGCCCACTACTTCCAAGTCAACTGATGTTGGCATTCCACAGGTTTTATTTTTCCAGCTAACAGTTGGCTATTCATTTATTCATTTACTGAATGTTTAATGAGTATAGTGCTATGAGTCAGGAACCACGCTGTTTCCAGAGGATAAAATGTGGAAGAAAAAGACATAGTTCCTGTCCTCCTGGAGTTTTTATGCTAATACAAAAGGCTGATACTGAACAAGTGACTACATGTTCTGTCAGCAATGTGGAGACTACATGGGGAAAAGAACAAGAAGGGTGTGGAAGACTATTTGAAAGAGTATTTTTATTGTATTTTTGCTAGCATGAGCCAACTAACCAGATAATAGCATGATTCATTTCCCCAGAGGGTCTATTTTATAATACACAAAGGAGACACAAGGACATTCCTAACTGACCTCGGATGTTTTTTAATTAAAAAGAAGTTGCACTAGTTTACATGGAAAGCAACAGAGTGAGAAAGGTTAGGAGAAAATAAAACAGCCCCCTAAAAGGGTACCCTAGGCCATGTAATATCACACAGGAGATTCTACTGTAGTTGCATCTTTAAAGAGCTGAAGTGGGGATGCAGGCATCTCAGCAACTTCTATTGTCATTTCAAGGTAGAAACTTACTAACCAACCTACCAGTTCAAAATTTAATTATATGTGTTTGTTGATTTTTGTTTTGGAAGGAACCAAAGGAGTATTAGGTTAGCTGATTGATAGATGAAGTCTGTAATTCAATTTCTTTGTGAAGAGCCTTCTCCCCATAAATACAAGTGCCAATTATTCTTCTCTTATTTCTATCCTTTAACAAATTCAATGTGGTGAACATAAAGTCTTCACAATAACAGCTAACATGTTCTGTGCACTCGCTACATGACGGTAAAGTACTGTGCTAAATATGCCATAACCAGATCTCTTAATCTGTTCTGAGTTATGAAAGAGGAGATATTTTTATTCCATTTTTCAGATAAGGAAATTGAGATATTGATAAAGTAGCTTGTCCAACAGAGCTACTCAGTGATGCAGCCAACCTCACAACCAAGCAGTTTGAGGGTAGAAATTTCCACTACACTACCACATCCATGACATCATCAGAGGCATCACCAATGGCCCCATGACCATGAACTGTAATCTATATTAAGATTTTCTTTGTAAATTAGGTCCACTCTTCAGAATAAATTTTGTGTCTTTTTATATTGGGAATTTAACCTACCGATTTGAACGTGTTAAATAAATATTACGTAATGGTCATAATAAAATAAATAAGGAAGCCCCAGACGCTCTGTGATCAAAAGATTATTTTGAGTTATTATGAGTTATTATGCGTTGAGATACTTTAGCACAGTCTTCACAAAACAGCAACATATGAGCTCCAGTGTAGCCACATCAGCCACAGATTGGCTGTGATTAGGGTTTTTCCCTTTACAAGAGAAATACTTTACTTCCACATAGCACCTGCTATGGCTGCCTTAGTTAACTATTGTTCTTCTCTTTTACCCAAAGGCAACCTACGCCTATGAATGAAGTAGCTACTTGCACTGTGCGCCCCCTGCCACACATGTGTCCACTACACAAGAAATCACCTACTTTTACCATGTGAGGCTTGTATAGTTTGGCTCAAACCAATAATTGTGCCACTTCTGAGATGACATGAGAGCATGCCAACTCCAGCCCAATACTGATCAAACTGACTCCAAAAATGGTTTATTGTTCTAGCAGGATGTTTCCTCTGGATTTTTATACAGATACAAAATCATTCTCATGAAAAAATAAACAGAAATAAAAAAATAATGAGGGCCATGAACATCTGCAGGATCATCCAGAGCTCACTATTCCTGTGCTTTTGGAAACATTCACCTGCTGTTCCGTGGAGGTGGGTGCTGTAATTCCCACCTTTCCCAGTGAATTAAACAAGTCTCAGGGCATTGGTTATCTGTGTATCCAAAGAAGAAGCTGTTACCCACTGGCACCTGTAACCTTAACACATACTATTTTCTTAGAAAGAAAAAAATGACTAAAAGTCACAGATGGGTCAGTTTCCAGTTTCCACTCTGAGTCCACACAATTTTCTGTGACCCAGGATCAGAACGATGGTTCAAAATGCTTTCTCTCTTCTTTATCTTTTTTAAATGAGAATAAATTAATGAAATAATACTCTAACTTATTATTAGTTGTTTGGGAATTTGAAAACCACATTGCCACATATTTTCTTAATCCTGAAACAGATTTAAAGTTGTATTTTCATTCATTCATTTACTCAACAATTATCTCTACTGAGGATTGACTGCAAGAAAAAAATACTGCCATGTCCCAGCGGGGAGAGAAAGAAGAAAGTCGCCTAGATAAGCCTTCCTAACCAATTCTGGATCTCCAAACCCAGTGCAGGATACAGACATGTTAATAACCATTAAACATAGTATAAGTTCAATAATAAAAGATTAAGATGCTATGAAAATAAAATATGGGTAGATCATGAGATCGTAAGCTGTAAATGAAAACCCAACTGAAGCTGGTTAAAAAAATTAAAAAGTATTTACTGGATTCCTCGACCATAAAGTCCAAATGCCAAATAGTTGCAGGTTAGGTGTCATTCAGCAGTCTAAATGTCTTCCCTAATGACTACCTGTCCAGGTCCAGCCCATGCTGAAGTTGAGGGGAGTGGATGAATGAGCAGAAAAAGCACTCAGGTGGTTTTATTCAGCAACAGCTCTCATCAACAGCTTACTCACACTAGCTCTCTCACACTGTCTGCCCTCTCTTGGCTGCTTGAGCCCATGGCTCCCACACACAGCTGTGTGGCCGGCTCTCCCTTGCCTTCAGGGTCAGCAGCTTACCTCTCTCTCTCTGGGCACCAGCAAGCTGAGCTGTGTCCTGACTCCCTCCTGTCCATCTGCAAGACAGACAGCTTTGGCTCTCTCTTTTTCTCTGGGCGTCAGCACACCCACCATGTCAAGCCATGTTGAGCCAAGACAAACCCCAAGAGCCCCTGTACAGTGTTAGCAGAGCAATTATACCCTTTACAGGAACTAGTGGCTCAGAGCCAAGTATGAACTTACCCAAACAGAGTATATAACAAGTGGATGTGTGCACCTGCACACCAAACTCGCCAAGTTATGCAGGCCTGGCTATTCCACTACCAAAGTACATCCATGTACCTTACACTACCCTGACCCCTGTGATTTTGCCTTCTCGTAGCAACATGGCTACTATAAATGTTCCGCAGCTCACACATTCTTACACCGCCATCTAAGAAAGAAGAGGACACTCCAACAAAATCTTCTTTCATCTCCTGACTATGATTGTCTTTAGTGTCCAATCCCAAATCAAGCACTTTGACTAGGGATTTGGGCATTTTAATTGACTTAAGCTAATCAGGGCTCATCCCTTGAGTTAGGAAAGGGATCAGGCTACCAAAACCACATGGCTGAGAGTGGAAGGGGTGGCTTCCCAAATAAAATCAGGATTGTGTTATTCATAGAAGAGAAAGGGAATACTGGGCAGTAGGAAACAGTTCTGAGAGGGGCTGGGCAAGGGAAAGGGCATGAAATATGACTCCCTGGAGACCCTGCTTAGCAAGGGTCTTAATTAGAAGATAAGAAGCATCTATGATTGAAAATATAAAGCAGGTAACTGTAGTCTACAATCCCTTCTGGAGTGGCACTCACCCTCCACTAATCACTTCTCTACTTGAAAATAGCACAGTTACCAAGAAGGCCACTAGTACTACCTCTAGGAGTTTCACAAATGCATCAGCTCCTCTTCCACTGCCTCCCAAGTCATCAGATGGTGGCCACAGCTTTTGTTAAGGTAGGGACAGTGATTGAGTTATGGCTATAAGAGAGTTTTCAAGGGTCTTCTAGTAAGGTAAACGCAGCTAGCAGAATCATTCTTCTCTAGAACTATTGCTGGACTTTACTATTTCCTCATTGAAAATCACTGGGCCTAAGTACACAGACACAAGAATGCATATAAAACTACCATTTAATGAGAATTTACTGCAAAGGAGGATGTGCCCATTGTCTTATGTACATTATATATGATTGTCTACACATGAAACCTATGAGATGAGCTCTATTTTTATTCCTATTTTATAGATAGTAAAGTTGAGGCTTAAAGAAAATAGGTCCTTTGTGCAAGCCTCGAGTATGTGGTGAAAATGGAATTTGAACTTAAGAGTTTCTGACACTAAAACTTAACTTCTAAATCATTACATATTTATAAAGCCCCTAAATTTGATAAGCTAGAAATTCCCGTATTGTACCTAATTCATAAAGTGAAATACACTTGTTTTATGTTATAAAGATTGTGGATCAGTCACACAAAATGCCAAAGGAGATTCTGTAATCTTTGTTTCCCAAAGGTTTAAATTATCAATATGCTGAAATTTCTACAGTAACAAGGGGAATTATGACATGAAAATACCTGAACCAGTGGTCATGAAAGAAATTATTTGTATTTTTCTTTGGAGTGCTTCATGTTATTTTCCCCTCCACATATTCTCATATACATATATCATATTAACTAACCTAAAGATGTTTGGATTCATTAGTAACAAAATAAGCTTATATTTACTGAATACAGATTGATGAAATTGATCTTAAAATGACTGACATATAAACATTGAACATGGATAATTAATAATTCAAAGGTAAACCAGCATAGTCAGTTCATCAGGTTGCTATAAACCAGGGGCTAAGTCTCCCTGACTCTAATCAAAATCTAATTCTTTCTGGATGGGAAACTGGCAGCATTACTTAACCTCACTAAATATCAGTCTCCTTGTCTGTGTAATGAAAATAATAGTGCATTCTTTGTGGATAAAGTAACATATGTTAAGTGTTTGGTACTGTGTCTGGCCCATTGTAAGCAGCAAGTTGAATATTAGCTATCTTTATTGAAGATATTCAATAGCTCAGCTATTGAATTAGCTTTCCGTCTTTCCCTTTTCCTTTCACCCTTCCCGTGTGTAAGTTCACCAAAAAGTAGCAATAATTCCATAATTCTTTAGTATTTCTATAAGAAGACTGATACTAATCATTGATTATGACCCTTCAAACTATGGTAATATTTTACTTGCTGGGGAAAGGCAATTCCCAGAGTAATAATTTCTATCTTATTTGGGCCTGTCAATCACTCCCAATATATTCTTTTCTTGATCCTATTTAATAGTGTCTTGACAGCATTAAATCATTCTGATGTCCTAAAGTTAAAGAGTTTATGACTTCCGTCTACCAAAATATTACCCCCTCCAAAAACAAAAAAAGAACAAAGTAAAAAATAATCATGGATTAGGGAATAGACTCATCAGCAAACTGTCCTTGCACACGGAAAACAAGCAAAGACATAGTCCAGAATATTTTGCCCCTCAGAAGACATCTGGCAAGGACTGGAGACATTTTGGGTTGTCACAACTGTGTAACTAGGGGAGTACTACTGGCTTTGAGTGTGTAGGAGCCAGAGATACTGCTAAATGTCCTACAATGCAAAAGACAGCTCCCTACAATAAAAAAATTATCAGGCACTGGCCGGGCTCAGTGGCTCACACCTGTAATCCTAGACCTTTGGGAGGCTGAGGCGGGCGAATCACTGAGGTCAGGAGTTCAAGACCAGCCTGACCAACATGGTGAAAACCCATCTCTACTAAAAAAAAATGCAAAAATTAGCTGAGCGTGGTGGCACATGCCTGTAATCCCAGCTATTTGGGAGTCTGAGTTAGGAGAATCGCTTGAACCTGGGAGGCAGAGGTTGCAATGAGCCGAGATCATGCCGCTGCTCTCTAGCCTCGGTGACAAAAACAAAACTCGTTCTCAAAAAACTAAAAAATAAAACGATCAGGCCCAGATGATGTCAGTAATGCCAATATTGAGTGACTCTAGTCTGGACATATACCCTTGAAGTTAGAGACATATTAACTTGGAGCGCATTAAAAAAAAAAAAAAAAAAAAAAGATTGGTCACTCCCCAACCCAGCACAACCTCCAACTTGATCATATTTAGTTAGAAATATATTATTATAATAGCCAAAATTTTCCTTTTTTCTCCCTACCTTCTTCTCAAGGATATAAAATTAGATCTAAACCAATTTAGTGGCCTGGAGAAAACCAGACTCAGACAATTTTGGAAGTGCCACCCTTTGACATGTTATTTTCTTTTTTTAAATGATGATTTGATGGCCTTCAGTCACCTACAGGGAGGCTCTGCCATTCCTGTTTGTCAGGCTCCATGTCTGATAGCATCATGTGGTCACACAGCACAAAATCATGATTTACTAGGACTTTACAATGCATGGTAAGGCCTTTGAAAACATTTTTTTACACGTCCACTGGGACCTGTTGTGTCAGTTCATAGGATTTTTACAAAACACATACAAAGGACAAATAAAATGACCCCAGTCCCAAAATGCTCTGCAAGTGCTTATTGTTTGATATGGAATGAAGAGAAAATCAAGCACATTTCATTGTTCCAGAATATGAAACTGCCCCACAGAATTTCACGTTCATCGGGTTTCTGTTGCTATTTTAATTTTTCTAAAAGTGTGACATCCTGATTCTTAGTGGTGTGAAACTGAAACAAACCAATACAACACGTTCCAATTGTAAGAATATACAATTTTGAATTAGTCACACAGATGACTGAACTGTAAAAATGTTCTTTGGTCCAATGTTACAAAAAATTTGTAAACCAAAAAAACACAAAGGGCGTTAAATGAAAACATATTGCTACATCAGCTGAGGAATTTATTTATTTTCATTTAGTTAATTTTCTAATTTCTTTATTTACTTTTCATAGAATTCCCCAGGAAATACCTTTGGAACTGTAAAACTGAATATATTAAATGGTAGGTTTCTGTAGTTTATGTAGTCTATATCAACTCAAAGGACTGTTTTTTTCCCATTCTAGTTTACTTTTGCATAGCTGAGGCATGTACTTGCCTACATTTCGCCTGCCAATATTTCTCTTGGGCTCACGGTAAGCAGAAGAGAACTTAGGAAAAAAGTACCTCCTTTAACAAGAAACCTCCTTTGCTTCTTAAAAAGGAATAAACTTGTTGAGCCAGGCACAATGCCTTACGCCTGTAATCCCAGCACTTTGGGAAGCCAAGGCAGGCAGCTTACTTGAGGTTAGGAGTTTGAGACCAGCCTGGCCAACATGGTGAAACCCTGTCTCTCCTAAAACTACAAAAATTAGCGGGGCATGGTGGCACACATCCGTAGTCCTAGCTACTTGGAAGGCTGAGGCAGAGGTTACAGTGAGCCGAGATCAAGCCACTGCACTCTAGTCTGGGCAGTAGGGTGGAGACTCTGTCTCAAAAAAAAAAGAAAGAAAGAAAGAAACTTTTCTTCCTCTTGTTTTAGATTTCCATTTGAAAGGCTTACATTTTGCAACTTTTTCTTAGAACTGCAAAAGTTTTCCTCAAAATGTTTTGAAGTCTAAAATAAAAGGTGTCATTAGGGAACAGAATAGCTGGAAAATTTGAAAGCTTTTTTCTCCCCTTTTTCCACTTTTAATTTGTAATGAATAAATATGTAACATAATCTGATTAATATAAACACTTAAGTGTACCTAAATTGCTAAGAGTTTTAAAATATAACGGGCACTTTTAACGTGAATTCTGAACTGAAGGGCAACTGTAATGAAAAAATAATGATTGAAATATGTACTTTCCCTTATTTCAGGACAAAACTTCTAAAACACGTGTATTTAATTGTGTTAAATGATTTTGAAGATAGGATATTCCAAAAGATTTTGGAGCTAAATTATTACAGAAACCTAATAAATTAAAATTCTAATGTTAGTGATCATTACCCAGGAGCCATTTTTAATTAAAATATATGATTTTAAAGCTAACAGTAAGGTCTGGTCTTGCTCATGAAATAAGGATGGAGCATTGCCTAAAATGTGTCAAATACTTTACACGCTTTGCCATTTCTAAGTGCAATAGGTCTGTTATCTAGCAAATCCATGCAATGGCCAATGTAGAGTACTCTTTGAATTCTGATAAATTTAAGATAAATATATCCAAATGGTCTTGAACATATGATCATATTCTGGGTCGACTTGACCCTTGAATTAAGGTTGAAGAAACTACTAATTCTAAAGTTTATAAGATAGATAAAAAGCTCAGAGATGCAAAGACATTTTTTAAATAAATAAAAGATCAGACTCGTCCTACAGGTTTTCCTTTTTTTTTTTTTTTTTTGAGATGGAGTCTCGCTCTGTTACCCAGGCTAGAGTGCGGTGGAGAGAACTCGGCTCACTGCAACCTCCACCTCCCAGGTTCAAGCAATTCTCCTACCTCAGCCTGCTGGGTAGCTGGGATTACAGGCTTGCGCCACCATGCCTGGCTAGTTTTTGTATTTTTTGGTAGAGATGGGGTTTCACTGTGTTGATCAGGCTGGTCTCAAACTCCTGACCTTGTGATCCGAAAACTCCTGACCTTGGCCTCCCAAAGTGCTGCGATTACAGGCATGAACCACCACACTCGGCTGTCCTACAGGTTTTAACATATGCTGTGATGTTTGGTAACTAAGTTAATATTTATGCAAGAATACAAAAATTGATTTTTAAGAAAATATAGTCAAGAATTAGGCCCTTTACATATGAAAATTTAGTTAAAGATGGGGTGCCATTTCAAATGGCAGATTGAAAATATCTATCAAAATTAAAAATATGTGTATACTCGGATGAAGTGAATACACTTTGAGAAAAGTGTTTAAAGAGATACTGTCACAGGCTGCTTGTGGAGGCTTATGCCTGTAATCCCAGTACATGCTCACGCCTATAATCCCAGCACATTGGGAGGCCAAGGTAGGTGGATCACTTAAGTCCAGTGTTTCGAGACCAACCTGGGCAACATGGTGAAACCCTGTCTGTACAACAAATATAAAAATTAGCAGTGCGGTCGCATGTGCCTATGGTCCCAGCTAGTCAGGAAGTTGACATGAGAGAATTGCTTGGGCTGGGTGGTTGAGGCTTCAGTGAGCTGTGATGGTGCCACTGCACTTCAGCCGGGGCAAGAGAGTGAGACCCTGTCTTAAAAACAGAAAAACAAACACACAAAAACAAAGAAAGGAAGGAAGAAAGAAGTACTATCACAAATGCAAAAAAAAAAAAAAAATGCATGCAAAATGATGCTCAATGCTTTATTGTTGGCAATAGCAAAATATTGAAAGTAAACTAAATACACAAAGGGAGATATTTTAAAATATCTATGGTAAATATAATAGAAGGCTATGAAGCCATTAAAATGAATGATGTAGACATATACATATGAATATGGAAATTCTCCCAGAAAATATTGTTGAATGAATAAAAGCAAGTTATAAAATACATAAAGAATGATGTAATTCATATAAATAACCAGAAAGTAATATGTATGTAGAGTGAAGGCTGAGGCAGGGGTGGGAATGGAAACTGCCAATTGGAAAAAATGTATGTGTCTATATCTGGTGAATGTCTAAAGAGACGTTCCCATGCTGTCTAATAGGTAGTAGCCACATGGGGGTTATGGAGCTCAAAAAATACGGCTCATCTGCCTGCAGGTATATATTTTAAATTTTATTTAATAATTTTACTTACTTTTAATTTACGTAGTTCTGTGTGGATACTGGTAACTGTATTGGGTAGTGCAGCTCTACACCATCAGCCATATGACAGAGTAACATACTTACACTTGCTATTATTCATTTGTATTATATTTAAAAATAAAACCTCTGCCACTGACCCTTATAAGCTGTGACTTTGGGGACTAACCTCTCAGATTGTTTAAAGCTGTGCTGTCCAGTGAGGAACACACTAGCCATATGGAACTATTGAGCTACATATTTTCAATATGTTGAGTTAAAATAAAATGTATTGATAAACTAATTGTAGCTGTTTCATTTTACTTTTTTAATGTTGGCTACTAGACATTTAAAATTACGTATTTGATTTGCATTATAGTTCAGTTGGACAGTTCTGTGTAACACAGTCAAGAAGCCTGTCTATTCTTTCAGTCCCAGTACTTCACATACTTCGTTATTTGGGGGTAAATTACTTAACATCTTTGGTCTTTGATTTCCTCATACAGATCCTACCAGCTTGATAGGGTTTTAGTGCAATGTAACGGAAAATAACATAAATGAAATCATTTTGAAGACAATATAAAACAAGACTGTCCAATACATTTATTCAGAACATTATCTCAATAAGAAATACATGCATCCCAATGGTTAAGTCAAAGTTGAAGTTAACTCAAATTTTCAACAGTGGTTTATTTCCCCTGGAAGTTTAACATAGGATCTCAACATTATAGATGTCTGTCTAGCTAACCCAAAAAGGTAATCCAAGATCTACAAATGCACATTTTTTTCCAATATTCTGGTTGTCATTATCTTAGTCTAGTTCAGATTAAGGCAGTTATAGCAGAAGCCAATTCTAAGAGAAGATTTTTATCTTAAAATTACCCTCCAATGTCAAAAATCAAAGTCTCAGGGAAGATATATAACCAGAAATATAAATGGAAAGAATTTACAAGGTAGGCAGTATATGTTGTTCAAGTTTTTCATGACTCGAAATTTGTCGTCCCCATCTATCCACTTGTCTGTTAACCATTTGAAAGCTAGCTTCTATTGCCACCACTCTGCTAAAATACTTCACAAAGCTTATAAGATACCTCTTTCCATGTTAAATCCAATGATGATTTTCCTGTCCTTATTTTTCTATACCTACCTGCGACATTCAACTATTGACTCTCCTACTTCAGGAAAACAGTAGGACTCCTGGGAATTTGTTAGAAATGCACATTGTCAAGCACCAGTCCAAACCTATGCAAAAAAACTCTGAGATGTGATTTAACAATATGTGTTTTAACAAACCCCCTGGGAGATTCTGATGCACATTAACATTTGAGAACTAATGAACTGAATGATTATACAAGGTTTCTTGGGATTCCAAGTTCTATCATTGTCAATATATTTTATTATTCTAATCTAACATGTGGTAGGGGGTGGGTTTCTTGAGAGTGTTAACTTATGAATGAGATAAATCCCCAGATCCTGAGACACTCTTTGAATGGAGAGTATCACTCAAATTCCTATGGAAACATCACAGCAGGGATGGAGCAGGTTATGAAAATGACAAAGACACAGAGGAGTAGAGATCATTTGATTTAGTTGCTCCATAACCTGAAGGGAAAAGTATATATCATCTTTTATTGTGAGAAGGGACATATTTCCCTCAAATTATGTCACTAGAAACCATAGAAAAAAATTGTACTTCTGAAATATTATAGTTTATCCAAGCTTTATGTTTTTAGTCAAAACTGAAAAGAGTCCTCAAAGAACTAAAAACAAAACCACCATTTGACCCAGCAATTCCATTACTGGGTATATACCCAAAGAAACATAAATCATTCTACCAAAAAGACGCATGCACTCCTATGTTTATCGCAGCACTATGTTTATTCACTGACATGAAATCAAATTAGGTGCTTATCAATGGTGGATTGGATAAAGAAAATGTGGTACTTATACCCCATGGAATACTATGCAGCCATAAAAAAGAACAAAACCATGTCCTTTGCAGCAACATGAATGCAGCTGGAGGTCATTATCTTAAGCAAATTAACATAGGAACAGAAAACCAAATACCGCATGTTCTCATCTACAAGTGGAAACTAAATGTTGGGTACTCATGGACATAAAGACGGCCACAATAGCACTGGAGACCACCAGAGGGAAGAGGAAGAAAGCGGAAAGCGGGTCAGGGGTTGAAAAAGTAACTACTGGGTACTATGCTAACTACCTGATGGGATCAATTGCACCCATACCTCAGCATCGCGCAATATACCTGTGTAACAAACCTGCACATGAACCCCCTGATTTTAAAAATAAAAGTTAAAATTTAAAAAACAAAGAAAACTAAAATGAGCAATAGGCCAAAGAGAGGACTGCATGATTCCCAAGTTTTTGTCAGGGAGCCTTAAGGCAACTAAAGCTATGAGTTAGGTAGAGCGATTGAATAACTTTAGTGGGCAAATTAGAAAGGAAAAAAGGTACAGGAAAGACGGCGACCTTTTTTTTTTTAAATCCAAACACATTTCCCATCCTTACAGAGGTAATCCATGGGCAAAGGAAGAATTATCCCCTTCTAAAACACTCAAATGCTGGCTCACGGTATATAACTTTGAATGTATACATGGGTGTGGGTTTAAAAAAAAAACAGACAAAGTATTGTTTCTTTGGGTGTTTAACACAACCTAGCCCCAGTGGCTTGTGCTTATGAGGCATATTTCTTAGGAGCCTGGCTGAACTTCATCCATGACTATACAGGAGGCCAGGTGCTAAAACATAGATAGGTACAGTATTGGATCTAAAGGCAAGTGGAGGCTGGGCACAGCGACTCACACCTATAATCCCAGCACTTTGGGAGGCCTAGGTGGGTGGGTTCCATTAGGTCAGGAGTTCGAGCCCAACCTGGCCAACGTGGTGAAACCCCATCTCTCCTAAAAATACAAAAACTAGCCTGGCATTGTAGTGCATGCCTGTAGTCTCAGCTACTGGGGAGGTTGAGGCAGGAGAATCGCTGGAACCCAGGAGGCAGAGGTTGCAGTGAGCCGAGATCATGCCACTGCACTCCAGCCATGGCTGGACTCCTGAGGGAGAATGCATCTCAAAAAAATAAATAAATAAATAAAATAAAATAAAATAAAATAAAATAAAATAAAAATGGCAAGTGGAGAGCGGTAGTCCATGGGCCAGATAATGAATAGCAATTTGCCTATTTTACCACATCACCTTCTAGGAAATTGTAATACATCCTGGAGATAAAATACAAATAGGCTATTGGGCTGGCTTTATTCCTGTGATGAACTAAGTGTTTTAGCAGTCACAGAATTGACAATACCTACTACGGGATGAGCCAGGAAATCCCAGGTGCGACCATCAAAATTATAAACACTTTCATCTGAAGGCAGTTTTGGAACGTTACCTTCTCTGCCTCATGTAAGCAGTGGGCTCTCATGAAGATATTTCTTGCCAGTCATGTAATAATAATAATAGTGTCATATAACATATTTTCTAGCCACTGTTGAGAGCATTCCATGTATTTCCTAGCTTGAATGAGAAAATTATGACCTCTTGAGGTATGTACTGCTATTATCCTCATCCTCATTCTATAGGAGAAATCCAGGTAATTAATGTGCCTATGATTACCCATTTTTCAGCAGTGGTGCTGAAAAATATGCTGGTTCTTTAAACCAGGTTGATCTGGCTCTGGAGCTCACACATGTAACCACTACGTCAGTGCTTCTTAAACATGAGCATACAGAATAAATATCTAGAAGGCTTGTTAAAACATATTGCTAAGCCCCACTCTCAGAATGCCTGGTCCAGAATGCCTGGGATGGGGCCTAAGGATCTGCATTTTTAACACGTACCCACTTTCTTCACTAATGATATTATAGAAAGACAAAATTTCCTTATCAATTGGATTAGCAGTTAAAGATGTCCCTCAATGCTTTACAGCAGAGCTTCTCAAACTTTAACATACAGATCACCTGGGGATCTTGTTAAGATGCAGTTTTTGCTTCAGTAGGTCTGAAGTAAGACCCTAGATTCTGCATCTAAGTACCTCCCAGGTAATGCCCAAGCTGCGATACCAAGGCTTTACACCAGTGGTTCTAAGACTGGTCCCAGAACACCTGGGTACTTGTTATAAATGCAAATGATCAGACCCCATGCCAGACCTGCTGAATCAGAAACTCTAAAGGCAGGGTCCAAATATCTGTGTTTTAATATGCTCATCAAATAATTCTGATGCAGACTAAAATTTGAAAACCACTTACCTTATACCACTGCTTCTCAAACTTGGCTGCACACTGATTCATCTGGGACGTTCTTAAAAGTGCAGATGCCTGGGTCCAATCTCCAGAGATTCTGGTTTAATTGGTTTCAGGTGCTGCATGATCAACAGGATTTTAAAGCTTCTGGTGATGAATGTATAGCAGTATAAGAACAACTACCTTATAGTGTACTGTAAAGCCTTGTTACTCAAATTATAGTCTCTGCACTAAAAGTTTTGGAACATGGAAGAACTTTTCAGAAATGAGGAGGTCATTATGTTAAGGGAAGTAAGACAGGCATTGAAAGGAAAACATAAGGCCAGGCGTGGTGGCTCATGCCTGTAATTCCAGCACTTTGGGAGGCCAAGGCAGGCAGATCGCTTGAGGCCAGGAGTTCCAGACTAGTATGGTCAACAATGGTAAAACCCTGTCTCTACTAAAAATACAAAAATTAGCCATATTTGGTGGTTCATGCCTGTAATTCCAGCTACTCAGGAAGCTGAGGCAGGAGAATAGCTTGAACCTGGGTGGTGGAGGTTGTAGTGAGCCAAGATCACGCCATTGCACTCCAGCCTGGGGCACAGAGCAAGACTCTGTCTCAAAACAAAACAAACAAAAAAGAAAAACATTGCATGTTCTCATTCATACTTGGGAACTAAAATAACAGATCTCATGGAGGTAAAGAGTAGAATAGTGGTTGGTAGAGGCTGGGAAGGGAGGTGGGGATGAAGAAAAGTTGCTTAATGTGCACAAAAATACAGTTAGATAGAAGAAATAAGCTCTAGTATCCAATAGCACAGTAGGGAAATTATAGTTAATAATTTATTATATATTTCAAAATACCTAGAAAAGAATTGGAATGTTTCCAATACAAAGAAAAGATAAATGTTTGAGGTGATGTGTATTCCCTTGATTTGATCAGTATACATTGTATATTGCACATCTGTGGTTGCCAACTCCTGGGCCATGGACTAGTATGGTTCGTGGCCTGATAGGAACACACAGCACAGCAGGAGGCGCGTGGTGGGTGAGCCAGCATTACCACCCGAGCTCCGCCTCCTGCCAGATCAGTGGCAGCATTAGATTCTCATAGGAGCACGAACCCTATTGTGAACTGTGCATGTGAGGGATCTAGGTTGTGTGCGTCTTATGAGAATCTAACGCCTGATGATCTGAGGTGGAACAGTTTCATGGCAAAACTAACCCCCACCCCATAAAAAAATTATGTTCCACAAAACTGGTCCCTGGCTCCAAAAAGGTTGGGGATGACTGGTATACATGCGTCAAAATATCACATGTACCCCCAAAATATGTACAACTTTTATACATCAATTTTTAAATTTTTTAAAGGAAATGAGAATCTCAAATCACATCCCAGACATACTGAATAAGAATATTCATTCTCACATGATCCTTGTGCATATTAAAATTTGAGAAGCTCTGGTCTAAAGAAATGCTAGAATAGCAGTATTGTCTAAGAGAATTTTCTGAGATGATGAAAATGTTCCATATCTGTGATATCCAATATAGTAGTAACTAGTCATATGTGGCTGTTAAGCACTTCAAATGTGGCTAGTGCAACTAAGGAATTAATTTTTTTTAATTTTAAGTAATTTAAATGACCACATATGGCAAGTAGCTACACTATTAGACACTATTATACTCTATTAACCACAGAGAAAGAACTATTATACCCTATTAGTTATAGAGAAAGAACAACAATTTCAATGCATAGTTAGTGTTGCCAACGTTATATCATTTGGCATCACCTCATTTGTGTAACAGAAAGTCAGGACTTCACAGCAGGTAATATTGTATGGTAGAAAAATTTTGTATCTGTCATTTTTTTGTTTTTGTTTTTCTGGATACTTGGTAGCTAGATGTTCCAGAATCCCTAAAACTCTATTAATTTTGTTTTCCATTATCTTTATAGCTTATCTAGCTACATCTTATTTGAGAAAGCTATGGATTCTTTATTAGTGGGAAATGACTAAATCCAGGATATAGAACAGAAAGGAACAAATTGAATAGAGGTAATATGGGGCAAGACTAAGGAAGCCAGTTCCAAAAAAAATTCAGTGGAGAGGGAGATATATAGGAATAAATAAGACTCAGGAGATGTCTTGCTTCACATCTACTTTTAGGTCTAACTGGTGCCATAGTATAATCACATGAATTAAGAGCTCAGGATGCTGGAAACAAATTGTCCATAAGATCCTATGGTTTCCGGGGTTTTTGAGGTCAAAGAAAGATTGATGACTTAATAACAGTGTTGTCCCTCAAATCTGTATTAGTCAGGGTTCTCTGGAGGGGCAGAACTAATAGGATAGATGTATATATGAAGGGGAGTTTATTAAGGAGTATTGGCTCACATGATCACAAGGTGAAGTCCCACAATAGGCTGTCTGCAAGCTGAGATGCAAGGAAACCAGTCTGAGTTCCGAAACTGCAAAAGTAGGGAAGCAGACAGTGCAGCCTTCAGTCTGTGGCTGAAGGCCTGAAAGCCCCTGGCAAATCACTGGTTAAGTCCAAGAGCCACAAAAGCTGAAGAACTTAGAGTCTGATACTTGAGAGCAGGAAGCATCCAGAACAGAAAAAGATGAAGACCGGAAGACTCAGCAAGTCTGCTCTTCCATCTTCTCCTGCCTACTTTATTCTAGCTGCACTGGCAGCTGGTGAGATGGTGCCCACCCAGATTGAAGGTGGGTCTGCCTCTCCCAGTCTACTGACTCAAACGTTAATCTCTTTCTGCAACACCCTCACAGACATACCCAGGAATAATACTTTGCATCCTTTAATTCGGTCAAGTTAACATTCAGTGTTAACCATCACACCCTCCTTCATCTTATACTAACAGAATATTTTTAATACTCAAATATCCAGTTGTTTACACAAAAGAATAAATCATGGCCTGTTAGAAAAAGCTCAGTAATTAGTGTTGAAATGCTGATCTTTTACGTACTTTTGAACTTAAAAATTCTATAATTTTGCAATAATTCTTTTAAAGCTTTGGCCAGTAATTTGGCAATTATGTACAGTTTTTGACCCATATTATGTGGGCAGAAAATAACTTAAAAAAAAAACTGATAAACAGGAATTTCTGCCAGTCTCTGACTATCTCTAAAATATGGCTATTTTGCTGTATTTGCAGTCAAATTAAAGTAGAAAAACAAAAAAACACTACAAGAACATTTATTTCATTTGTCATGGGCATGCTTTTCTCCTTGACACTCCCAGGAAAGCAGTGTTCTCTGAACTAAAACAACAAAGTCTTTTTGTAGGACATAAACATTCTTTTCCACAGTATGGCATAAGTCAAAACAAGTATCACAACTGTAGAGTGTGCACAGCCTTCCACAGTAAGTCTGGAAACACATGGGAGAGAAACTCAAAACAGAGTGATAGAATGAAAGAGAGAGTCAGGTTGGACCTGAAAAGTCCACAAATTGGGACCAGAAAATATAAAGGGGAGTGTGTAGAGGTTTTTTGTTGTTGTTGTTGTTTGTTTTTTTTTTTTTTTTTGACAGAGCTAGGTGACAGTCTAGCTCTGTCACCCAGGCTGGAGTGCAGTGGCATGATCTCGGTTCACTGCAACCTCCTCCTCCTGGGTTCAAGAGATTCTCCTGCCTCAGCCTCCTGAGTAGCTGGGATTACAGACGTGCACTACCACACCTGGCTAATTCTTTTGTATATGTAGTAGAAATGGGATTTAAGCATGTTGGCCAGGCTGGTCTGGAACTCCTGGCCTCAAGTGATCTGCCCGTTTCAGTCTACAAAGTGCTGGGATTACAGGCATGAGCTACCATGCCCGGTCTCAGAATTTTTTAAGTATACTGATAGATTGATCTGGATTCAAAATTCAGTTCTTCCACATCCTTATTAACTGACCTGAGTTCCTGAGCCTGAAATGTTCAGTTTCATTATATGCCAAATGTGGGAAATGGTAGGACCTTCTTCACCGAGCTATTGTAAGGATTAAGTGAGATTGAGCACTTACATTCAGAAAGTACTCAAAATAGGTGAGCTATTATTTACAAGAGACAGGAAGTAGTGTAGACTGCATGGAAGGTACCTAAACTGAAGGATGACTTAAGTATGAAGGGCAATGAAAGTGAAGGGATAAAAACATAATCAGGAAAGCTTGTTTTTGTTTTTGGGGGGTTTCTTGTGTGTGTATATGAAACCACCTTTGCAAAATTATCACTAACATAGTGAAAGAGATCTAACTTAACTGACTCCATCTTGCTTCTAACCTCTAACCTCTAAGCTGTCCTTGTTCATTCCTGGCATGGCTGAACTAGCTTTGGGAGAAACTTAGTTTAAAGTTTATAGTTTAAACAAAGACGGTAACAGCACTTTCCCAAAGCAGACCTCCTTCTTGCCTGAGGACTAGATTGCCTTTGTAGGACTAACATTAACCACAAGATTAGAAATTATGGTTTAGGAGTCACGCAGCTGGAGGCTACAAGATTCTGACCCTTCTAAACTGCTCCTTAAGATTAGTGCTTGAGATATTTTGCAGACCCTGTACTTAAGAGATCAGCTGGCACCACCCAGATCAATAAACTGGCTCATCTGACCTTGTGGTCCCCACCCAGGAACTGACTGAGAGCAAGAAGACAGTTCCGACTCCCTGTGATTTCATCTCTGACCAATCAGCATTCCTGGCTCACTGGCTTCCCCCAACCCACCAAGTTATCCTTAAAAACTCTGCTCTGTGAGTGCTCAGGGAGACTGATTTGAGTGATAATAAAACTCCGGTCTCCCGTACAGCCAGCTCTGCGTGAATTACTTTTTCTCTATTGCAATTCCCTTGCCTTGATCAATAGGCTCTGTCTAGGCAACACACAAGGTGAATCCCTTGGGCAGTTTATTTTATTTTTTCAGTATTCAGACGTTAGGTAAATTGTGGAAAGAGTTCTAGACCAAGGCAATAAATAAAAGTTTAGATGGTGCAAAATAACTTAGAACTGCCATGAGGTTTTGGGGGGTGTTTGGAAAACTTGAAAATGTATGGAAAAACTGAATTGGATTTGTATGTAAGCATTTGGCCACTATAACTTCGGATGGATTCTCAAATTGGTCATAAATTATTTGAAAACATTAAAACCCACTATTATAAAGTGTTGAAACCTACCTCAGAGTGTCCCTGACTCATTCCAGAAAAATTTACTAGCAATAACACTAAAGAATGTCTTCCTGATCTGTTCTTCTTCAGGCTATGCTTCAGGTCGATCAAGAACCCAACTGGGAGCCCATGGATGGATCACACAGGTCTGTTTCATCATTTTCACACATAAACGCAGGGGGGTGCAACTGTAGTGACAATGTACCCAGATCACTGTTGGCAGGTAAATCAGGACATTTACCATTTCAAGTGGCTAAAACTCCATCAAAACTAGGTTAATCCAAAATATTTAATTGGCTCATATCATTGAAAATCTAGGTGTTTGGCCTGGTGCAGTCGCTTATGTCTATAATCCCAGTACTTTGGGAGGCTGAGGCGGGCGGATCATCAGGTCAAGAGATCAAGACCATCCTGGCCAACATGGTGAAACTCTGTCTGTACTACAAATACAAGAATTGGCCGGGTGTGGTGGTGCACACTTGTAGTCCCAGTTACGTGGGAGGCTGAGGCAGGAGAATCACTTGAACCCAGGAGGCAGAGGTTGCAGTGAGCTGAAATTGCACCACTGTACTCCAGCCTGAGTGACAGAGTGAGACTCCATTTCAGAAAAAAAAAAAAAAGAAAGAAAGAAAATCTAGGTGTCAAGCTAACTTGACACTTAGAGTCAAGTTGCCCTTTAATCCAAGGGTTTAAAGGACGACCAGACATATTGTGACTTGAGGGATATTCAAGGCTTCACCTCACTTGCTTTTATTTCAGCTGCATTTTCTTCTGTTTGGAATTCTTTCTTAGACTTTAGCACTTCCACACTTACTTACATGCTCAGAGTTCTAAGTCTAACAGAATTAAAGAATGTCTCTTTCCCCAGAAGAATGCCTTTTTTGTTTGTTTGTTTGTTTTTTTTGAAATGACAGAAGACATTTCCACTAGAAAGCAAGTCCCATGTGTACAGGGGCTTTTTCTTTCTGTTTTTACTGCTCTATCCCCAGAAGTTATGGTACCTTGCTCAAGGTTGATTGAATGTATGACTAAGCTCAGATTGAGTGAGTTAGGTCATTTTTCTTCCCTGAACCAGTCACTGAGGCCAGGGGGATGAAAATACTAAGTGAGTCACATGACAACCCCGATTGGACCACACTGTCTCACAGACTAAGAGCTAGCACAGACTGTTGTGCTAGTGTCAGAATAGGGAGATATGGATGCTGGAAGGCCAGAGAAGAACAGAGATTCATCTGCACAAGTTTTACATTTCTCAAGATGATACCAGATGATCAGAATCATTCCTTACAATTATTTTCTGAATTACAAAAATGCAAACACTTCTAAGAAAAAATGAAAGAACATTAATGGATGGAAAATTAAGACTTTATCCTGATACAATTACATAGGGGATTTAGATTGACAAAATGTAATTTTCTAAGTAGTAAATTGGCAGGATGCCTGATTTTTAGAGATCTTATCATGAGGATACTTATTTGTTACTGATTTAGAAAAAGGGAGCTTACCTGTAACATGAGTCCTCCACTTATACAATGGTCTTCCATTTATCCGAACTGAAGTAGGTAGAAAGTGGGAATCACCAGAATGAACTCTGCACAGAGTATACGGAGTCATCATCATAAATACACACCTGAGTCTTCAAAAGGGTCTGAGTCTGCTCTGAATCAGCTGACAACAGATTACATTATATTCCAATTTTCTTCAAATTGGCCAGTGAATGCTGTAAAGATAGAAACAAATTCAATCAAATACTTTTTCATCAACTCCTCTCTTCACTGTGCATCATTTTATTTAATATCACATTTTGGAGAAGCTTTTTATTATATATAATTTATAGACATAATTGATGTATTTATACATAATATCTATGCATTTTATACATATATTTATACGATAAGAAATAAGTAAAATTATAATTTATTATTTGTATTTCTTCTATTTTATCATTTTATGTCCTCTATTATTCTATGTAGATTATAAACCATTTGAAGTTTAGGACCAGTCATTAAATTATGCCAAAGCACTTCAATATTATGCAAAGATCATATTACATACATAACACATTCTAAATTGAACACATAAAATGTGAGTCCTCATATTTTTACCATTGAAAACTGTTTTATAATACACTTACTATGAACAAATGTTTGAAAGATATGGTTTCAAGCCAAATGAACTATTTATTATATAATTTGTTTTCCCATTTTTAATTAAAAATATTAATATTTGATGAAACATTTTTTTGCACCACCCCAACTCATATGTTTACCAGTCCCCTACACCCATACCAATCAGTGAAAGAAGAAAAGACTTCCTCTTTGCTTAGGTGTACAATTTCTTTCAGGTGTTTGATATACCAAGTGACCAACTTCTTGACCACCATTGGGAACCTATGATCGGAAACTGCTGATAGAATACGGGCTTCTCCTAGAAAAGGAAGGCATATCTGGTGAATCAGACTAATAGCTGGTCTAGTGTTCTTAGTCAAATGCACTTTTTGGTGCTGATCCAAAGCTATGAAGTGCAAGAAGCATTCATATAACATGTATTTATTGTTTACGACATACTAGGTTCTGCTCTTGACCCTAGAGAGCCAGAAACAAAACACAAATAATCCTTGATCTTGTGAAGCCTACATTCAAGTGGGAGAAACAGAAAAGTAATGTGATCAGTCAGTACAAATATATGTTAGATGGTGATAAGTTGTAATTGTAAACATATTGTCTATTTTTTTACATGAAAAAATAGTTTGTATTTACACGGAAAATGTTAACAAGGCTAATATTTAAACAAAAGAGTATATTTAAAACAAACATTTATTCTAGCCTATAAAATGTAGCATTAGTTGTCCAAGGGAAGGCTACACTGAAACTATTACATTTGGGTAAAGACTAAAAAATGTGAGACAATTAGATTTGAGGAAGAACAACCAGGACAAAGATGCTGAAGCAGAAGGTCCCACACACATTTAAGGACCAAGCAAGAGGTCTAATGCCGTCCAGTGGGTTGCTCAGGTTCCAAGCTGAAGTTTAAGATGACAATTTTTTTTGAAATGGAGTTTTGCTCTTGATGCCCAGGCTGGAGTGCAATGGAGCGATCTCAGCTCACCGCAACTTCTGCTTCCTAGATTCAAGTGATTCTCCTGCCTCAGCCTCCCGAGTAGATGAGACTACAGGTATGCACCACCACACTGGCTAATTTTGTACTTTTAATATAAAAGACAAAGTTTCTCCATGTTGGTCAGGCTGGTTTTGAACTCCTGACCTCAGGTGATCTGCCCACCTTCGTCTCCCAAAGTACTGAGATTACAGGCATGAGCCACCATGCCCAGCCAACATGAATCTTAAAATCACATTTTGCGACTTTTTCCCCTGCCATATAACTGCCCAATGGGTTCATCTTGCCCACTGTCCAAACAGAGCCCGTTTATCAAGACAGGGGGATTATAATGGAGAAGGAGTTTAATACTTATAGAGCCAGCTAAATGGAAGATGGAGTTTCTTATTACTCAAATTAGCCTCCCCCAAAATTTAGAGGCTAAGATATTTTAAAGATAGCTTTTGGCAGGCAGTGGGCTAGGGAATGGTTGCAGCTAATTGGTTGAAGATATAAGCCTAGGAATGTGGAAAATGGTCCTTGTGCACTGAGTCCACTTCTGCATGGGAGCCACAGGGCTGGCTGTCATGAGTCACAGATCTGAGTGGAGTCAACCCATTATCAGAAATGCAAAAGTCTGAAAAGATACCTCAAAAGGCCAAGCTGAGGTTCTACAATAGTGATGTCATTTACAGGAGTAATTGAGGAAGTTACAAATCTTGTGGCCTCCAGAACAATGGCTGGTGATTGTTTACACCTGTATTTTAACAGAATTCAGGCCTTTTGTTAGTTTTATAAAAGTGGCTTAATTTTGGGAAGGACTATTATCATTTAAACCATAAATCACTCCGAAAGTTAGCTTGGCCCACTCCCAGGAATCACAAAAGGCAGTTTGGAGGTTAAAGGCAAGATGAAATTGGTTAGCTCACTCTTTCACCATCATAATTTTCTCACTCTTATAATTTTTGCAAAGGCAGCTTCAACCAGTCATCACTGAGTTCTACATTGGTCATGGAGGCCAACTAAAATTCAGGACAGTGGAAAACCAGTAAAAATCTTTGCAGAGCCTCTGGGTTATTTAGATCACGACAGCAAGAAGAATCTTGAAACCTCAGCACTATCATAATGCAAAAGAAAAAATAGACAATTCTTTTTGAGAAAGGGATTATGGAATAATATTGCCTTTGATCCTTATGAATTATAACTATAAAGCAGCATGAGTTTTAATCATTCACATCAGCTATAAAAATATTTAATTTAACCAGAGAGCATGAGATAAATCTTGCAAAAAAAAAAAAAGTGTTTAAATGGTATGGGTAAATGTATATCTACAAGAATGTTGATTTCAAAATTGCAATATCAAGAAAAAATAATTTCTTTATGAAAAGGAAATAAGCAAGGAAAAGGTATGGTCACCAAGACATCATACAAAGTGCAAATATTAACTTAGTATTCTTTCCATGCCTTACAAAACAATGTGACTTTTCAAACGACAATAACATGTGGAAATAGGGACATTCCAAGTTTGAAACTTAGCATTTCACCTAGTGTTTCTTCTTGAGGTTTTATCTGAACTTAAGAAATAAAAAAATTAAAGTAAAGTAAAATTATAAAACAATTAAAAATATATCTGCTTACCTGTGAGAGATAGATGGATAAAATATATCTGCTTACCTATGAGAGATAGATGGATAAACAGATTTTTATATACACATATTTATTTATATAATAAATCTTTTCATCTGCTTGTGAAATAGGGAAAATAGTCCTTTCTTTTTCGTATATTAGTATGGTTTGTTTACCTGTTGTTTATCTTATTTTTAGGAATTTGCAAAGTAAACATGGGTGGAGATATGTAAAATTTTCTGTGCTGCCTATAACAGTGAAAAAACCTGACTCTGAAGAGATAAAATATGGTATATAATGGGATGGAATCATCAAGTTGAGATAGCAGGCAGCCCTCAGGATTCCCTAAGAAAACAGGTCCTGGAGTATAAAATTCTGGTGACAGAGCTCAAAAATAGTTGGCCTTTACAGGAAGGCATAAATGAAAGGAATGTTTCAAGGGAGGGAAGGTCTCTGAACTGGAATCATTCGAAGGTAATTTCAGCCAATATTATCTTTTTTTTTTTTAACCAAGACTATTCTGCTCAAATTTCATAGTGCATTTATATAGACATTTGAAAAATCATTGGAAGTCTCTATTCATAAAAAAGCTCACAAATTTTACCATCTTAATATCAATGCCTTTATTGTGAAATGGCCCCACCCTCTGACAAAGAACCCTTTATTACAAATATGTTCTTCATTCAGGGAACAGGCAAGACCCTTACAGACATGCCCTTTGGGTTTGGAAAGAGAAGAAACCAACAGATAGAGGAAAAACAATGAACAGACAATATAATTTTATCATAAGACAACGCCCAAAGGGAATTTAAATATTTAAACAAATATGCAGGCATTCCCCACTTTTAGGAGCCAAGTATATTTTGGCAGAAGGGAATTTCCATATTGTTTAAAACATGTGACAGTTGTTATAATTCTCTTTTAATTAAGATTGCTAATGAGCATTTTTTGTTGTTGTTGGCATTATTCACACCCAAATAACCAGACATCTCTCATAGGTAAGCAGATATATTTTGAATTGTTTTATAATTTTACCTTAATTTAATTTTTTATTTCTTAAGTTCAGATAAAACCTCAAGAAGAAACACTAGGTGAAATGCTAAGTTTCAAACTTGGAATGTCCCTATTTCCACATGTTATTGTCGTTTGAAAAGCCACATTGTTTTGTAAGGCATGGAAAGAATACTAAGTTAATGTTACTTTCTGAATACCCCCAGAAAAAAAAGCAAAGAAACAGAAGGGGTGAAAATGCAGATATTACTTTGTTAATGTAAGTATATTATAGGGAAAAGAATATGCCTCAATGGAAAACGATGTATTTTTTATGAGAGCTATTTTAGAATCTGTAAGTTGTAGAAAACATTCACATTAGTGAACAAATTTTTAACCTTCGTGAAATTTTCACATGTATTTACCAAATACTACTCATATTTTCAAGACCAAAAAGCACTATTTCTACCTAGTCATCCAAACTCCAAAACTACCTGGACTAAACCTAAGATGCCACTAAAGGAAAAGGTTAAGTGATAATTGCTTGAGCCCGGGAATAATGCAATTCAGATTGAAACAGATAGTGATTCTGTCACTCAACTGTACTAAAAATTTTTATCAGTCTAAGAAATGACATCATCTACCAAAACTCCTTTTGCATGGAAAAAGTTGGATAATGTGGATAGGGGCTGTATATTCAGTTTCACAAGAGTGGATTCTTTATTTTTATTTTATTTGAAGTGAATTTACAGTGTTATGCCCACTCACACATAAATTCAAGTAGCAAAATATCTGAGAAATTCTCCCACCATTAATCTAATATTATTATCCTACAGATTCTTCGAAAGCTATTTTTTAAACTTATTTATCTAGTAAACTGAATGTCAGAAACAAACCCTTGCCAAAAAAGTACGGTGACTGCTAACAGATATAGTCAATGCTCAGCAAAGGTAAAGATAAAGATCATTTTGGAGTATGCTAAAGCACATTCTACCTAGGCTCGTCTGAGCACAGAATCTCACTTGAAGTACAAAATATTACAACATGAAGGGAAAATCGATTGCCTGTAGAAAATATGACTGTGAAGAGGGTTTTTAGTTAACTCACTAAAAACAAGGATGGAATCAAAATGCATTAAGTATTATACAATTTGCGTAGCAAAATCAAATCATATGAAAACATGGGAGCAAAACATGGAATTCTTACAGACCAAAACTAATTTCATGAATCAGACTTACTTGCTAATATTTTAATTTCCTGAAACGAGTATCACCATCCAATTTTTGCCATCACTGTATTAGATATTATGGAGGATTCAATCTTTAAAAAATTATTACACATTAGCTCATGAATTTTCTATAAGTTGTATGGCACATAAAAGTTAGTGATGTGGGCCGGTCATGGTGGTTCACGTCTGTAATCCCAACACTTTGGGAGTCCAAGGCGGGTGGATCACCTGAGGTCAGGAGTTCGAGAGCAGCCTGGCCAATATGATGAAACCTGTCTCTACTAAAAATACAAAAATTAGCTGGGCATGGTGGAGTGCACTTGTAGTCCCAGCTACTCAGGAGACTGAGGCAGAAGTGAAACTGGAGGCAGAGGTTGCAGTGAGCTGAGATCAGGTCACTGCACTCCAGTCTGGGTGACTCTCAAAAAAAAAAAAAAAATTAGTGATGTGCAGAGCAGTTAAATTTTTGTGTATTATAATATAAGAATATAAAGCAGAAATTGCAAACCAAGCATTAAAAAGCCAGGCAAGGGGGAAGTAGATTAATAATCATGATAAATACATATAATTTTATCTCTCAATTTTAAAAACAATAAAAAGAAATCTAAGCAAGAGAAGAAAAGCAGATTGGGTATGACGCTATAGGTAGTGATGGAGTCTGTAAATAGGCTCTACAACCTAAAGGCGATCAGAAGCTATTGATTTCAGCTGGTTTTCACCACGTAGGGATGTAGAACTAGTGTTGCTTGACTAGATTTTTCAAGAGAAGTTTGCATCCGAAGTTTGATGTAAAATCTCCAAATTTTAATAACTGATTCGAAAAGCGATTTTGAACCTGTCTAGGCAAAATCTGTCCAGATTTGGCCACGAGGCTACTAGTTTATAATCTCTGGGTAAGAAATCAGAGAGAGTTGAAACAAAGCACAAAAAAAAATAATATGGTGGATAGATGGAGGAATTGAGTGAATTGAGAGATTCAGGGTCAGTATGACACTAAATTTTATTATACATAGGATCAAATTTTCAGACTTAAGAATCCTTTTCTGTATTGTTTCTCACTGTTTTTCCAGCAACTAGCCAGAGTGTCTGGAAATTATGGTTTATATATATTTAATTAACTAGTTAATCAATTAATTGGTTGTTTGGGTTAAATAATTTCTTCTTGCTCTTACAGACCTCAAAACAATTTGAGTGATATAAAATGCCTTCTAAGAGGAAATATTATAGAAATTAGTATTCATTTAAAATAAAGAAGGAAAGTCAAAGGGTAACTTGGGTCACTAAATATTTTCTAAAAGATGATAGGAGGAGATGAGCTCATTTATATGTGTGCATGGGTGTGTGTGTGTGAGAGAGAGAGAGAGACATAGAGAGAGAGCCTCAAAATAGAGGAATGGAGCTTACATTGCAATTAGAATATTTGATTAGTAAGACAAAAGATTTTCTGGCTCAGAAGAGTAAGTCTGCTAAGGAGATGGTTAAAGTTGGTGACCTGTAAAATAATATCAACAAACACCATTTTTTTTTTTTTTTTTTGTCATTTAGCCAGTGACCAAACCAATATAGCCTTATTGTTCTTTGGGACTCTATAGTGATTTTCAAACAATACTCCATTTCTAAACTATTTAGCTCAAATAATATCCATTAAAAAGTCATAGAACTATGGTGGCTGCAGGGTGACAAACGTGTCAAAGAGGAAACATGAAGGCACAGAGCTCGCCAAAAGGGTGAAGAAGTGACCAACAGATTAAGGCAATTGGCTACAGATGGGGATTAAACAGAGAAACCACCATATAGAGAAACCAGCTTTCTTGCTTTCTGAAAAAGGGTTTATAAAATTGAAGGGGGGAAACCTAGAAAGTATCCTGAGGTTTTGCCTTGGAAATGAAGGTATGCATGTGAATTCATGATTTTTAAAATATATATGACATATAAATAGACAAGAACATGTGCATTTACGTGTGTGTATGTACATGTGTACATACGTGCATTTGTAGATTACTCTATCCATTAAGAAGTTTAAATGCCAGGACAACTCAGGAGAAACAAGTCCGCCTTTTGCCCAGATCTTGATTTCTAAATACCGTAGTGAAATGACTGGTCCCAAAGTTGAAGTAGGGAAAGTACAAAATGAGTCAGGAACATCTTGTGCCAGAAATCTGTTAAATGAGCAAAGAATTAAATGTCAAAAGTATCCAGGAATTAGCCTGCAGGAGAATCCAGTGACCATATCTGAGACTATTTTAACATCAAAATAAATAATGATGGTAATGTATTACCACATATCACAAAATTGATTCAGGAGTTCATATTTATATACATAAATTAAAAAACATATAGAGGAGAAAAATCTTTCTTATGGTAGAATGCCAAGTAATTAATGGAGAAGAAATGGTAGAAATAGAAAATCATCATTTTACACTCATCATTGTTGTAGCTATTTCAGGCAGGTATCATCAATGGATGCTAAGGCTGTTGGGCAGATTTTTATGTGACACTAGACACTATTGTAATTTCAGAGTATCTCCCTACAAAATACTTATAAATTATGAAGGAATTGGATGGTACATTTTTGGTGAAAAAAAATGAGGTTAACATCACTTATTAACCTTGACGTGTGAAGGCTGGAAGTGTTAGCATCGTGTACCTCCTCATGTGATCCTCTAAGAAGAGCACAAATTGTTTCTGAGGTGTTCCTTCCAAGAAAGGACAGCCCAAGTCCAGTGATAAAGAAATATTCGATGGACCACACTGAAGACCCCCTAAAGAATGAAAGACCTGTACTCTTTTAAAATCGTCAGGGTGATGAAAAACAAAGAAAGATAGACATGGTTTCAGATGGAATGTCACCAAAGGGATGTGACAAGTGTATTGTGTATTCCTGAACTGAATCATGGGCCAAAGCAGAGAAGAAACATTGTGAGTAAAGTTGGCAAAATTTGAATGAGGCCTGTAAATTGGATAGTGGTATTGTATCAATGTTGATTTCTTGTCCTATGTTGGAGAGTATCCTTGATTTGATGAAATGCATACTGAAATTTTTAGATGTTCTGGGGCATCACATTTACAATTTGCTCTCAGAATTTTTGTAACTTTTAAGTATGAAGTTATTTAAACGTAGATTACAAAAAAACTAGAAGGCACTTTGAAATCCTTGTTTGGCGAGCTCACTAGCTCCTCTTTCTCTGGCAATTTCTTATAACTGTCCAGTATAGACTTTTAACATACTTAAAATTCCTATTAATCAAGGTCAAGTGAAGGCTTCACTATAATATTTTATAAAATGTATTCCTTCCTCCCACACCTCTTCAAAATATATTTCTTCAAAGAATTCATTAGTACCCAATGAGTAGAGATCCACAGCGATAATAAATGCTATGTCTGAGATGACTTAACTAAAACAATTCCAGAGTGCCACCAGCAGAGATCATGCAGAAGGAAATGTGGCACTTTCAATGTTCTCTTCTGGAAGAACAGATAGGTCCTCAAAGCAGGAGAGTTCAAACAGGGGCCATTTAAGCAGGTAGATTATCAATAGCTAATGCATTCAAGGGAGTCCTATAGGCAAAGATATTTAGTGATTAAGTGGCCTACATACACCTTATTGCTTTACTTCCAAATATCAAATATAAGAAAGCCTATTTCTGGGGGGAGGCCGAGGAGGGTGGATCACGAGGTCAGGAGAT
>NW_012103987.1:464094-471852 GCF_000951045.1 Mandrillus leucophaeus
CAACCTTCATCACAGGACAAATACACAAGACCTTCAGCAATGCATACACATTAGGAAAAAACTTGATGTCAGGCAGATGGAGGGTTTCATAGATGGTGGACGGAAGCTCTATATCTTTCCCCCTGTGTTTCCATTTGATTTTCCAACAATGAAGCTTGACTGAGAGCGTGTCGGGATTGGATAAGCCACTTCTACAACATGTCAGCATGGTGTTCCTCCTAGGTATTGAATTTGAGTTGTCCCATGACTGGGGGTACCAGAGATAAGCATTTAAGAGCTTTAAGGTGCTGTTCTGAGAATATATCTTTAAGTTCCTGAATAATGTGCTCCACTGTTGGGACACTTAGGGTTTCTTTATAGTAAATCTCAGAGGTTAACTGGGATTCCAAGTTACCCTGGTGAGCTCTGCGGAATTTCCCAGGGAGTTTCATTTGAAGATCATTTGGTTGCCAAATCTGTGGCTTCCTCAAACCAAAATTCATGATAAACTTTTCATGATAAATATTTTCCATCACTCCATTGAGTGAACGCAGTACTGCAGTCAAGCTACCAGCTGCAAATAAGACATCAGAGGTTTGACCCTGGAGATTTTTCCCGAAGGCTCTTGTAAAAGGACATTTTTAAGAACAAGAGTAGTAACAATGAAATCAAAATCTGTTACTGCACTGCAGAGTACAAATGCGCGGCCAACTATACAGTTATTCCATCTAATATTTGTGTCACTATTTATACTCTCTAAACATAAAACAAGTGCTTGCTGGAGTTCCACTAAAATTTCAAAAGCATCATGCCTGCCTGTTCATGGAGAATGCAGATTTCCTTCACTTCTTTACCCCTTTCTTTACTGTTCTGAAAAAGGAGAGAAATTACATTGTCAAGTTCTAAAAGAAGTCGTGGCGATCCATGGAAAAAAGAACAAACTTCCTCAATTGTTCTTAAAGCAACAGATACTCCCATAACAGGTACTGATTTTGCCAACCACATATTTATGGCACAGGAAGAGTAGAGCATGTAAATAGCTTGGGAATATTTCTCTGAAAGTCTAGAAGCAACAACTTTCATTTTGGAAGAAAATCCAATAGACACAATGTAAGCCTGGCCACGACAATACTCCATATTTAATCCCCACTTCTCGGTTATCACAGTGTGAAATTTCACAGTCAAAATTTCTGCATCAGCTTCGTAAGGCAGGAAACCTAGAAATTCTTCTCTTAGGTTATGAGATTCATCAACAAACCTCACCAACACAGGTAGATAGGCGCTCTTCCCTTGTTATGTCCACTACATCATCAGTGATAATGGAAAAGAAGTGTGACTCTCTCACTTCCCTGAGAGTTTCTTCTCAAATACCGCTCTCATAGATCTCTAGCATCTGTTTCTACTGTGTTTTTGAACAAAACAACGTGTTAACTGCTGTTGTCTCAAACCATTTTCTCAGAAACTCTTCACCAGAATTTATCTGACACTCCAGCAGTGCTTGAAAGTTATCTGGAGTAAAGAGATCTTCTGGGATTTCATCAGCCTCATATCCATCCAGAGGTATGTTTTGCTTTCCCATCAGAATCAAGATTTCAAACAGAGATTTTAGTTATTCTCTGTTTTCCTTCTCTTCAAGGGTTAGAGGTAAAATATCCTCATCTTGTCCTTCACCCCCTTCTTCACTGGGGTTCTGAGCATTGCTATTGTTGATTTCTTTATGTTTTTGTTCCTGTTCAGAAGTTTTATCAATTTTTTTCTGTTTCAGTGTCCTGATTTCTTCTTCACTCAGTTATTTTACTCGTTTTCTGTGTCTACTCTGTGTGTTGCTCAAATGACTGGTAAGATCCAATGTTGTTGGTATTTCATTATCTCGAAGAACTATCCTGTAAGGACTCTCCCAATGACTTCACAAGTATCTGCTTCAATTAATTTTGAGAAATAAACCAATTATTTAGTTTTCTGATGCCTCTGCAAAGTGTATATAGTTCTACAGATCCTAGAGGTCTCAAAATGTTTGGCACATAATTGATAATGTTTATTTAGCTGATCAGGTGTTTTATCTTCTAAATCTGCTCCCCTTCAATTCTTCACCCACTTCCGGCATCTGGCCGGGTCCCGCGGGAACGTGAAGAAGGCCAGGTCGGACTGCGTGCTCTTCTGCCTGCGGTTAGGGGCAGGGCAGAAGTTCCGCATCCTCGCCTGCTGGCAGGCCGGCTGGCCGGCTCGGCAGGGCTGGCACGCGGGGGTGAAAAATTCTTATAATTTGACTTTCCATTTTTAGTTTTAATTATGTTATGACACTTATAATAGAAAATATTCTGACCGCTCATTCCCAAAATATCTCAATTAAGTGCAAGGCAGAAACATTGGGTTAACTTCAACGTTTGTGAAAGTTTTCCCCAGCAAACTAAAATCTCCCATAGATACAGAATGCTCAGTCAGGACCACCTAAATACAGCTCTCAAAGAAAAAACTGTAGGCACAAATATTTCTAAAGTAGATGATAAACACATGGATCTACCAAGGACATTTTCATGATGCTGTAACTTTAAGCTTCTTCATGTGTTGAGAAAGTATCTTTTTAAAATAACTCTGGAACTGTTTAACATTGAAAATGAGTGTGTTTCTGGGCAGCATTTGTGGAATGCTGGCCACCAAAGAGACATTTACAGCAATTGCAAATTTGCTTTTGAATGGATCCCCCATGACCCCAAAATATTTTTATCCCTTGCTAGTTATCTATTTTCTTTCTTAAATAATCCTGCCTTTTTATAACACTTTACTCCTGTTGCATAGTTTTTCACCAAATGCACAGTTAACTTTAAATCCATTTTAAAAGGCAAAGAGAAGATACCAGTAACTCTTACTTTGAACATATATATGCTTTTCTCCTGTCTGTTATGTTCAGTTTGTCAGACTTTCCTCAAAACTGATAGTTATTCTATTTAATTCAATTTAGCCAAATATCATGGGCTATAAAGTCAAGATTATACCAGAGGGGGCAATTGTCATAATTTAAGGTTTTGAGGCCACTAATGTCATGCTATTTTTAGGAATAACTAGACAAGACACAAAAGAACATCATTGTCACTGTTTCAGATGTCATCTCATGAAACTGGTTTGTTGGCCAGAATAATCCCAGGAATTTCTCAATGAAACTCAATTATGAACAATGAGACATGTCAATGAGGCATTGACAGGAAATGAAACATTCCACGTATGCGAATATCTAACTAAAATGTGTTCTCATTTAAGCTGAATTTTAAGAAATTCAAAGATTTTATTCCTAAATTGTACTTACTGTCATTTATATAATTTAGAATAATCATTTTGAGCATTAGTGTAATAAACACTGCAAATGTAGCCCTTAAAATTTATTTACACCATCTGTTAGTAAAGACTTCAGGTTTGGGAGATTGTACCTCCTAATCCCACCTTCCTTGGCACTTGAAATTGGAGAGGATATGTCTAAGGTACTATATATTGTACTTTTCTATGACCACATTTATTGTTTCACAAGTGGGCTTCTCTATTCCATTTAGGCCCATGAGACTTCAAAAGGTATTTGCTTGGAACTTCTAAGAAGAAAAAAAAAAAAAAGTCTAAGTCTGTATGGAAATGGTTGATGATGTCCCATAAACCTAGCAGCCATAGTTTAACCGCAAGAGTCACCAAATGAAACTGCCTTAGTACAGTGCCTGTTAGAAAACTAGAATACAGAACAGAACAAACGTAACAAGCCTGTGATGCCATCATTGAGTAGCTAAATTAAAAAATCCAGGAAGTTTCCCCTTTGGATTTCCAACTTGCGTCAGGCAACATTATTTGAACTGGGTTGTCTGTCACTTGTAACTAAATGCGTACTACCAAGACAATATTTATTCTACTATGTCAGTGACACGTGCAGGGTTAATAACAGTATTGGCCTCATTACATAAAATTACTCAGGACTTTCTATGTTTTCTAGCTCATGTGTTTAATTTGTATAGTGTATCTCTCTTCTCTTGTTGTTAGCTATTCCCCTACGGACTAAGAAATTACTTACTAAAAGATAAGGATTGTCAGCCGGTTTCCTTTGATCTGCTATGACCCTGGAGGAGAGGCATGCGCCAAAGGCCTCAGCTCCCTCCTTACTTCCTTAGGAAGGACTTTCCTGACCCACATCAAAGTCAAATCCGCTTGTTAAGTATCCTTGCTGAGCTACTATACAACAAGCTCTCTTCCAAGCATTTACTTGAATTAATCTATTTAATCCTCACACAATCTATTTAATCCTCACAGAAACCTTATTTTACAGACCATATCATTCCCATTTTAGGCCATTTGTACTGCTTTAACATAAAACTTGAGAATGGGTAATTCATTAAAACCAGAAATTTATTTTTCACAGTTTGGAAGGTGGGAAGTCCAAGATCAAGGTGTCAGCATTTGGTCTGGTGAGGGCCTTCTTACTACATCCTCACATGGCAGAAAGCAGAAGGGCAAGCAAACTAAATGCTGCAGGAAGCATCTTTTCTAAGGGTCTTAATCTCATTAACCAGGAGGAAGCTCTCATGGCCTATTCACCTATTAAAGACCGACCTCTTAATACCATGACATTGGCAACACCTGAATTTTGGAGGGAAACCATTCGAAGCATAGCACAAATGAAGAAACTGAGGCACAAAAGTGCTGGTAGGTAGTATAAGGTCACAAAACAAAGAATTGGGAGTGTGATTTAAATCAAGGCAATTAAAAGCCCTGCCTCCTTAACTTTTGTGCTACATGTCCTTTTTTTTTTTTTTTTTTGAGATGGAGTCTCACTCTTTTGCCAGGCTGGAGTGCAGTGGCACAGTCTTAGCTCACTGCAACCTCCGCTTCCCGGGTTCAAGTGATTCTCCTGCCTCAGCCTCCTGAATAGCTGGGACTACAGGTGCCTTCCACCATGCCTGGCTAATTTTTTGTATTTTTAGTAGAGATGGGGTTTCACCATGTTGACCAGGATGGTCTTGATCTCTTGACCTCTTGATCCACCCACCTCAGCCTCCCAAAGTGCTGATATTACAGGCGTAAGTCACCGTGCCTGGCCCTATTTAGTTTTTTCAGAACACTTATCTCACGTGTATTTTAAACATTTCCTAACATAATAATTCAATTAACATTCAACCCTCCCACTAGACTACAAGTTCCATACAAGCAGAGATTATATTCAGATTAGTTCATCATTGTCTCCTCAACCCTTAGCACAATGCTCACATCTTTATAGGCACTCAATAAGTGTTCGATAAAAGAGAGAAGAAAAGAAGGAAGGACACAAGGTAAGCACAGAGGAAAAGGAATGAAAGATGGAAATTAAGACCTAAGCAAGAACCCAAAAGGAAGCTATAGATAAGTTTATAATTGAGGGCTGTTATAGCTTCACAGAGGCCTTTTCTGCTTCCTACTAAGTAGTCAAATTTACCAGATAAATGAGCTGTTACTGTACTTCATGTCCAATAATAACATTTCTTTTAGCAATTAACTCAGAGTATGTCCAACATTTCATGTAATGAGGAAAGCTAAAAAGAAAACACACATTAAGAATGTAAATAGGGCAGCGCAGTGGCTTATGCCTGCAATCCCAGCACTTTGGGAAGTTGAGGTGGGCAGATTGCTTGAGCCCAGGAGTTCAAGGCCAGCCTGGGTGACATGGTGAAACCCCATCTCTGCAAAAAAAAAAAATATATAAAAACTAGCCAAGTGTGGCGGTGTGTGCCTGTAGTCCCAGCAACCCAGGAGGCTGAGGTGGGAGGGTCGCTGGGACCTAGAAAGGTCAAGGCTGCAGTGAGCTATGATTGTGCCACTGCACTCCATCCTGGGCAACAGAGTGAGATCCTGTCTCAAGATAGAAAAAAAGAATATAAATAGATATTTAAACTTGTGGGAATAAAATGTTATGCACTTAAAACTGGCTACATATTCAGGATTGAAAGATTTAGAATAGAGAATGAAATTACTAACCATACAGAAGTACAAAAACCCTCAGAAACTTTATGAACACTTTTATGCACACAAACTAGAAAACCTGGAAGAAACTGATAAATTCCTGGAAATATACAACCTCCAAGATTGAAACAGGAAAAAATAGAAACCCTGAACAGACCAATAGTGAGTTCCAAAATTGAATCAGTAATAAAAAGTCTACCAACCAGAAAAAATCCCTGAACCAGACAGATTCACAGCCAAATTCTACCAGATGTATAAATAAGAGCTAGTACCAATCCTACTGAAACTACTCCAAAAAATTGAGGAGGAGGGATTCTTCCCTCTCTCATTCTGTGAAGCCAGCATCATTATGATAGCAAAATCTGGCAGACACACACACACAAACTTCAGGCCAATATCCTTGCTGCACATAGATGCAAAAAATCCTCAAGAAAATGCTAACAAACCAAATCTAACAGTACATCAAAAAGCTAATCCACCACAATCAAATACACTTTATTCCTGGGATGCAAGGTTGGTTTGACATATGCAAATCAATAAATGTGATAATCACATAAAGAGAACTAAAAGCAAAAACCACATGATCATCTTAATAGACACAGAAAAGGCTTTTGATAAAATTTAACATCCAGTCCATGCTAAAAACCCTCAACAAACTAGGTGTCAAAGGTACATACCTCAAAATAAAAAGAGGCTTCTGTGACAAACCCACAGCCAACATCATACTGAACAGGTAAAAGCTGGAAGCGTTCCCCCTGAGAACAAGAACAAGACAAGGATGCCTACTCTCACTGCTTTTATTCAACATAGTACTGGAAATCCTAGTCAGAGCAATCAGGCAAGGGAAAGAAACAAAAGACATCCAAGTATGAAAGAGGGGAAGTCAAACTATCTCTCTCCACAGATAGTATATACCTAGAAAACCCCAGTCACTCCTCAAGTCTCCTAGATCTGATAAATAACATCAGAAATGTTTCAGGATACAAAATCAAAGTACAAAAATCAGTAGCATGTCTATGCACCAATGTGAGAGCCAATTCAAGAATACAATTCCATTCACAATAACCACAAAAAGAATAAAATATCTAGTAATACATTTAATCAGGGAGGTGAAAGATCTCCACAATGAGAATTACAAAACACTGATGAAAGAAATCAGAGATGAAACAAACAAAACTTTCCATGCTCATAGATAGGAAGAATCAATATTGTTACCATGGCCATACTCCTGAAAGCAATTTTCAGATTCAATGCTATTCCTATCAAAACACCAATGACAATTTTTGAAGAATAAGAAAAACTATTCTAAAATTCATATAGAACCAGAAAAGGAGCTCAAATAGCCAAAGTAATACTAAACAGGAAGAACAAAACCAGAGGTATCACATTATCCAACTTCAAACTATACTACAAGGCCACAGTAACCAAAACAACATTGTACTGGTACAAAAACAGACAGATAGACCAATGGAACAGGTTAGAGAACCCACAAATAAAGCTGTACAACTACAGCCACCAGATCTTCAACAAAGTCGATAAAATCAAGCAATGGAGAAAGGACTCCCTGTTCAAAAAATGGTGCTTAAATAACTGGCTAGCCATATGCAGAAGACTGAAACTGGACTCCTTGCTTATAACATCTACAAAAATCAACTCGAGGTGGATTTAAAGACTTAAATATAAAACCTAAAACTATAAAAGCCCTAGAGGTAAACCTAGGAAATACCATTGTGGACATAGATCCTGGCAAGGATTTCATGATGAAAACTCCAAAAGCAGTAGCAACAAAAACAGAAATTGACAGATAGGACCTAA
>NW_012103987.1:472032-503000 GCF_000951045.1 Mandrillus leucophaeus
TCCAAAGAAGACATTCATGTGGCCAACAAGCATATGAAAAAATATTCAACATCACTAATCATTAGAGAAATGCAAATCAAAATCAGAATGAGATACCATCTCGCGCCAGTCAGAAAGGCTAGTATTAAAAAGTCAAAGAATAACAGATGCTGATGAGGTTGCAGAGAAAAGGTACTGCTTACACATTGCTAGTGGGAATGTAAGTTACTTCGGCCACTGTGGAAAGCAGTTTGGATATTTCTCAAAGAATGTAGAACTAATATTCAACCCAGCAATCCCATTATTGGATATATAGCCAAAGGAATATAAAACGTTCTACCATAAAGACACGTGAACTCATATGTTCATTGCAGCACTATTCACAATGGTAAAGACATGGAATCAACCTAGATGCCCATTGGTGGTGGACTGGATAAAGAAAATGTGGTACACATACACCATGGAACACTATGCAGCCATAAGAAAGAACGAAATTATGTCCTTTGCAGCAGCATGGATAGAGCTGGAAGCCATTATCCTAAGTGAATTAATGTAGGAAGGAACAGAAAAGCAAATACAACGTATTCTCACCTATGTGAAAGGGAGCTAAACATTGAGTATATGTGGATGCAAAGAAGGGAACAATAGACACTGGGGCCTACTTGAAGATGGAGGGTAGTAGGAGGGTGAGAACCAAAAAACTACCTATCCAGTAATAACTTCAGTACCTGAGTGATGAAATAATGTGTACACCAAACCCCTGCAACGTGCAATTTACTCTGTAATAAACCTGTACATATATCCCCTGAACCTAAAATAAAAGTTAGAAAGAAAAAAAGAGAGTAAAAATCTCCCAGGAGACCTGAAAGAAGCTATGACTGACTAAAGCAATGGGTAAGGATATAGTCTGTGTCAGTTAACTATTGCTGTGTAACAAATTATCCCAAAATTTAGCATCTTAAGAGGGCATGCATTTATTATCTCACAGTTTCTTTGAGTTAGGTATAACTTAGTTGGATCCTTTAGCTCAGCACCTTTCACAAGGCTGCAATTAGGTTTTTAGTGCAGGTTCACAGTTATCTCAAGGTTAAACTGGGGCAGGATCTGCTCCTAAGCTCATTTCGTGGTTGTTGATAAGATTCACTTCCTTGTGGGCTCTTGAATAGAGGCCACCTTCAGTTTCTTGAAATATGAGGCTCTTCATCATGGCAGCTTGCTTCATCAAATCTAGTAAGGGATAGCATCTGCTAGCAAGGCAGAAGTCATGAGGTTTTAAAACAATATGGAAAGGACATCTTCTCACTTTTGCCGTATTCTGTTAATTAGGAGCAAGTCACTAGGTTCAGCCCACAACGGATAGGAGAAGATTACTCAAGGTCATGAATACCAGGAGGTAGGGATCATTTTAGAAGTTTGCATAACATGTAGTTCTTTCTATAGTTAAAAAAACTGCATATAAACTACATAATGTATACTTTATAATTACATATTTTTATCTTTAAGCCAAGGACAGTATAAGAGTAAAACAACAATATGTACTCATGTATATCATTATATAAACTCTTATTATTAAAGTCCATTTGCTTTCAAGAAAAGTGGTCCAAATCACAAATTAAAACAGCAAAAATGTTAAGTTCAAATAAAATGTATGTATGTGGCAGCATATTTGCCATTTTTTAACTGTGAAATATGAAATAAAATTGTAAGTTCCTGTCATACAACTGTGCCTTCTAAATGGTATTTAATAAATAAACATTAAAAGCAAGGAATATAATTCAGACACTAGGTAAGGAGGAAGTAAATGCAAACTGATAGAAAATAAAAATGCAGTTCAACTAAGTGATGAATATAACAAACCCAATTTCCAGGCCTGAAAATTTGAGAACGAATTTCCAGTAAATCATTGGAGGGATTCACTCGTCACCTCCCCTCCTCTGCCTACCCCTCACTAGCTTTCTGCGAAGAGAGGAGATGGTCTCCCAAACCACAATCTTTGCGTCCCTGGGTAACTAACTCAAGATATAGCCAAACCAGAAAGGTATTATGAATATTTCTGGGAACATTACTGGGCCTTTATGCATAAGCATTAAATTGAATATTCAAGAAGTACCACATTATTTTTTCAAAAAGAGCCTGATCCCTTTTACCAATACCAGGAGTGAGTTTATTTTCATGTGGTTTTAATTGGTCTGAGGTTTAACACAGCTTTACTTTGTCAGTAAGGACTATTTTATTTTAAAATATAACAGAAGAATTGAATTTAATTTAAAAGGCAGAGAAAGCCAACAGACTACCTAACCCGATACACAGTTTTTCACCTCAGCTAAAATCTACTTGGCTTATGTTCCAGGTCATTGGATGGGGAGTAGGGGAGGGCACCAAGATGTGCATTATGGTTATCTGAAAGCCACCCAATAATATATACGCTTTCTTGCCTCCGCTTTGGCTTTGTAGACCAAGGAAAGTAACTGGGAAAAGGTTGAGAGACCATTTTTAGAACATAAGAGCAACAGAATAGGAAAAAAAAAACACAGAAAACACCTAGACTAAGACTTAAGGCAAAGAAAGAAATCTGGGCTCCAGGATTTCCAAAAAGACAAGACAAAAAAACTGCTGGGTACAATTGGCATATATCGGGATATCCAGTCACTTGTATCTTTTTGCAGACTGAAATTCTGAAACTGGTAGGGAATATTTATTAGGATTTCAGCACAGAACAAAACTTAAACATTAATTCTGTGTGAAGTCTGTGTGGAATTAACTTCAGGTTTATGAAGGAAAGATCAAGGAAATATTCTTAAAATCAATCCAACAGAGTTGAGATAAAGAAGGGAGTAATATAATAATTATGTTTCCAGATCATCATCATATTTCCATCAAAATGACTTAAATGCTTATATTTTACACTCATAGTCTTAAAAAAACCCTCCAAATCATTTATAATCCAATGATTGAGAATTATCTATGGGCCCAGCATTTTTAGATATCTTAGAATTAAGGGTTAGGGGGGCATCTAATGGATGGTGTCTGTGTGTGTGTGTGTGTGTATCTCTGTGTGTGTCTGTGTGTGTGTGTGTGTGTAGATGCAGGAGGTGACAGGTGGCTTTGGAGGCCATGGAGTACAGCTACGGATTCAATACTAGAATCACTTCTGTACTCTATCTGGCCCATGAGTACAGAGAATCCAGTTTAAGATCTTCAAGGACAGAAAATGGACTACTTTAGGAAGCCTGTCTGCTTCCTTTTCAGAAAATATAATTGACAGAATGTATTTCCTTATTGAAAAAGTTGATCATACAAATTGAGTCATTTTTGTTATACCAAATTGAAACAGAGTCAAAAGGCTGGGGGGAAAAGCACTCAGGGCACAATAACAGTGATCGAAGAATGTAATTCTCTCTGAGCCTGGTTGCTGAAACTGCCTACTATAACCTGAAACCAGTTTTATCTAATAGCATCTGAAACAACATCCTTCAATTCTAATAATAATTTTACTCACGTCTGTCACTTACCAATCTAAACTTGCCATTTTTCAAACCCTCACCAGTGCCAATGGACTTTCTCAAAGAGCAATACAAATATTTTTATTTATTTATTATTTATTTATTTATTTTTTATTTATTTATTTATTGAGACAGTCTCACTCCATAGCCCAGGCTCGAGGGCAGTGGTACAACCTTGGCTCACTGCAACCTCTGCCGCCAGGCTTCAAGAGATTCTCCTGCTTCAGCCTCCCAAGTAGCTGGGATTACAGGCACACACCACCACGCCTAGCTAATTTTTGTATTTTCAGTAGAGATGGGGTTTCGCCATGTTGTCCAGGCAGGTCTCAAACTCCTGACCTCAAGTCATCCGCCTGCCTCAGCCTCCCAAAGTGTTGGGATTACAGGTGTGAGCCACTGTGCTGGGCCTCATTTCTCTCTCTGTTTTTTTTTTTTTTTTTTTTTTTTTTTAATAAAACCTCTAACCTTCTCTTTGATCTTTGGACATGTCAAAGACCATCCAGTCTGCATATATGCCCTGAATTGCAATTCTTTCTTCCCCAACAAAATGTTTCAATTTCAGAGATTCATCTGTATTTTATTTGACTTTGACACTTACTATGAAGTTGAAATTTTCGCTCTATAATGTCTGCCATTAATATCTCAGAGTGAAACTAAATAATGCCTTTGGAGACACACATGTGCACCCACATGCACACACGCATGCACAAGACAATACATAGAACAAGAGAACGATTATAATTTTCCCTAAATATATTTTCCAAATTAACTATTTCTCACATTTCAAATAGAAATATTTTACTATCCATATAGCTATATCCTGGATATGGACCAGTTTAATCTTCACACTATTCAGTCTAGAAAATAAAATATGATTCCAAACCTTGGTTGATTAGTACAGAAGAGAGTACAACTGTATAAGGCTGTTTTCACACTGCTGATAAAGGCATACATACCTGAGACTGGGTAATTTATAAAGAAAAAGAGTTTTAATGGATTCACAGTTCCACGTGGCTGGGGAGACCTCACAATCATGGCCGAAGGTGAAAGACACATCTTACATGGCAGCAGACAAGAGAGAATGAGAGCCAAGTGAAAGGGGAAACCCCTTATGAAATCATCAGATCTCGTGAGACTTATTCACTACCATGAAAACAGTATGGGGGAAAATGCCCCCATTGTTCAATTATCTCCCACTGGGTCCCTCCCACAGTACGTGGGAATTATGGGAGCTATGATTCAAGATGAGATTTGGGTGAGGACACAGCCAAACCATATCAACAACTCTCTCTTAACTTGTTCTGGTCCTTCTAGTTTTTCTAATGCAACAGAGGATACATTCAAGTGGATTCAAATAGGCCCCAAATAAGTTTGTCTGGCAGGAGGGAGAACTGAGGAATAAAGACATAACTACATATTAAAATTGAGTATAAGATAGAATTGAAAGCCACTTATATAGCCTGAGAAAACGAGACACGTCTACAAAATAATCTGAGACTTCTGACTTCCCTAGGCAAGGACAGCTACCTTCTTTCAGATACACCTTTGTTTTGATACCGCTAACTATAATACTTAACCAAGTGAATGAGTATGGGAAAGAAAAAAAAAAAAAAACTTACTTTTTAAAAGGATTTTATTCACAAAACATTTATTAGTTTTTAGGATCTCATTATTTCCAGACATACCTATGGAACAGAAAGGCCAGCACTGAGTTCCTAAAGATCCTCAAAAGGGGCATTCAGCAAGGAGGTAGGATGGGGAAGAAAGGCCTGCCCATGGACAGATGAAAAAAAGCAACAGGTCCTGGTCTGTGGGCAAAATTTTTCAAAGACAATGGAAATAAAGGCCTGTGAGTTTTTTGGGTTCTGGGGACCTGTCTACATTCTTCCTGATAGCTGTATCCAGGAACAATCATAATATCCCAACATGATCTATTTGATATAGACAGCTTAGGGTGTTTATTTTCTCTCTCTCTCTCTCTCTCTCTCTCTCTCTCTCTCTCTCTGTGTCTCTCTGACGCAGTCTTGCCCTGTTTCCCAGGTTGGAGTGCAGTGGCACAATCTCTCTTCACTGCAACAACTGCCTCGTAGGTTCAGGCAATTCTCCTGCCTCAGCCTCCAGAGTGGCTGGAATTACAGGCATGCACCAGCACTCCCGACTGCTTTTTGTATTTTTAGTAGAGACGAGGTTTCGCCATGTTTGCCAGGCTGGTCTCACGCTCCCGACCTCAGGTGATCCACCTGCCTTGGCCCCGCAAAGTGCTGGGATTACAGGCGTGAGCCACCGCGCCTAGCCCGCTTAGGGCAATTTTATCTGTTAAAGTATTTGGGCACCGTACTCCCTGAGGCGATGACAGAACCTCAGTGAGCATGATGGTGCCATGTCTTGTGTGCAGCAAGACCAGAAATTCCATGACTTCCAGCCAGGGAAAATCTCATATGCTCCACTTCCACCCCCAGAGAAACAGAGCTACTGCCTTCAAGGGATTAACCATCTTGGGCAATGAGCATTTCATCACTGACCACTCTGGGCAAAGATAGAAGCTCCTCCCTGAATACTCTGAATTACCTAAGAACTCCAGGCTTTCATACAACCTTGGAGGATGAGGAGATGAGGATCCCCAATAATGGTGATGGTTTAAATGCCTGCCTACTTTCTAGGAAGGGATGTGGAAACAAAGTAAATTTTACTTAGTGAAATAAAGTAAGTGACATTCCTTTCACCCCATATTGCATAGTAAAATTGAAATTGGATACATATTTTTAGAGGTAAGTATGAAGAAACTGATGTTGGAGAAAGTTAAGTAGCTTACTCAAGGTCATTAGGTTGTTAAAGCCAGGACTGTAACCCAGATCCCAATTCCTGATACAGTATTCTTCATTTATAACTATATTTGTTCTTAATTTTAACATTAGATTTTTCAAACCATTTTTAATGTGTAAATGCTTGATATTGAGGCTCAGAGAGTAGGGCTTACTAGTGAGTGGTAAATCAATACTTACTGGATTAAAGGTTTACTTGATAGAAAATTGTATTGTGGCAAAGAAGGCACGTATATTCATAAAGACCTAAATAGATGTTAATTTCGAAAACAAGTGTTTATGAACACAAATTTTTCCCAAGTTATTTCATACTAGGGACTGGTTGAAACAAAAAGATTAATTAGTTTGTATCCTCAAAATGTGTTTAAAATATGAAGTGTCTGTGACAAAAGAAACAAGAGAGTGAATAATTCATGAAAACTATCAGTTATGTATCTTTAAAATTCTGTTCTGACACTGATATACTAGGTTAAACCAAGTGTGTCTCCAAGATAAAGATGCATTTATTTCCAAAGTTATTTAATCACATAAATTTTTCACAAAATATTCAATACAACTAGTGAAGACATATAAGCTCTGGTCACAACTCTCATATCAATTTTATATCTTATATATGACTCTCTTATATCAATTTATATAAACTCTCTTATATCATAATTGATAATTATATCAATTATGTAAAATAATTTTAACAACCCAAAGAGAGTATCTTCCTAAAGTAAAATAATTATCAATAAAATAGTGACCGAGTGAAATTGCTTTAATTTTGAGACAGTCTATGATAATTTGACATGGTGAAATATTGATGGTCTGAGAAGGCTTTTCTTTAAAGTGAGAAGTTTCAGTAGTTGAGCTCGCAACTACAAACTTAAATAAAATGATTCTTTAATATTAGTGTCCATAGCAATATTAATAATGCAATAAGCAAGAAAGAAGAATTGGCACTATACTTAAAATCCTTTTATTTCAGTTATTATCAATAATAATTATTGCCTGAACTGAGCTGCCCACTTTCGTTAATTACCAGTACATGTTGGTGATTCTATTGCATTTGAATTTCCAAAAATAAGTTTGACTTTCATATATTTGGACTTTCTGACATAAATAAAATCTCTCAACCATATTATATGCTGAGTGTTCATTCAAACAAACTTCCAACAAGTTGTTATTCAGTTCTTACCAAATGCAAAGTGGTTCTGTAAAGTAAATCATATGTCCATTTAAACATAGAACATTTCCTCGGGTATATTTAAGATAATTGATGGCATTTTCTTTATTTTCCTTAAACCTTCTCTCTAGGATGATGAGATCACCTGATCTCAAACACTCAGATCCTAGAACTAACCTTCCTTCATACTAAGGTCTAACATTTAAAGAGTAATGAACCTAGTAATGAACCAATGCCAATTGTCCTTGCAGCAAAAGCTAGAGAATTGGAAAGATGAGTAATTTTCTTGCAATCTAGTGGCTATTCTGTGAAGATAGAAGTTTGGTAGCAGTTGGTGTCATTTGCTGGCAGTTGCCAACCAACTGTGCATTGCCTGGTGGAGGGAAACAGTTGAGGATAGAGGGAGAAGGGAGTGGCTTATATATAAAGCAAACTCTTATAACCCCAGAAGATCAAAGCCTGAACCAAACAAGTGAGAATTGTTCACTTAGAGGGTCATCTCTGGAAGAGCTATCAAGAGGAGTTACAAAGCTTGCTAATTTCATTTGAGATTCAACACTAACCAAGAAAAAAATATATAGAAACTAAGGGGCCTATTTCCAAACAGTTTAAAGGAATGTGTCACATTTGTCTTCCTTCTGCAGCAAGTACCAGCTATGTGTCCACATTGCTTGATGAGACAGGCCTCTTAACATTTTGGTTTAACAGAGACAATGAGTTGCTTGGTAGAATAAAAGTAACATAATTTAGAAAAGAAGTCAGGAAACCATGTGTTTGATTACCCAGTCAAGACTCCAAACCATTACAAGAAAACACTCAGTAAAATAATATGATATAGAATAAGGAGAGAAAGAGAAACAAAAGTTTCCTGTAGTAACTCTGTAGGTGTGCACAGAAGAGGGAGAGAACAGAGTCACTGGCATATAAGATATAACTATAAGGAATAAATGTGACATACCTCTTACAGAATCTACATACAAAAGTCACTCAAGGAACATTTGCTGAATGAATAAATAATCAGCTTAATAAAGAAGAGCTACCACTAAGTTCTAAGAAACTTAGTATTTATCCAGAAAGAATAAATATACCAAGGGTGACTGACACACAACGAATGACCAGTATCAATGTATGATGTGTTTCTGAAGCACATATCCAGAACGTAGCATCCCGTGGATACCAACATTCATGCCAATTTGACTGATAAGCAACAATACCACCAGAAGAGATCAGGGAAAAAATTTAGGGAACATTTAAAAGGATCCAGTAATACACATAAGAAATAATAAACTTGGAAGGGGATTGAAAAAATACAGACACTTGTAATCTCAGATGTTCATATATCAATGCACAGATCACGGAAAAATAAAAGTTGAGATTTATGATGTAGAATAACAAATACTGATTGATAAGTTGTTAGGATAAAACTTAAAAATTTATATAGGAATATATTTTTAAAGTATACATTATTGAATAGGAACAGATTTGGCCAGGGGATGAGAAAGAGAAAAAGGTAGATTGGTGCTAAATGTCTAAGATAGATCTGATCTTATTTCTGATAAAATATATGAGGAATAAATATCTAATATATAGTAGGTGACTGATATATATTTGCTAAGTTAGAGAAGAAAAAATAAACAACAAAACAAGTGAGATTTTAAAATGAATGTAGAAAAGCCAGCTAGAGAAAAATGGACAAAGATGAATGAAAAGTTCAAAGTGTTAATTTAGATATAAAAAATTAAATGAGAAAGAAGTGACAAAAAGTAACAAAATATAAAAAGTCAATGTAATTGGACAGCAAAGAAAAAGAAGTATTAAGACATAGTATTAAGATATACTGTATCACCCAAAAGAAAAGAAAATAAGTTTAAAAATATAGGATAATTAAAATTAATAATTTTAAAACAAACAGGAAAAAAATAGCTAGTCACAGACAAGTCATGTGGGTCCACAGGGAATTTCTAGGACAGTCAAACTTCCTGGACTAATAGTTTCCAGCTGAGGCAGATGGTGTGCATTCTTCCATGTTAAGAAACAAAGAGAGAAAGATCCATATGTCATCCTTATGTTCCTCACCTTTATAGTTGAGCATAAAATCTCACATCCCAACCACTGTATCTCTCATTACTTCATCACTCTGTAGAAACCACTGCAGAACAGCTAGAGGTATTCTTAATTCCTGTGACTGAGCTGCTAAATGACAGGACAGTTGAGCCACTGCCACCACTGCCATCCTCACAATGAGTGTAACAGCATGTCCTCAGAAAACTTCTCTGGTTTCTCAGATCTCTAAAACAATTAATACATACTATACAGAAATTCAGGATCAGGTAAACTGAAGCATACAAGAAGCCATTGAATAAAGAGAACAATTGTTACATACTATATGACCACATAAAGGAAACCGATGCTATACTTGCTATACTATTCAAGATGTAGATCCTTAACATCAGCATGGGGGAAAGATCCAGCAGCAATGGGGAACTCCAATGCAACATATTACGGTGAAACCAATATATCTGGCTGTTTCTTATTATGTCTTCACTTCCTTCCCAAGGGAGGTACAAGAAGTAATGAGGAAACCTAATGCTGTCTCAGAAAAAGGAATTTGTTTTAAAACTAAGTGAGAAAAAGCGATCATGGTATCCTGGCAGCATGGTAGCATGGCAGAAGTGGGAACAATGGACATAGAGAGTTGATTGCACAAACTCTGAAGAAAAATGAAGCATGAACCCTGTACCTTAAGTTTCTGAAATGGAAGACATAGAGTGTAGAATTCTTATAATGCAATACTAAATTATCTGCAAGAGGAAGAAATGGGGAAGGGGGATCTGAGGAAGCAGAATATTTAAAAAATACGTTCAGAAAGAAAAAAACAGAAACAAAGACAAATTTTGGAAAACGCTAGTGACATTAATAACTGAGTCACAAAAGCCATGGATAATGAGGGCAATGGCAAGATTTCCTCTAAAAGTGAAATTAAGATAAAATTAGGAGAAAAGCAGAATGATGAATGAGATAAGCCATTTGCAGGGGAAACCCACTCTTATTGATAATCTGTAAATGGAATTGCTGACTTGAGTGCCCTTCAGGAAGGTATATCTGGAATGTGATTATAAATAACAAAAGTTTAAACCTAATCAACTGTATGCACTATGGAGAAAAGAATGCATTTACAGAAGATGATGATTGGTCAGCACAGAGTCTAAAATTTATGGACTTAGATATGAAGTGGTTTTCTTTTCCTTCTTCTTTTTTTTTTTTTTTTTTTTTTTTGAGAAGGAGTCTTGCTCTGTCGCCAGGCAGTAGTGCAGTGGTGCAATTGCAATCTCAGCTCACTGCAACCTCCTGGGTTCAAGCGATTCTCCTGCCTCAGCCTCCGGAGTAGCTGGGACTAGAGGTACATGCCACCATGTCCAGCTAATTTTTGTATTTTTAATAGAGACGGGGTTTCACCATGTTGGCCAGGATGGTCTCAATCTCTTGACCTTGTGATCTGCCTGCCTTGGCCTCCCAAAGTGCTGGGATTACAGGCGTGAGCCCAGCCCGTGGTTTTCAAAATATCACTATCATTCCCCTGCTAGAGCTCAGATCCAAGCAGTGTACCTCTTCCATTCACTTATTGTTCCTTTCCAAGTTCCTTACTGTTTGTATTAATTCCTATTGCCAACCTTAATGTTTTTCTGAAATTTTGTATTTTATAACCTGGCATATGTAGAAGTATCACTACACTCAAAAGACTAGGATGCGTGTCCTTATTCTGCTAATTACCAACTTTATGTCCCAACAGCAGATTATTTAACTTTGAGTAAGGTTATGATTAACAAATAAAATAATATGCATGAAAACATTTTGAAAACTGTAAAACATTATTCAGATGTTTAGAATTGCCACTTAAATCTTTGGAACATTCTGAGTTGGTTGCTTTAAGGAATTTTTTAACCTTTTGCAAACGAAGTAGTTTAGAAGCATATTCCTGTGGTGTAAGCTAGCCTCATAATGTGTAATGAGAGTTTTGCAGACTGAGTCAAGCTAGGTGTGGTTGTCTGGTTGCTGCAACAAGGTGCTTTTGTGATCATTTCTAAAAGGAACCTACCTGCAGCACAGGTTAGTCTTCTCCAAAAATACCTCTTTACTGAAAGCTGGCACAAGCTGCTGAAATGGCTCTATTTCATGAAAGGCACACAGAGCATAAGCTTACCTAATTAATAATTTTCAGGATTGTTTTCCTTTTCCTCTTTGCAGCTGCTGAATGGAGTGGCTCTGATTAAGCCATACCACATCGTGAGAAACGTCGCTTCGCAAGGGTGTTACATTCTGAATTTCCCCCTACTTTGATCCCTGCTCATTGGCCCCTTTGATCTCTAAACAGGATGTACAAGGTTCACTAATCAATGCTTTCCCTCATTTTTGGTTCTTTGTGAAGTGTTTATATTTAAATCATTGACTAGAATGGGTGAATATGTATGACCTGTGTCTTTTTCCATTTGATCTTTACATTTTCAAAAGACAGAAGGAAGAAAATATTTTCAACCGAGTTTTCATTCAAAGTTGAGTTAAGCAGCAAAGTGTATCTTGGGGATTGCAGATAGTGCTCAATTCTTCCTCTTTAAAAATTGTATCACTTTCTAGGGAGAATTAAAGGATGGCAGAATGAAAGAATCATGCCCATTGTTGTCCATTCCAAACCATGCAAAGTGGAACATAAGTCCCTTTAATCTCAGATGCCAGTGGAGAAACGTACCTGCAGCAGGCTTAGTGCTAACTTTTCCAAGCACTTCTCCTCCTCTTGAGGACACACAGGTGTATGGAAAAGTAAGAAGCTTAGCACTGAGGAAAGAACCAATAAAACAAAACCTAAAGGTTAAGTGACAAATGGCGAACACCCACAGCAAGTACTGTCGGAGTTTAGAAAAGGGAGAGAGCCCTTGACAGCTGGATAATCAGGAGAGACCTCTTAGAAGAAGTAGGTTTTGTTGGTTCAAATTCATCCCAGAGAGTGGGAATTGTGTGCAAAGTTTTGGAACTGGAAACGCCTAAGGGCAAGTTCTGGGCCTGGTGGGCCAGAGTAACTGAGGAATTGGGAGATCGGGATTCCTAAAACATGAATAGCCAACATAAATTAGGCACAACTGTTTCAGGTTCTGAATTTTCATTATATGTTATTTTTAACTATTTATGGCAAAATAAGCAAATTATTTTAACCACTGGGAGCTGCAATTTTATTGTGTCTAAGTATGGGCCTATTACCAGTTACCTCTCAGAATTCCATGTATTACATAAAATAACATGTGATGTGCTCTTACTTATTTTATTTCTCCCTCTTTCCTTTCCTTGTTTTCATGAACTTGATGATTTCAACAGTAATGACCCAGATAATTGTCAAAGGAAGGTCTCCAATATATGCTATTATTTATACCACTCTTACTCCTTATGAACATGTGAAGAATCAACACTTGTTTGAAGGTGACATGTCTTTTGCTATCCATTAATCCCTCCATCCTTCAATTGTTATCAGAAGAGAGAAAATAAGGGCAGGTATCAACAGAACCAAATTATTCTATGGGATATCCTATTTTCCATTTTACCTTGTATCAATACCTTCCCAGACTAGACATGGCAGGGCTAATTACTGTATTCTCTCTCCTTTGATATAGCATAGCCACTTCCAATGTAGCCTAAGTCATTAAGCCTTGACCACAGAGCAAACAATTCTCAGTTCCATAGTTTCATATGAAGAATTTTATCAAAAACTACTTACATTTTCCACTTTCATAAAATCACAAAATTAGTTATTGGAATATGAAAGCTAAATGACACTTGAAATTTATTGTGGTCAATTCCATCAATTTCCAGATGAGGAGACTTGAATCTCAGAATGGTTATGTGGTTTGCCCAGAGCTTCACAGCTAATTAAATCCTAGGGTTTTCATCCCGTGCTTTCCCCTGAAGTCAAGTTTTTCTTATGTATTAAGCAAAGGAATTATATCTCTGAGAGTTTATCTCTAAATTCTATGACGTCTTTCTTTATAAATCTTGGAAAAATCAAAGCCTGAAAGGCAGATTACAACACTCTAATTTTGGTTCACAAAGGACCACACTAAACTGGCCTGCTGTGGTTCAAATGTAAAGTGCTAAATGGTAGAGCAAGTTAATGTCCTGGTTGTTTGCTGTTGGAGGTAAAAATATATCTGTAGGTCTCAGCCAAGTTCCTGTGGATATTTGTCCACATCCCCAGAATACCACACACACTTGGCAAGAATGGAAGATTACAGCCAAGCACGGCCCAGATCTTGAATAGCAAGAGTATTTCGAGTAAAGAACAACATACAATGGCAAAGCTCTCATTCTTAGGTATGCCCTTTATCTCCATAATGTTCTGTAATGTTGTTCTTTTCCTTTGTTTCTTCTCCCTTTCCCCATCCTGTATTCCAAACTCTACAAAATTGCAAGAATGACTTTCATTTTAAGTTATATTTAAGATAAGATAAAAATTACAATAAAATAGTTCAACTATTCTTTGCATTTTTTTGTATTTTTCTGTATTTTCCAAATTTTCTCTAAAGTGACAATATGTGTTAGTTATAGAATGAATAAATAAATCTCCTTACAAACAATTTAGATTACTAAGTTACTGACAGCTAGAATTTTGAAATGCTCTCTCGAAAGTCATTCCAAGTTGTATTCTTCCTGGTGTTTCATAGCCATTATATTGCTATTTGTTTTCCTTACAAGTGAACTTGAATGGGATGCTTAAATTTGCTGTTGGTAGGGTTCTTTTGGAAAAACAAAAAGGTGTATTACTGGAACTGGTGAATACTACTTCAGCATATTGGTGCAAATGGAGACTGGATATGGCAGCTATCTGAGAAACATATTATCCTGAGATGTTTAAATAAAGCTTACTAAAAGTGATTAGGGCCACTAGATCTCCCTATTGACTTGGATTAATGCCATAAATCAGAAATAAAATGGGCTTTATATATGAATGTTCACATTAAATTGATTGGCAAGATAGAATTTAAGACCAAATTCATTAAGAATTTCAGTCTTGAAAGACATGCTTTCTAACTCAATGCTATTAAAGCTTTGATTGATAAATTCTTTTTTAAAATTTACCACACTCTAAACACCTATTGTCAAACTTGCTTACTTGTTTTCAAGATGAGTTGAATTAAAGCCTTAAAATACCTCTTAGCATGCAATAATGTTTACCCTATTTGCAGACCTTCTAGAGATACATGGTAGTAGTCATACTGTAACTCTTGTACAGTCAGAGAACGATGACAAGGAATCCCTCACGCTCTTCCTTTCCAACTTGGACCTGGCAGAATGACTCCCACAAAGAAGAGTGGAGAGAATAAAAAGGGCCTTTCTCCCATCAACGAGGTGGTGACCCGAGAATACACCATCAACATTCACAAGCGCATCCATGGAGTGGGCTTCAAGAAGAGTGGTCCTCGGGCACTCAAAGCGATTCAGAAATTTGCCACGAAAGAGATGGGAACTCCAGATGTGCGCATTGATACCAGGCTCAGCACAGCTGTCTGGGCCAAAGGAATAAAGAAAGTCCCCAATCGAATCTGTGTGTGGTTGTCCAGAAAAGGTAATGAGGATGAACATTCACCAAATAAGCTCTATACTTTGGTTACTTGTATACTTGTTAACCACTTTCAAAAATCTACAGACAGTCAATGTGGATGAGAACTAATCGCTGATTGTCAAATACCTCAAATAAAGTTATAAAATTGAAAAAAAAAATGACAAGAAGGAATACATAAAGCATTTTTAAAGAATTCTTTAAATTTGACGACAATAGTCTAAAGACTCAAAGTGAAATTTACCAGGTTAAAGGCTTGGATCATTTTCCCATAAAAAATCCCTACCACTTCTTTTGATGCAAGTTGAATTGCGAGTCACAGGAGACATGTGCATCTCTGTCACTTTTTCGTATTCTACTTCCTACCAAGTAGAATCATAGTTTGTTTCTCATATACTGCAACCCACTCCCCCAAGATGTGACTCAAGGGAAAAAAGCATTCATCATATAAGGCAACATCTATTAAGCACATTGTGCTCTGCTAGACCCTAGGCTAGGTGCTTTCAGGCCCCGTCTTACTGAGTCCTTATGGTGAAAGACCATCCATCTTTAGAGATAATCCAAAGAACCTCCAGAAGGATTATTTGCTAGATATATGTAAATACAAAAGTATTAAACCATAGAGTTGCAGAGAAAATGCAGCCATAGTGTGTCTAATCTATCATCATCAATATTCTGGCCCCAGGAGATATCAGAGTTATTATCACCTTACCTAGGCTAGAGATAAAAGTCTGATCAAAAGCCTTCATATTGAAAGTCCTTTCTTTATTCCTTGATTGGCCTTTTGTTCTTCGAGTAGGAGAGGAAGTGCTTATGAGTTTAATTCACAGAATTTAAAAAAAACGCTTACTTTGAAATTTACTGGCAACTCTTCAGTATGTATGCTGATGTCCTAGAGGCTTTGTTGGTAACTTGAAACACTGGGTAACAAAAGTACTATTTCCCTTCTTCTCTTTATTTTTCCTTTCCCATCTTCCCTTATTTATTTTCCTCTCTTTTTCTTCTCCACTCCACCTCTGTATGAGTGTGTGCATGTGTGTGCCTGTGGATATCCATTTGAGTTTATGGAATTGACTATACAGGTATTTTAATCTAATGCAAGCATGAAATCAGAGGGGCAAATTGTAAAGAAGGAAACATGTAGGCCTGGTGCCATCACCTGATCTCATAGTACCTCATATTACCTACTCTCTCCTCCCAGTGCTGCACCTGCCCGATGAGCAATGCCTTTGTCATGCTTCCTTGGCTGACCTTTTTCCAACCTATTGTTCATTTGACAATTTGTTACTTAATTCACACTGTGTACCAGTCTTGTGTTGGATGGACATTTTTCAGAAACTATTCGATGCTCCGCATTCTTGATTCTCTAGGTATGCTGAACCACACACACTCATCAAGCTTTTTGAAGAAGGGGAAAGTTTGGTGGTCAAATAAGTTTGGAATTAAATCTAGGAGCTGAACCCAATCTGATTCCTGGTTCAAAACAAAACAGAAACAGCTATCAAAGACATTCTTGTCACAATTCAGGAAATTTCAATATAAACTGGGTATTATATTAGGAATTATTATTAGGCTTTTATGTTATTGTAATATAGTCACAAAGAAAAATGGCCTTATTCTTAGGAGATATATGCCATGTTTAAGGGAGAAGTATTTCAAGTGTCATGATGCCTGAAACTTGTTTTCAAATGGTTTCAATAATCATAAATTTATCTATAATATTTAAAACTAATATATAAAAATATACAGTTCTGTAAAAAATGCTTATATTTATATATATATACACATTTGTTACATACTATATGTTCACATAGTAAAAATACATGTTTATTATCATTTATTGCTATAAAACAAGTACCTATGCTTATTATTTATAAATCAATATGTATATTATATTGTTACATATGTGAATATACCTACTGCATATTCTTATATATTATATATGTATATATTATGTATAATAAACATGAATATAGAAATAAATAATATATAATGTAGTAATTTTTACTGAATTTAGATTATATATTACATATAAATATATTAATAAATACATAATATAAACACAAACCATTGCTGTGAAGATTAAGTAAACATATTTTTATTTCCTGAAATATGTTTACATATTTTGACTAACCGTGGGCACATAGCGTTTTGGAGTACTGGGAAATTAATTTGGTTAGCATGAGGAAGAGAATGAAGTTAATTAATGAGAAATTCTGTTCACAGGTAATTAAGAGTTGACTTTCAAGGACAGAAAATGTCCTTATGCACTAGACTATCTGAAGCAGGAAAGACCAATTTGTGAGGGAGGAAGAGGGGAATGCTGCTCCTGGACCAATTTGGGGACTTCTAGACCTCTGCAGGAAGTACCTCACTCCTCACCGCACCCCTTAAACTACTGCTTACAAGGATTGCACTGCTAATTGCAGAGTGGTAAGGGTTGGGATACATGATGAAAAGGTTTGTTTTTGGAAAGAAACTTCCCTATTTCACTTAGATTATTGTGAAAGATGTTTCTGATGCAGGCAAATGAGCCGGGCAAAGACTCTGCAAATCTAGTATAAAAAGCAAAATTCAAATATTAGCCGATTACCCTAAAGAAATAAACACCCATAACAGTGACTCTGTAATGTGACTACGATGAGTGGGGTGTTACTGTTTTATTTTACCTCTTCTTTGTCCTTGTGAGAAAGAGATGAAGATCATATCTCCTCTTGGAAAAGTAATGGCTCTGAGGTAGTTCCTTTTTGGTCTTAGATATATTACATGACTTTAGTTAACTACCTTTGTTCCTCCATTTAAGAGATGGAGATAACAATACAAATTTAGCTTAAGGTATCTTTATGAACTATAAATTACTAATTATAAATTATAAACTACTTTGTAAAGCAAGCTGCTATATAAATGCTCAATAACAGTCCTTTGCAACACATGGCACCGCCTAACGGGAGCTTATTGAGAAGTTCCTGTTTAACTTGGATTAATTCGTTTAAATATTTTTTCCTCTTAAATGAACCCAAAACTATGACTGAGAAAATACTCATAGAATATTTTTATAATTCAAGAAACACAAAATCCAATGAATGTACCCTATTCTTTCTTTTGATATCTGCTTTTTCTAAAACAGAACTGAAATTAACTTCAAAAGGTGTCCTGCAGTCTGAGGAGAAACAAGGTGATTGGAGGCCTGAGCATGGGATCTCCTTGTAATCACTTAGAACCAGAGAAAGAAGGTTAATTTAATGAGATGGAAAAGTGGCACCTTACTGAGATGGCACAGAGAAAGGTGCCCAGACATTAGTATAAACATGGATATAAATTTTCTATTCACATAGTAGGTAGGTATCAGAAATTATATTAAGTGTCCTTTGTAAGTTATATGTTTTAATCCTTACATCTGTCTTTTGAGGAAGACACTATGTTTCCCAAATTATAGATGAGAAAACTGAGACTCTGAGTAGTCAAGCAATTTAGTCAAGTTCACATGGTTGCTACATGACAAAGCTAGGATTTGATTACAGGTATTTCTCTGCACAGAACTTCTGTGGATGAGAACATGAATTAAAAGCTAAGCCACATAAATTAAAAACTAAACCACAGAATGTAAAAACTAAAGACTTCGTATGGGCATCTTCCATAACAAAATGCTTTACATTCTTATTATCCCAGAAAGTCTCTTGTGAGATCACAATAACTATTTCTTGTTGAATATGATGACAAAGCGTTTTGCCAACTTAGCTTAACAGAAAACCCATTATGTTACTTATCTAAACGTTTGCATTTCTTTCTTCAAAGTAAACATTTCTTGTGACTGTTAAACATCAATTAAGCTTTATACTGACCATATACTATAATATTTTGCATTATACAATAATGGGCATTTTATGAAAAAGAGCAAAGAGAGGGTACAGTATTTGCTCTCTACAGATGTCCACAATCTAAAAGATGTGTCAGACAATGTTTAAAATGTCAAGCTCTGTGTCTAAGAGACAATGTCAGTTAACTACCTGAGTAAACATATTTTACCCAGGATGTAACTAAAACACCATTCAAAAAATGTCCCCATTTACTTGCAGACATTGAATTAATGCATATAAATGAGAGAAAAGATAGAATTTCTTTATTTCTATTTTCTTGCCTCCATTCCAAGATGCCTAACCAAACTGGAAAAGAGAGAACAGAATAGAATTAAAATCTGAGTTATAACAAAGAAAGCATCAAACCTCATAAAGTAAGTTTAATTTTGTGAACCCAGAAGAATCACACCCAATACAGGGAGGTTTCAGAAACACGATAAATTTAGAGAAGTTCAGAAGACTGATGATGGGCAGTTGTCACATTTTTTTTTAATGGTGCATTCCTAACACTGCAAACTAATAAATTTGCTCAATTCCCAGGAACAATTCTAAAACAGTGAATTAAATTGGTAGTTTCACTAAAACTACATCATGCAAGACATCATTTTCTTCTTCTTCTTCTTCATTATTTGTTACGATCACTAAATCAGTAAATTAAGGAAATGTCAATACAGTGAATCTTGATTTCAACAATGCAATGAACAAAGTCTAACATTGTTTCTCTGGAATGGAGAAGATATAATATGGCAGAAGAACCAGCATATATGTTCTCATGAGCCCATGTTCATAATATCTGGACAGAAGCACAGGTTTGAGAGCGACAGGGAAGTTGGTATGCCCTGCACGGGAACCAGTCCTGCCCCTATCTCAGACACTTAGAAAAGGCATCCTTTGAGGCACTTCACTGCCATTTGCAGAAAAATAGAGTAAGTATAGAGATTTAAAATGACCATGATGTGAAAGATGCTCTGAAATTATGCAAAACCTATTGTACACAACTGCAAGCATTAGCTATTGTGTGATGCTTCAATCTGAAAATGTTGTAGACCGAATGCCAGATAATGTATATTTATCTCACTCTTTCAATCTATTTACTGAATAAGAACATTCATTTGGGCCAGGCGTGGCGGCTCACACCTGTAATCCCAGCACTTTGGGAAGCTGAGGCAGGTGGATCACCTGAGGTCAGGAGATCGAGACCAGCCTGGCCAACATGGTGAAACCCTGTCTCTACTAAAAATACAAAAATTAGCTGGGCATGGTGGCGGGCCCCTGTAATCCCAGCTACTCAGGAGGCTGAGGCAGCAGAATCGCTTGAACCCAGGAGGCGGAGGTTGCAGTGAGACGAGATCAGACCATTATGACAGAGCGAGACTGTCTCAAAAAAATAAAAGAACATTCTTTGTTTCTTTGTCTAGCTTAGTGGATGCCAAACTTTATTCTTTCCTACCCTTTTTAAAGTGTATCTAGTTAAAATAAGAATGAATCACTGTACTAATATGTTATTCACCACGTAAAAAACTGAAAATGAAAAATTTAAATAACACACACACACACACACACACAAAAACCCATAAACAGAAGTTCTAGTATTTTCTTCCTCCTATATCCTACTTCAAAGGTTACGGATTTAGATCTCCCAGGATACAAATGAAAGGATGAAGCTGGTTCTCGTTTCTTGTCAGAAACAGGCATATATTTTACTAGGACCCTGTCTGAATGTGTGTGTATATGAGCATGTGGATGCTTCTGCAGTCACCAACGTGAGAGTGTATAGGGGAGATTCGCATGCAGGAGCTATTACAGAGAATAGATTTTTCAGAATATTTTATTTGTCCATCTCCAGGTGCTTTTCCAACGTGAAGTCATATTGTAAACTTACAGGGCTGAATGTTTCAGTTATTCATGCCCAGTTTTTCAGGGATGGCCTGGCCTCTATTTTTACTAGATAAAATCAACAACCTAAGCTAAGCACTGAGTTAATTGCATCATTTGTCTCAGAGATGATTTCCTACTCTGAGCAACCCATGGAAACCAGGATCTGCCATTTCTGAGCCGTTTCTCTGCTTCTGTGCTGCATAAGGATGGCCTGCAAAGTATTCTGCAGATAGTGACGGCTCTGGTTCCTTTAACATCCTGTTCTGTCTCGGTTACAAGGAATGTAGGGAAAAAAGCCCTATGATTTATTTTGCTCTCTCAAATGCAGTACAACATACAAGCCATACTTATTATCGATCTGTATATCACTGGGTACACAGGAGAATGAACAGTTTTATATTTTATCTGGGCCTTGTTTTGAATAATCGCATGGTTGACATGTGTACTATGAAGTCAGAGTTTAGGACTGAATCCTTTCGCTGTCATTTTATAAGCCATGTGACCTTGAGCATTGAAGTTATTCAAATTTTCAACGCTTCACTTTCCCTTTTCTATAAAATGAGGAATGTTAATACTGCACAATCAACACCACAGGGTTATTACAATAATTAATAAAATGCAGCTTCTGTAATGACCAGTACCATAGTTAATCTCAATAAATATTAGTTATTGCTATTAGCATAATTATAGGAGCATAATCTTATCCAAAAGCCTCGAGGGCAAATGTTTTCCTGAATTCAGTGTTTTGCAGATTTAATTAAGGCAATACTGTACAGTGAATGCAGTGCATATTATATAACACTACCAGCAGCATCTGCAGCAGATCAGGTTTTGGTATTAAATCAATGTCGAATTTTATGAATTTTGGAATTGTGAAGAAGAGGCTGCAGATCTGCATTGCTGTGCATTTAAATTTTTACTCAACATCGAAGCATGGTAGCAAATATCCACTTTGTTTTCTTTTGAATTTGCTCATAGCACACTTAAACTCTTTATGTTCTGATACCTTTGTTTCCAGCAGCATTTCCATTGCTTGCCTGATAAGAATCGCCTTTTTCACTTGTTAAAAAACATTGTTTTCAAGGTCTGTCTTAAGATTTGTAACTCAGTAGATGTGAAAGTGAGGTTCGAGATTTTGATTTTTAAGGCTGGGTGTGGCGGCTCACGCCTGTAATCTCAGCACTTTGGGAGACTGAGACTAATGGATCACCTGAGGCCAGGAGCTCAAGATAAGCCTGGCCAACATGGCGAAACCCTGTCTCTATTAAAAATACAAAGAATTAGCCGGGTGTGATCATGGGCACCTGTAATTCCAGCTACTCGGGAGAGTAGGAGAATCGCTTGAATCCCGTGAGCAGAGGCTGCGTGAACTGAGATTGAGGCATTGCATTCCAGCCCGGGCTACAAGAGTGAAACTCCGTCTCAAAAATAAAAATAAATAAATAAATAAATAATGATTTTTAAATTGATACTTCTAGACAATCATTATCATCTGTTACATTTGGAAAACTTACGTTACCATACATCATATTGGTGGCCCACCTGCCAGTCCCTTTTACACGGATTCTGGAGACTCAAGATGTGTAGCTGCAGCTGGATTCCAGCACAGGTACTAGACATTCTTTGTTTCTCTGCTCCTCTTTGGTACCACACTATCTGACCAGTGGGAGTGATTGCTCCCCCCTCTTTATTTTGATTTTTTAATGTGAAGTCTGTTTTGCCTGAGATTCTAGTTTGTTCCTCCAGGCTTAGGCTTTATTCCCCTCCTTACCCCGTTGTCACTGACAGGTTCTCTGTAGATCCTCTGTGCTTTCTCCACTGGCCAATCTCATGTTATACTTCTCATGGAGAAACTTAAGAAATGTGAAGACTCTCCAAGTCTAACACAATGGTTTCAAAGCTGATGGAAGGGGTACACCTATAGGGAAATTTACTGTAGCTTTCATCAAGGCTCTGAGGTTGAACTTGCCTGGTGAGGTTTCAGAGAAAAGGGAATGCTTATACACTGCTGGTGAGAGTGTAAATTATTTCAACCATTGTGGAAGGCAGTATGGCAATTCCTCAAAGAGCTAGAAATAGAATTATAACTTGACCCAGCAATCCCATTCCTGGGTATATACCCAAAGGAATATAAATCATTCTGCCATAAAGACACATGCACACAAATATTCATTGCAGCACTATTCACAATAGCAAAGAAATCAAATCAACCTAAATACCCATCAATGACAGATTGGTTAAAGAAAATGTGGTACATATACACCACAAACTACTACACAGTCATCAGAAAAAATGAGATCATGTCTTCTGCAGGAACATAAAACCAAATACCACATGTTCTCACTTATAAGTGGAAACTAAATGATGAGAACTTATGGACACAAAGAAGGGAAGAGACACCAGGGTCTACTCGACGGTAGAGGGTGGGAGGGTAGAGAGAACAAGAGAAAATAACTATTAGGTACTAGGCTTAGTACCTGGGTGATGAAATAATCTGTACAGCAACCCCCCATGACACAAGTTTACCTAGAGAACAAAGCTTTACATATATGCCTGAACCTAAATTAAAGTTAGGAGAGAAAGAACTTTGTCTCCTGCCCCATTTCTCTGCTTCTCTAGCTAGCTCTCTATTATCAGTATGAACCCATGAGTTACTATTCTTTTCCAATGAATTTTAAATCCTTATTGTCCTTAATTTTATTTGTTTATTTTTAATGACAAATATTTGTTTTTAATTTTTCAGCTTTAAATACATAACGACAATCACATCTTACATTTGTTGGCCATTCCATGCTTTTAAATGTAATTATCCATAGCATTTCCATGTAATTATCTAATGTTATCCTCTACAAAAGATGTAAAATTCAATGGGATTAGTGTTTTGATACATGGAAATGTGGCAGTGCAACTCTGAGACTCTAAATTAGTAACAAATTTCTTAAGATTCAACATTGATTGCTTTTTGAGCAATCAGAAGAAAGACAGGCACGGAAATACCTTTATAGTCCACAAGAACATAAGAACATTCAGAAACCTCTTTCCAATTATATTTATAGTTGCTATAGTAGGTTTTGTAGAGCTCTGCGTTGTTGCAAATAAAAAATAAAAGTTTACATGTGTATGGAGTTAACAGATTGCATTTGTATTGTTACAAATTCTTATTTGCATTTAAAAATAAATAAGATCTTGGTATATAAAAATGAATGCAGATGATTTCTTTATTTCTTCATAAAAATCAACAAAGTAGTTCTTAGGAATAAAGCAAGCCATGCTCTTTACCTAAATGTTTTGTGTATTTCACCATTCAATGCTGGACCATCTTCGTTTTGAAAATCTTTTGTTTTCTTGGTTATTTGGGGAATATGGGGAACATATCAAATATGTTTTATTCAGGTATATAGTATTTTAATGGAGTCTTCTCAAAATTTGATATTAGATTTAAATGTTATCAATATCAAAATATTAATTCAAGACATTAAATGATATGCACGTAACTGAAAGTGGATCATTACAACAAATTTTAAATAAAGCCCACAAATTATATAGTTATGAAAGTTATATAATAAATGTATATATGTCAAAAATCATAAAAGTGTGGACATAAATTTAAAAAATAGAGAATAACTGGTCCATACCTATATGTCTGCAATTCAGGTAAAATTTCTCTGCTGGCCAAAACCAAGAAGAACATGTCTCTCTCAGTCAGATTTAATGCAATTGGTGTGATTTAGAGGTAAGAACTGAGTAATAAAGAAAGTCCTGCTTTGGTAGTGTTTACACAATATTATTTATAGTTTATGCTGCTTTTAATCAGCTTCGAGTCTGCTTCGAGATTCATTGAAAGGCAGATTGTTAACACACTGAGAAGAAAACCCATCACAGTTAAATCACCCACCAGAGAAACTTAAATCTTTCATGCTCTGTACTCTCTACTTGTTCACAAAGATTCTTACTGCAATCATTACACCCTAAACATTCCCAGTGTCACAGGCTATAATATTGCAAACAATAGGATTATGACCTCTTTCAGCAGGCTTCTTGCTAGATTGAAGCAGGAAGAGGAGATGGATTATATGGAGAAAAGGCCTTATTTGAAAACATTAATCTTCAGTAATTAGTAATTGAGGAAGGAAATACAATACATTAAAGTTAAATTATCTTGGGCAAAAAACGATTTCAAAAGCTGATTGAATCTGACAGCTATCTCCTAAGATAAAACATCTACAAACGTAAAAGTGAAATACTAACAATCGTTCAGTCTCATATGAAAAAAAAACAGAACCAGAAGGTTGTTTTCTTTAGAAAACAAATATATGTATTGTGTGTATGTATGTGTGTGTGTGTGTGTGTGTGTGTGTTTATTTTCTAGCTGAAATAAAATTAATATTTCTTCAGGTGCCAGGAGAAGAGAAAAGTATCTGGACCCACGTTATTACATATTTTCAGTGTTTTGGATAAACTTCCCTTTCTTATTATCAGTGTTATCTCTTTTCAAAACGTATCGCCATACATCACAAATGCCCCATATTTATTCCTCTTACCTTTTATTTGTCTGTTTTATAAATGCTTCCTCTGTACTTGGGGGACGATGTCCCATTGAACCTGTTATAAACTGAATGCCACATATTTTAAAGTAGCTAACAATAGTCTCATTAAAAATAGTCTCTTCAAAATGTGGAAGTATAGGTGCTGAAAAAGATAAAACCACTAGCTGCTAAATTTGCAATTTAAAAAAGGCAAATTCAAGATGTGTCAGATTTAACAAAGCTACTGCTGGGGGGCCAATTTCAGAGATAAAAGATAAAAGGCCAGCAATCCACTTTACCCCCAGCAGTTCAATGAAAGTTGTGTGATTCCTATTGCTTCATCAGGTAACTACAAAGTAGTTTCCTCCCAGTGAATTCTGTGTTTTTGTGGATTCTAAAATAATCTGACTGTGGAATGAGAAAGGTCTGTTTGAGTACGATAAAGGATATCTAAAAACCCTTATGCTCAGTTCTGACACATAGCCATTGACAAACTAACACCTGAACTCAAACACCCGTGTACCAAGCATAAGGGACAGCATTTGGGAGTTTCCATCACTCACATGAATTTGCCACTTTTTTGTCCACCCCACCATCTGCCAATTTTTTTCTTTTTCCTTGCTTGTTTCAATTTACAATCTGATTATTATAGTAATTCAATATTTTTATTTCTGTTTGAGAATATTTTTAAGATTCTGGGCCACATTAAGATATACAAAACAATATAGTGCTTCTAATGATTTTTCTGGCAACCAAAGAATTATCTTTGCCGATCTCTTTAATTATTTGACTGTCAAAGCCAGGTGTGTATATGACTTGCTTAGTTAACTTTTTGTCCTCTAGGGAAGAATCTGGAGTCCTTACCAAGATATTCATTAAAATTGTGGACTGGAATGCACTCTTGTTCCTTTTGATAAAATGAGTTCTGTGTTCAAACAGCAGATGTAATGTTCAAAGATTGCATCATTGGAGATATTCTAGGAGACTGATAGAAAAGTTGTAAACAGGTCTGTGAACTGCTTTGGTGGACACAGATTTACTTCGAAGATTTCACTGAATCATTTCAACTTGTAAGTCACTCACGGCATACAAAAGAGAGCAAGTTTACCATGCAAACCTTAACCAGATACTAGCTACAATGGAGGAGCCTCAACAAATTTTGATGTGCAGTTCAGATAATTCCCTTGAAAGTTCCGATAATTGCCTAAAGCTTATTTAAGTCTGTAGACTTTACCCTCTTCTTCACTCCATCTCATCTTTTCTTCTTTCTTCCATAATCCTCCCCACCCCTACTCTGATCTTTTTGTTATTCTCCAGATCACTCTACTTTAAATCTCTCTGTTTTATCCTGAATTTCCACCTCACTTTTGAAAAGACCCTTCCATGCTAGCAAATTTCTGAAGTCAGAATGTAGTAAGTTTCCTTGTCATGCTGTTTTCTTATGCATCTAATGTTTTCAAGGGTCAAAAAAAATTTTTTTCTTGGCTCTTTGGAAAGTGAAGAAATGAAAAGGTGTGAGTCAGAGCACCTACCTTCCAAATGTTGCTATGAAAAGAAAAAAAATATATATATTGTCTGAGCAATGGAAACACTCACAACTACCTGTAAATCTAATGCATTTGTCTTGCCACTGTTTCAAAATGTCAAATGTGTAACTTTGAATACTGTTCAGTATTCACATTCACATAATTCACATTTGAATACAATATTCCTCACATTTAACTTTCTGAAATGTCTTACAATTGGCTGGGGGGAAGGGCACTGCCCTTTGATCTTTATGTTCAAAAACAGTCACCAAGACCTTGGAAAACAGCAGATAAGAGTCTTACCCTTCTGATAAAAGAAAACACATTTTAATCAGACTCAGTAACTCTCTCCTGAAGAATCAGCAAATCTTTGTGGACTTAAGCAAAGTTCCTGGGCTTTGAGTTCAGATAGTGCAGTCTATCAGCAAATAGCTTACTCTTAAACCTGTAAGGGCAGTTACACGTAATATTATTCATTCATTCCATCAAAAGACAGTGATTGAGGATCAACTGAACACAAATCAAACCCTCTCTCAAAAAACTTTTAATTCCACAATGGAGACAGGCATTTTCAGAACCATTATAATGCAAAACAGAAAATGGCACACATCCAAAGACATACAGATTGAGAGCCGTGGTCATGCGGAGGAGAAAAGATCACATCTAGTAAGAGGAAGGCTTCTCAGAAGAGATAGCATTGAAGTGAGATTTAAAATGAACAGGTAAGATTTAAACATCAAAAATAAGGCAGAATAATGTTGTAAAGTAAGTAACTAGCTTTAATTGGAAAGCATAACACATATTAGGAATCAACTGATTTAGATTAATTGGTGCACAGAGTAATGGAGAGTAGTGAAAGATAATACTAAGTGTGAATAAATTGTGATGTATCCCTGAGACTGGGGGTGGGAGATCCACAAAGTCAGGCTGGAGAGTTTGAATGGATTCAGCAGGCTGTATGGAACCATCAAAGGCTAGTGAGAGTCCATTAATTTTTAATTAATTTTCAAGCAATGGGGTAAGAATTGTCTTTTCAACAAAAGGTGCTGAGACATTTAGATGTCTGTATGGAAAAAGATGAATTCATACATTTATCTCATTCCATATAAAAAAAATTAGTTCAAGATAGATGAATCTATATGTAAAGGTTAAAACTATAAAACTTCTAGAAAAAAACAGAAGAAAAATTTTCGTATCCTTGGGTTAGGCAAAGAGTTTTTAAGTAGAACACAAAATGCGTAATAGCAAATTTTTTATTAGTAAATTGGACAGAATCAAAATTTAACTTTAAAAATACCAGTAGAGAAATGAAAAGACAACACATGGACATTCAGAAAATATTTGGAATAATAAATCCAATAAAAGACCATACCCTGAATAAATAATGTGCTCTCTCTTACAACTCAACAATAATAAGACAACCCATTTTGTAAAATGACGAGAAAAGATTTGAGTAGAAATTTCATACAAAAATGGCTAACAGGAAAAAATTAAATGTAGCCTGGACAAGATGGCTGAATAGGAAAGCTCTGGTCTGCAGCTTCCAGCCAGACTAACGCAGAAGGCAGATGATTTCTGCATTTCCAACTGAGGTACCCAGTTCATCTCACTGGAATTGATTGCCCACAGAGGGTGAGCAGAAGCAGGGTGGGGCATCGCCTCACCCAGAAAGCACAAGGGGTCGGGAACTCCCTCCTCTAGCCAAGAGAAGTCGTGAGGGACCATGGTGTGAGGGATGGTGCTATTTGACCCAGGTACTATGTTTTTCACACAGTCTTCACAACCCACAGACCAGGAGATTCCCTCGGGTACCTACACCACAAGTGCCCTGGGTTTCAAACACAAAACTGAGAAGCTGTTTAGGCAGACACTGAGCTAGCTGCAAGAGTTTTTTCTCATACCCCAGTGTCACCTGGAATCCCAGTGAGACAGAACTGTTCACTCCCCTGGAATGGGGGCTGAAACCAGGGAGCCAAGTGTCTTGCTCAGTGGATCCCACCGCCACGCAGCCCAGCAAGCTAAAGTCCACTGGCTTGAAATTCTGACTGCCAGCACAGCAGTCTGAAGTCAACCTGGGAGTCCCAAGCTTGGTGCAGGGAAGGATGTCCGCCATTACTGAGGTTTGGGTAGGCGGTTTTCCCCTCACAGTGTAAACAAAGCTACTGGGAAGTTCAGACTGGGTAGAGCCCACCTCAGTGCCACAAAGACACTGTAGCCAGACTGCCTCTGTAGATTCCTCCTCTCTGGGCAGGGCATCTCTGAAAGGAAGGCAGCAGCCCCAGTCAGGGTCTAATAGATAAAATTCCCATTGCCCCGAGACAAAGCACCAGGGGGAAGGGGCGACTGTGGGCACAGCTTCAGCAGACTTAAACGTTCCTCCCTGTCAGCTCTGAAGAGAGAAGTGGATCTCCCAACACAGCACTCAAGCTCTTCTAAGACACAGACTGCCTCCTCAGGTGGGTCCCTGACCCCCATGCCTCCTGACTGGGAGACACCTCCCAGCAGGGGTCAACAGGCACCTCATACAGGAGAGCTCCAGCTGGAATCTGGCAGGTGCCCCTCTGGAACAAAGTTTCCAGAGGAAGGAGCAGGCAGCAATATTTGCTCTTCTGCAGCCTCCACTGGTGATACCCAGGCAAACAGGATCTGTAGTGGAACCCCAGCAAACTCCAGCATACCTGCAGCAGAGAAGTCTGACCATTAGAAGGAAAACTAACAAACAGAAAGCAGTAGCATCAACATCAACAAAAACGATGACCATGCAAAAACTCCATCTAAAGGTCACCAACAGCAAAGACCAAAGATAGATAAATCCATGAAGATGAGGAAAAACCAGTGCAAAAAGGCTGAAAATTACAAAAACCAGAATGCTTCTTCTCTAAAAGATCACAACTCCTCTCCAGCAAGGGAACAAAACAAGACAGAGAATGAGTTTGACTAATTGACTGACGTAGGCTTCAGAAGGTGGGTAATAACAAACTCCTCTGAGCTAAAGGAGCATGTTCTAATCCAATGCAAGGAAGCAAAGAACCTTGATAAAAGGTTAGAGGAATTACTAACTAGAATAACCAGTTTAGAGAAGAACATAAATGACCTGATGGAGCTGAAAAATACAGCACAAGAACTTCGTGAAACATACACAAGTATCAATAGCCAAACTGACCAGGCAGAATAAAGGATATCAGAGATTGAAGATCAACTTAATGAAATAAAGTGTGAAGACAACATTAGAGAAAGAACAATGAAAAGTAATGAATACAGTCTCCAAGAAATATGAAATTTTGTGAAAAGATCAAATCTATGTTTGATTGGTGTACCTGAAAGTGATGGGGAGAATGGAACCAAGTTGGAAAACACTCTGCAGGACATTTTCCAGGAGAACTTCCCCAACATAGCAAGACAGGTCAATATTCAAATTCAGGAAATACAGAGAACATCACAAAGATACTCCTCAAGAAGAGCAACCCCAAGACACATAATCATCAGATTCGTCAAGGTCGAAATGAAGGAAAATATTTTAAGTGCAGCCAGAGAGAAAGGTCAGGTTACCCACAAAGAGAAGCCCATCAGACTAACAGCAGATCTCTCTGTAGAAACCCTAGAAGCCAGAAGAGAGTGGGGAACAATATTCAACATTCTTAAAGAAAAGAATTTTCAACCTAGAATTTCATATCCAGCCAAACTTCATAAGTGAAGGAGACAGAAAATCCTTTACACGCAAGCAAATGCTGAAAGATTTTGTCACCACTAGGCTTGCCTTACAAGAGTTCCTGAAGGAAGCACTAAACATGGAAAGGAAAAACTGATACCAGCCACTGCAAAAACATACCAAATTGTAAAGACCATCGACACTATGAAGAAACTGCATCAACTAATGGGCAAAATACCCAGGTAGCATCATAATGACTGGATCAAATCCACACATAAAGATATTAACCTTAAATGTAAACAAGCTAAATGCCCCAATTAAAAGGCATAGACTGGCAAATTGGATAAAGAGTCAAGACCCATCAGTATGCTGTATTCAGGAGACCCATCTCACATGCAAAGATGCACATAGGCTCAAAATAAAGGAATGGAGGAAGATTTACCAAGCAAATGGAAAGCCA
>NW_012103987.1:503249-535527 GCF_000951045.1 Mandrillus leucophaeus
AAAATTGACCACATAATTGGAAGTAAAACACTCCTCAGCAAATGTAAAAGAATGGAAATTATAACAAACAGTCTCTCAGACCACAGTGCAATCAAACTTGAACTCAGCACTACGAAACTCACTAAAAACCACACAAATACATGAAAACTGAACAACCTGCTCCTGAATGACTACTGGGTAAATAATGAGACGAAGGCAGAAATAAAGATGTTCTTTGAAACCATTAAGAACAAAAACACAACACACCAGAATCTCTGAGACACAACTAACACAGTGTTTAGAGGGAAATTTATAGCACTAAATGCCCACAGGAGAAAGGAGGAAAGATCTAAAATCGACACCCTAACCACAATTAAAAGAACTAGAGAAGTAAGAGCAAACAAATTCAAAAGTTAGCAGAAGACAAGAAATAACTAAGATCAGAGCAGAACTGAAGGAGATAGAGACTTGAAAACCCTTCAAAAAACCAATCAATCCAGGAGCTGTTTTTTTTTTTGTTGTTTTTTTTTTGTTTGTTTTTGTTTTTTTGAAAAGATTAACAAAATAGATAGACTGCTAGCCAGGCTAACAAAGAAGAATAGAAGGCTGGGTGCAGTGGCTCATGCCTGTAATCCCAGCACTTTGGGAGACTGAGGCGGGCGGATCACGAGGTCAGGAGATTGAGACCATCCTGGCTAACATGGTGAAATCCCGTCTCTATTAAAAATGCAAAATAATTACCTGGGTGTGGTGGTGGGCACCTGTAGTCCCAGCTACTTGGGAGACTGAGGCAGGAGAATGGTGTGAATCCAGTAGGTGGAGCTTGCAGTGAGTCGAGATCGTGCCACTGCCCTCCAGCCTGGGTGACAGAGAGAGACTCTGTATCAAAAAAAAAAAAAGAAGAAGAATCAAACAGACATAATAAAAAAATGATAAAGGGGAGATCACCACTGATCACATAGAAATACAAACTACCGTCAGAGAATAACATAGTCACCTCTACACAAATGAACTAGAAAATCTAGAAGAAATGGATGAATTCCTGGACACATACACCCTCTCATGACTAAACCAGGAAGAAGCTGAATCCCTGAATAGACCAATAACAAGTTCTGAAATTGAGGTAGTAATTAATAGCCTACTAATGAAAAAAAAAAAAAAAAAAAGCCCAGGACCAGATGGCTTCACAGCTGAATTCTACCAAAGGTACAAAGAGGAGCTGGAACCATTCCTTCTGAAACTATTCCAACAACAGAAAAAGAGGGACTCCTCCCTAACTCATTTTATGAGGCCAGCATAATTCTGATACCAAAACCTGGCAGAGACACAACAAAAAAGAAAAATTTCAGGCCAATATCCCTGATGAACATCAGTGCAAAATTCTTAATAAAATACTGGAAAACTGAATCCAGCAGTACTCCAGAAAGTTTATCCACCAAGATCAAGTCAGCTTCATCCCTGGGATGCAAGGCTGGTTCAATAAACATAATCCATCACATAAATAGAATCAATGACAAAAACCATGTGACTATCTCAATTGTTGCAGAATAGGCTCTCAATAAAATTCAACACCCCTTCATGCTAAAACCTCTCAATAAACTAAGTATTGATGGATCATATCTCTAAATAATAAGAGCTATTTATGACAAACCCACAGCCAATATCATACTGAATGGGCAAAAGCCAGAAACATTCACTGTGAAAACTGGCACAAGACAAGGATACCCTCTTTCACCATGCCTGTTCAACATAGTATTGGAAATTTTGGCCAGGACAATCAGGCTGGAGAAGGAAATAAAGGGTATTCAGTTAGGAAAAGAGGAAGTCAAATTGTCTCTGTTTGCAGATGACATGATTGTATATTTAGAAAACCCTGTTGTCTCAGCCCAAAATCTTCTTAAGCTGATAAGCAACTTCAGCAAAATCTCAGGATACAAAATCAATGTGCAAAAATCACAAGCATTTCTATATACCAGTAATAGAGAGCCAAATCATGAGCAGACTCCCATTCACAATTGCTACTAAGAGAATAAAATACTTAGGAATCCAACTTACAAGGGATGTGAAGGACCTCTTCAAGGAGAACTATAAACCACTGCTCAAAGAAATAAGAGATGACACAAACAAATGTAAAAACATTCCATGCTCATGGATAGGAAGAATCAATATTGTGAAAATGGCCATATTCCTCAAAGTAATTTATAGATTCAATGCTATTCCCATCCATCTACCATTGACTGTCTTCACAGAATTGGAAAAAAAAACTGCTTTATATTTCATATGGAACCAAAAAAAGAGCCTGTATAGCAAGACAATCCTAAGCAAAAAGAACAAAGCTGTGGGCATCACACAACCTGACTTCAAACTATGCTACAAGGCTACAGTAACCAAAACAGCATGGTACTGGTACCAAAACAGATATATAGACCAATGGAACAGAACAGAGGCCTCAGAAATAACATCATACATCTACAATCATCTGATCTTTGACAAACCTGACATAAACAAGCAATGGGGAAAGGATTCGCTATTTAATAAATGGTGTTGGGAAAACTGGCTAGTCGTATACAGAAAACTGAAACTGGACCCCGTCCTTAAGAGAATGAGAGTGGTCAAAGATGGCTCTATAGTTTATGACTAGAGAATTTGGAATAATCTATTCCTTGGGGAGGGAGGAAGCAAAAATATATATGTACTCAGTGTTATTAGTGCTTTATAAGCACCTTTGCTCTATGAAAGAGTTGCTGGCTTGATAATAACTCAGTGCAGCCAGGCACGGCAACTCCTGCCTGTAATTCCAGCACTTTGGGAGGCCAGAGCAGGCAGATCATTTGAGGTCAGGAATTTGAGACCAGCCTGGCCAACGTGGTGAAACCCCATCTTTCCTAAAAATACAAAAATTAGCACGGCATGGTGGCATGCACCTGTAATCCCAGCTACTCGGGAGGTTGAGGCATGAGAATCACTTTAATCAGGGAGGTGGATGTTGCTGTGAGTGGATATCACACCACTGCTCTCCAGCCTGGGAGGCAGAGTGAAACTGTGTCTGAAAATATATATATATATATGTTTCAATTTACATTTCTAGGCCTTGTATTTGTGACTAGAGAATTTAATAAAGGGAAATCTCTGTGCCATTGATCTAGTGTTCAATAGTAAAATTGAAATGATATTGAAGAAAAAGATAGGAGGGGTGTGTTCCTGAAAAGTGTTTTGTTCAGGATATCAACCAAGCAAACAGTATCAATTTTAGGTACACTTTTCTGTTTGTTTTACAGGATAAAAAGGAAAAAATAACGCACAATAAAAAGACTAATGTGGGGGATGGGGACTAATTAACAGACACTACAATTTATGAGAACCAAAGCTAAAACAGAATAACTCTGCTGCTATTAGAACCTATTGTAGGTAGAAGTAAAAGAAGACAGAAGAAAAGAATTACCAAAATTTTAGCAATATAATTATAAGGTAGACAGAAGTTGAGAAAGACTAAAAACACAGATGAATAACTCAGACTTGTCCATAATCAATAAATTTTAGACATTCAGGATCCTACAGCTTTTCTTAGATATGGCATCTGACATAGCTTCCCAGCTCCTTCCAACATAACACAGGTAAAGAAACACTGCAACAAATAGGATTATGTCATGTCATTGATTCTTTTTTTTTTTTTTCTACTATGGAGATACACTCGTCTTACTAGGATCAGCTAATTTCTTAACAATACCTTATTTCTAGATGGAATCACTTTGCTCCAGTCAATAAATTTGGACAAAAGCAGTGCGACGACTTCTTCAGAGTTTGAAAGTAAGCAAGAATTTTTTTTTTTTAATTTTCCTGCTATTTCCCAGGTGCATTTGGGAAATGCTTTTCCTTAGCATGCCTTGGACATTGCCTCTTCTTTGTTCTATTTGCTGTCATTACAAAGGGGACCACAATCATCATTTTGACCTTCAAGTTAAATCACATCTGTTGAGTCAGGCATTTGGGGTTTCGCATCCATGTGGAAAGAAATGCCCAGATCATAGGTCTTTCCCCAACATGCAGTCTTTCTAGGTCATCTTCATTTCTTCTCCCATCACCATTGCCCCTCCGGCTAGCCAAACCCTCACCCATTTGTTGATTCGAACTTTTTATCCATTTGCTCTCTGCACATTTCTCAGTCCGGTTGAATTGGCTTCACTCATCTTTTCAACGAACACTTATTGAGAGCCTGGTGTGTGCCAGGTGCTGTTTAAGGAAAAGGTATCGTTAGAAATGAGTAGGGCTTACAATTTCATCATGGAGAATTCAGCTTTGCACTTGAGTATCAAAACCCAGTCAATACTTGAAGGGTATACTTTCTCTTTGGTGGGGGGTCATTCTAAACAAAAGTTGTCTCAGTTAATGAAAACAGTGCAAATCAAAATACAAAAACTCAGCCAAGTGCAGTGGTACATGCCTGTAGTCCTAGCTGCTTGGGAGGCTGAGGCAGGAGGATCGCTTGAACCCAGGAGCTTGAGGTTGCAGGGTGCTATGATGGCACCACTGCACTCCAGCCTGGGTGACAGACTGAGACCTCATCTATAAAAAGAAAAAATAGAAAACAAAACAATGTATAAAAACTCAGAATACAGCCGGGCACGGTGGCTCACTCCTGTAATCCCAGCACTTCGGGAGACCGAGAAGGGTGGATCACCTGAGGTCAGGAGTTATAGACCAACCTGGCCAACATGGTGAAACCCAGTCTCTACTAAAATTACAAAAAAGTTAGCTGGGCGTGGTAGTGGGCACTTGTAATCCCAGCTACTTGGGAGCCTGAGGACGGAGAATCGCTTGAACTCGGGAGGTGGAGGTTTCAATGAACTGAGATGATGCCATTGCACTCCAGCCTGGGCAATGAGAGCAAAACTCTGTCTCAAAAACAAAACAAACAAAACAAATAAAACAAAACAAAACCCTCAAAATACTACTAGCATAAAACCAAGATTTGTGAAGAATAAACACACATTCAGAGCTGAGGGCAAGCTTCTGAGGGGTAGGGAATACTTTGAGAACATAAGCATTTGCTGTTGTTCTGGTCAAGCCTAAATTGTAACACTTTTCTATGTTACTGTCTCCTCAATTGGATTTTCACATTCTCTATAATTTCAGTGACCTTTTACTGACATCTTGGTATAAAACCACACACGTTTGTCAGCCATTTAAATGTACGTTTTCCAAAGGACACACACACACACACACAACCCCCCCACACTGAATTGATCTGAAGAACTTGATCAGAGGAAAAAAAAGGAAACAAAAAGCCCACTTTGACTATTTTTTTTCTTCACAATCCTATAAGCTAGGTTCTGAAGTCATACACACTTGTGCTGGGGTTTTGGATCTACCACTTTTGGAATTTTTTTTTATTTTATTTTATTTTTTTGAGACAGAGTCTTGCTCTGTCGCCCAGGCTGGAGTGCAGAGGCGTGATCTCGGCTCACTGCAAGCTCCGCCTCCCGGGTTCACGCCATTCTCCTGCCTCAGTCTCCCGAGTAGCTGGGACTACAGGCACCCACAACTGTCCCCAGCTAATTTTTCGTATTTTTAGTAGAAACCGGGCTTCACTGTGTTAGCCGAGATGGTCTCGATCTCCTGGCCTAGTGATCCGCCCACCTAGGCCTTCCCAAGTGCTGGCATTACAGGCGTGAGCCACTGCGTCCCGCCGAAATTTTTTTCTTTCTCAGAACCTCTGTTTTCTTTTTTGTAAATCAGGAGTGGTAACACCTATCCTGCTGAACTGTGGTGAAGACTATAGATAATTGAAATATTAGGCTCAGGAAACACTTAGTAAATATCAGCTGTTGTTATAGTTCTCTTTTGGACTAAAAAACTAAATATATGTGACATAAATTCCTTAATTAGTAAAATTTAGGTCATGTGACTTCCAAAACCAAGGACTAAAATTTTCACCAATATCAAGAATCAATTGGATTGATTTTTCCCCGGTCCTATCTATATTTTTCTGTACTCTCTATAATTTCTCTGGCAGAATAAAAATAAATAAATAAGAAAAAAGTTCCATTTGAAGTAGCAATATCAGCACTGATTTCACCTCCAGACAAGGTTCCTACTCTGAGGGGAAGAAATATGGATTACAGCTACAGATCTCCTTCAGAAAAAAATGTGTTTATAATACTTTTTCTCTTTTTCTTTATTTCTCTTTTTCTTTTTTTTTTCTTTTTGAGACAGAGTTTTGCTCTTGTTGCCCAGGCTGGAGTGCAATTCTGTGATCTCGGCTCACTGCAACCTCTGCCTCCCCAGTTCAAGCGATTCTCCTGCCTCAGCCTCCCCAGTAGCTGGGATTACAGGCGCTTGCCACCATACCTGGCTGATTTTTGTATTTTTAGTAGAGATGGAGTTTCGCCATGTTGGCCAGGCTGGTCTTGAACTCCTGACCTCAGGTGATCTGCACACCTCGGCCTCCCAAAATGCTGGGATTACAGGCATGAGCCATTGCACCCGGCCAATTCAGTGTTTTAATCTCATAAATGTATATGGTAGAGCTCCAACCATAGTGGTACAAAGACAAAAACATGAACTTTGATGTCCCATAGGGTTAGTTAGGTTTGACTCCTGGCTGTGCTACTGATTGTTTAACCTTGGGCAAGATAATAGGAATCTCTGATTTTCAATTTTCTTATCGTAAAATGGAGATAATAACATCTACCTTCTAGAGATGCTCACAATGGTGAATGCGCAAGATCATTTTATAACGTTGAAAACAAAGCCCGGCACTTAATCAAGTATACTCAATAAATATTATTTCTTCCTTGTTTCTTGCTGTTTCCTGTCTCCTTAAATAATAATCAAGAGAATGTTCTAAAACAATCCCAATTGTAGTCGAAATTGTCCTTATAAATGAACACACATATTTGAAACTTCTTATGACCCCATCTTTGATTCTTAAACCAGTCTTAGAATCTGATACAGTAGAGTTTATTTCACTTTTAAAAATAACTTCCACATTACTCCATTTTGATGTCTTTCAGATTACAATGGGAAACGATGCTTGGTGTGGCGTGTGAAATAATTCATGCAGAGATGCATAAACACAACACTAATCTTTGTCAAACTCCTGTCTTCCAGTCACAGTCACTTGTTTATCAATAACCAGTGGTAGGTATTCCCCTCTCCTTCCTCATATACACGTAAAACTAGCATTCATGTCATAGAGGGAGGTTTTATTTATTTATTTTTCTGGAAAGAGAATAAATAGTTCAAAACATCATTCTACATCGTGCTCTTTAAAGCTTACTATATTACAGCCTTTTTCTCTTTTACAATTCTTATTTAACATATTTTAAGGTGATTATTTAGTATATTTTCATGTCTTTTTCCACTTTTCTTTCAGCATCGCCTCTTGCTCTTACCTCCTGCTCATGTTTTCTGTGTGTGTGTGAATTTTTCTAGATAACCTTCTGAAGAAGAAAGCTTTGGATGATCTACTTTGGGGAATGGGGTTAGTGGCAGGGCACAAGACGAAAAAAAAAATGCCTTTTACAATAGTCCAGTAGAGTTCGAACCCTGGGCTAATTTTTCTACAATAACTCTTTACCACATACTGTCATTTCCTTTCTTGCCCACTTCCTTTCTTCATGTATAAATTTTTTGAGGCCAGGGATAACTTCCAATTATTCGGCCTTTCATTCTTAATGCTACACAGTAGATGTATAGAAACCTTCAGAAAAAGCAATTTAGGTAATGGTTAAGAGACTTACCTTTTGATGACAGAGGGATTTGGGTTCAAATTCTCCTTATTTACCTAGTGCTAGCAAGTGATCTTAGGCAAATCACAAAACTCTCTAAGACTTATTTATTACACATATTAAAACTGGAAATAGCATCAAACTCAGGTAATTACTGTACAGATTAATAGAAAATTAAAACCTATCATTGGGTGCAGTAAATAGTCAAACTGATAAATAAGGATGAAAAGGAAAAAAAAGGAAGAATTTTAGATAGGAAATCTAAGGAAGTGAGGAGACCTTTGGGAATTTTCTAAACCATTTTCAAGACTTTGCTATTCTTAAACCACTGCCATTTCTAGGGGGCCCAGTCAGTTCCTTTCTTGGGAAGTCTCTGGACCTGTCTTTTCAGACATCTTAAATTCTTCACTGCTTTCTTTCAAAAACCTCTTTGTCTTAAGTCCGATCCCCACCTCTAAATTTAAGGGAAAAATAATTGTGTACTAACAGAAAGTAGAAAAATAATTCCTCTTTTAATGTCTTCCTAAGACAATGCACATTTCCCCATAATCCAAACCCAGAGCTTTGCTGCAGCGGGGTCTAAAAGATCACTCGACCTAGGAAATATTCCAGGTCTGCTCAGTTCTCTTAGGAAAACTTGGGTGGAAATTGGAGCTAGTAAAATGAGATTTATCCCACTACAAACCGAAGAAAGAAGTTAGCAAGGTAGAGATAAAAGATGAGTTGTTATTAATGGGAGGCAGTTTTAGGTGGAACGAGATTCAGGTAACTAAAATTATCTATGTTCAGTTCCCTCAGTTGAAAAATGGGGGTAATGCTTATTACCTGAACAGTTGTTGCAGGTAAATAAAGTTATTTATATAAAGCGACTGGTGTGTAGTAGGCAATCAGTAACCATAAGAAACACTAATATTATGTATTTTAATTATAATATATGGATTTTAAAAATATATAACAGCCTCCCTGGGAAATTAATAAGATGACATATGGGAGGTCAAAGGTACATCTCTCTTCCTGCTTCCTGGGAACAGCAGAGTGATTTTTAAACAAATATTTTAAACTTTGTTTAGAAAGGAAAATTTCTAAGAAAATGCTTTAAGGGAAATCCCAACAACAAAAGATAATTCTAGCAGTGAGGTGGCAATCAGGGAGAGAAGAATCAAGAGGTTTAAAATAAACAAAAGAAAACATTAAGAGAAGGCCTAATCAGCATATGGTATTTGGCAAAAGAGACCAAAGAAGAGATAGAGTTAAGAAACTGTTGGGCAAGAAGTAAAAGGATTTGGTGACAACCTGGATAAGAAGGAAGAAAGGGATGCTGTGTGTTTAAAAGATATGAGTGATAACAACGTCCTCAGTCATGACAGAGAAACTGAGCAAGTGATGCCTTTTTTAGAATGAAAATAAGTTTGTTCTTCATCAGGCTAACTTTGTATTTATTTAATGCATCTTGACCCTGTTTAAAGGAACAGATCACACATATTAGGGGATGTTGGGGAAAGGAGAAACATTTATTATTTGTATGTCATTGGTGGGAAAAATTACAGTTAGCAAAGTATTAAAATTTGGTTCGTGCATAGTAGTTATAAAAAGTTTTACTTCAATAATGGATTAATTAGTCTATTTTCCACACTATGCTAACTCTGTTTTTTAATAGCTATTACTTCCTTTAGCTCTTTAGTTATTGTTAAGGCTGTCTTGGAGAAGCCAAGGATGTGAAAGGAATTTGTGGCAAATGAAGGCAATGATTGACTTCCAGAATTCCATGCTTAGTGTTTAATCTTCATTACTTTATATTTCAAAGTCTACTATAATCTCAACTCAGCTAAGGATTAACTCAATTAACAACAGTAAAAAAAAAAAAAAAAATTGCTTTAAATAGCCACAAAATCCTTAAACCCTTTTTTGATTCATTTCTATAAAATAATAATGATTTATAGATGGTAAAGATACTATAAGATATACTTAATTGCATCTTTTTCCTATCTAAATAGCAAAATTATTCCAAAGGGAAAAACATTGTATCTAACTAGAAAGAAGCAGAGGACCTAATGCTAGATCTTAGCACATGCCATGTTTATGTCCTCTCCAATCTTTATAAAAGGTAACATAAAAATCAATTAAATCCCACTGTTACCACTCTACAAACACTAAAAATGTGGTTAACTGTTTTGTTTACGAAATTGAAAGTGTTTAATTTTTACCTTCCCCTCACCCAACATTTAATTATTAATTGTTCTGAATTTTATTGACCTGCTAGCAGACAGTCAGAGCCTTGGTATGCAATTCTAAAGAATGTAATACTATACTTATTGATTGGCAAGTTATTTGACTTATCTTTATTTGTGTTTTCCCATCTTGATTAGACCTGTTCTTACATCTCTACTGAGCTGCTTTAGGGGGAAAAAAAGAATGAGATAAAATGTATAAACTCTGAAGAACTGCTTGCAAGTTCCGAGTGATGACAGAATTCTTTGCCTTGATGGGATACAAATATTATCTTAGTCCACTAAAAGCTATCACTGGGAAATAAATTCTGGCATATTGTTGCTAGTCTTCCACGTTAAGTTAAAAAAAAAGAAGGCATACTAGGAGATCAGCAGGACAAGGATCAAAATTCAGAAATGTAAGACATGAAATAAATTATCTAACCTGTTTGTAAATGTTATCAAGAGTATCCCAAAGACTAGAAACAAAATAGTTTAACAACTTATTCAGGCATAAGGCAGTATGCATCTGGAAAATAAATTGAATAGAAAGAGGCAAGAACTAGTGTTACAGCCCTTACCTGTAAAAGCCCGAGATAAATTTTGCTCTTATATGGAGTTTGCTTTTGTGCTTTTTATGTTTTGGTCAAACTAACTCCCGTATCTTTACTGCCTCATTCTTCTTGGTGTGACCTGCTGCTAGAATACCTTTTCAGCTTTCTCCGGCAGTGAAAACCCAATTATCAAGGGATTCATTGATCTGTTTCCCATATTCTGTGGGTAATTTCATTCATTTTCCTTAGGAGGAGACAAATGCAGAGATAGGAGTGAAAAGTGTGGAGAAGATACCCATATTTGACTTAGGGAAAGTGCCACTGAAAAAATTCAAGACAGTTCCTATGCTATATTTGGTAGAAAGTGAAATTTACCACCCTATCGCTTTACTCCATTTGAAAGATGCTTTACTCCAGCTATCATGAAGGGCATGTGTGTGTGTGTGTGCGCGCGCAAGTGCGCACCAAGATTCTGAGTCTTAGACATATTCTGCATAAAGTCTCTATAATGTCTCTGGCACTGGAAATGAATCACTACTCCCATTCTTTTCCTGAAGAAGTCAAACTGCTCTTCCCAGAAACATTCCTACTGATGTGATCTTTATTTTGAAAAACCTCTGTGTTACAGCAGGTGTGATGGCCCAACTCCTTCTCTAATTAGGTAAATAGACTTGGGCAAATTCCAGACCTTTCTCAGGGACAGTCTCTGCTGGGCAAAACTGAGTGTTATTACCTGCCTCCTTTGCACTTACCTTGCAGGGAATTAGTACTGTATTCGAGACATTTAAATGTCGGGCAATGTGACTGAGAAAAAGCAAGCAGAAAATAGAGCGTAGCCACTTTTCCTTATTATTTTTCTCTGCTTTATTTTTTTGATCCAACCACCTTAGTAGCTTTTCAAGTCATTCACACTATTTTTCAGGTTCTCACTGAGAAGAGAATAAAGTGTGAAAGCCTAAAGAAACGCATTTTAGAAATCTGTAACCTCATTGAACAAAACGTTAACAAATTTCTAAGCCTAAAAATAAGAACATGTTGATTGAGTAAAAAACAAAGGACTTTCACAGAAGACTCAGTCTGAACCTTCCTTTTTGCTGTCTTTGCTGGCTCACCTCTTTTAACATGAGCTGTTGCAATGGCTTTCTAACTTGCCTCTCTTTTTTGTATGATCCTGTCATTCCTCAGCCTTCTTTTAAGATTTCTAGGCCTTCGCTTCCCCCTTTCCTTCAGGATGAAATCCAACCTTCTCACTCTGTCATACAAAGCTCTCCCCCATCATGACTGGGGCAAATGGCCAGCCTCATTTCTCCCCAACACCCCCAAGTCTAAATTGTTTTGCAGAGTCCCTTTTAATCTCTCTGACACTCTAGTCTTTCTCTGATCTCTGGGCCCTTTCAGTGTTTCCTTTCTACCATTTTTATTGCCAAACCTCTTTTGTATTTATGAAATCCTTTAAGACGTCCCTAATGAGTTGCCTCCTCTGTGCAGCTTTCCTGACACCTTCTTCCTCAATCTTTGATTGACTTAGATGATTCCGCTCAAAGCTCTCATGGTGTCTGATGAGTTTGGTCTTGTTTTGTGAGTTATCATGTAACTCATTTTAGGTTGAGATTCCCTTGAGGTCAATGAATGCAGTTCTGTCATCTCTAGACCTCATGCAAAATAGATTTTCAAAAAATATTTGCTGACTGACATAATGAAACAGGCAATGTCTTAAAAGGTATAGGTCGGTTATGAGGTACCCAAAACTGTGCATGAATTTTCTTATTTAATCTTCTAAGAAATTCTCAAAAAAAAGGTTACTACTATCATTTCCACGTTATAGATGTGGCAATCTAAAAGACATTAAAAAATGGACGGGAAGTAAGAATCCAGTTACGTTGTATGCCTAAATATATTTTCTATAAAAGATTACTAATTAGAATACATTGAGTATTATCTAATTATTATGTAATGACATAATAAATCATTTACTGAAATATATTACAACCAAAACCTATTGAGTTATTCTCAATAGCTAAGCCTTAGCTATTGACTGATGCTGAATGCTCATTGTAGAAAGAATTAGTCCTCATCATGAAGTAAAGAGGCAAGGAAGAAAGAGAATGAATAGAATAGAAGGTCACAGAGAAAACAATTCAACTCAGAAATCAAAGATGAACATGGTAGGACCAAACATGAGGGAAGATCTACTAGGTAAATCTTCAACTGGAATTTTCCTAGTCCTTTTTAGAGTCAGCCCCATTGTGAAACTAAATGGATTCCTCTTCTCAACTGCTTGTGCCAAATTCACTTTTCTGTTTATTGACTGTCTAGGGTTTGGAATGTTGACTGTAGGCCTCATAGAAAGGTAATGATCTTTGAATTAGTTTTGCTGGTAATGTACTTAGGGTAACGAATATTGTCTCTCCTGAACTCCATTTCATTTGCCATGGTAGCATTAAATTCTGAGCCATAAATAGCACACAGGTCAAACTTTCCTCATGAGAACAGCCTTTTATAGTGTCCAATTCCATACTTGCATAATACAGGATGTGTCAGTGATCGAACAGTCATGGACATCATCATCTGTTCCCCCAAGTTCCATCAACCAAAGTAGGATGGGTTACACAGGCAAAACATTTACACTGTTATTTGTGTCTTACTATGTTTAGTTTTGGATCACAAATTTTAGTACTTCAGCCCTCAAGTTTTTAAAACAGAAACCAAGAAAATATTCAAGCAGGTTAGCATTTTGCTGACAGTTGGCAGGCTTTGGGTACTTATTTTCTGCTCTAATTTTTCAGCTACTTTTAAATTTGTTTGTTACTATGGTAGGTTCATAGTAACAGACATCTCTTGGTTTTTTGTGCAGAAAAGCCTCTTTAAGACTGGACAATGTAGTCATTCTTAGGACAGTAGTCAGTTGTCTGACTAATGGTGGAAGAAAATTTTTTAAGTGATAATATTTTTTACTTTAAATCTAAGTTGACAATTATCGAGCCTCTGCCATTTATAAAGCATGTCTTACCTTATTGTGTACTTTAATTTATATTTCATTTAATATGAGTAAAATAATAGTTAAGCATCCTTGTTTCAGTTTTGGACTGGTCTTTTTTATAAGCTTTGTTACATTTTACTCTCATAATAACTCTCCAAGGTAAATATTGCTCTTATATCACTCCCTATTATATAGACAAATCTATGATTTTGTGAGTCACAATACTTGTCTAATATCCCATAGTAAGTGGATTGAGGATTATTTGATGCTAAAGCCTGTGTTTTCCACATCAAAAAAGAGAGTGAGTGGGAGAGTGTGACTAAGTGTTATGTAGGATCAAAGAGAGGAGAGATTATGGGGAATCCATTAGGCTTTATAGGAGACAGGAATATCTGAAATATCTTCTGAATACAAAAATGACATGAGGCCTGTATTAGAGATTTAAGGCAATGGCAAAAGCAAAGGTAATAGATGGGGTATACTCAAAACATTTCTGGAGAACAGTGAATGATCAGACTTGTTGGAATAAAATGGTAAGATATAGATGGCAAATACTGGTGTGAAGAGCGAAAAGCCAAGTTGAAGCCATGTAGCTAAGCTTCATGGAGATTGAACCAGTAGCAGGTGTGAGATGCATTAGAATGGGAAGACATCAGACATAGTTTAAATAGCTGTAAAGATTTTTGCCACAAACCCCATGCCAAAGATGATGGCCTAAATGAGAATCAACCTGGAGTGTTAAGAATGTGTATGAGGGAATTTTTTAAAAAATTATATATATATATATATACACACACACACACACACACGTGTGTCTTTATTTGACATTTAATAAGATGTAGGCATGAGACTTTAAAGTCTGGGTGTAAGGAAATGATAGCACTAATGACAGAATTAGGGGATGCCAAAGTAATACCTGGCAGCTCAAAACGGTGAGCTCTGGACATTGTGTATAGAATGGATACGTGGATTGACCCCAGTCATATAGGTGGTTAAGTCCACTGATTTAGACTTGGATGCCCAACTCTGTTGTGCCTTCCTGCCAATCTCTGAACTCTCCTTAAAAAAAAAACAAAAACAAAAAACAAAAAACAAAAAAACAAGCACACTTGAAAAGGCTTATATGACATCAACCCCTGAACTTGCATGTGGCTATCATAGAAGTAAGAGAAAGGGAAAAATCAATGACCTTTAGCAGATCACAGAGGTGGTCAATTGCTAAGAAATTTGAGGAATACTCCATTTATATTCAGTGTGCAATTTACTTCTTATGTTAAAACCAAATACATTAATAGTGTTTTGAAAATTGAATTACAAAGTTTAGGTGACTCTCTGTGGTAGCAAAAGCTAATATAGCAATGTAAATGCAAAGGTTTGGGTTATCTCCATTCTTTTAATAAATAATCATAAATCACTTATATTTCTTGAGCATTTATCATATGCCAGGCACAGTTCTACATATAAAGTGTGCAATAACTCTTCTAATTATCACAGTGATCTCAGGAGATGGATAAAATTTTTATCAGGCTTATTTTACAGATAAGGAATATGAGACTCTGAAAGATAAAAATAACATGCCTAGGTTCTCATAACAGACAGATTACAGAAGGGTTCAAATCCAGATGTCTCCAAGCCCAAAGTCTTTTACATAATTCATAGCATGTAAATTATATAATGCCCACAGATATTTTATCTGATGTGATCTGGAATAACAAGCATTGTTCTTTACCAACATTTTATTATTGGTGACCTCAGCCTATAACCATATTTTATTTCTGAGTACATCCTATAATCATACTTTTTTCTGAGCACTGATTTTGTTTCCTAGAGGAAAATGACTTTCATTTAGGGATTACTGATGTAATTGGAAAAATAAAATGAACAGCCTCCCTTTTTATTTTTCAAGAAGGATTCTATTTTGTAGTATATAAAGATTCATTTTATTGGATACAAAAGGAGATTTTAAAAAGAAAAACTACTGTGGTTAATCTTGTGCTTGGAAATATCAAAATAAATGATCACCAAAAGGATGATTAGGTAGATACTGTAACTAGATGTGCACTTGAAGGAATCATTAGTAAAACAAATTGTTCTCTTTAACTGAAAAAAAATGTACAGCTTTTACAAATACATTTAACTGAATTAGATATACTCAATCATTTTCTATAGCCCAGCCCCCAAAACAAGACTTACCCCCTAACTAATCCTCACTGTGACCACCACAACTATTCTCCCAAAGATTCTCAGTGTTTTTATTGTGTGCTGAACCAAAATTTTGGAGGCATGGATTGGGACCTAAACATAAATCGATATGCAGGAATAATATAAGTAGATAAAAGGTATCTATGTAGAATATGGCAGTGTGTGATGGATTAGTAATGATTTTCCCCTTGTAAAGAAGTCTATTTAGGGAGTTTTAATAATAATAATAATAATTATAAGAAGAAGAAGAAGAAGAATAACAGAAGCAGAAAAAACTGGGCCTGAGTTTTATTGTCTGTAAAGTGGCATGTCAGCTTAGGTGATATAACAAAATACCATAGACTGGGTGGTTAAACAGCAGACAGTTCTGGAGGTGGGAAAGTCCAAGATGCAGGTGCCAGCAGATTCTGTTTGCTGTGAAGGCACACTTCCTGTCTTGCACATGGCCATCTTTTTGCAGTGTCCTCACATGTTGGAAAAATAGGGAGCTCTGGTGTCTCTTCCTCTTCTCATAAGGGCAGTAATTCTTTCATGGGGCCACAGTCTCATGCCCTCATTTAAATCTGATTCCTTTCCAAAGGCCAACCAAATACCATCTTATTTGGGGTTAGGACTTCAAAATCGGAGGCACAAGCATTTAGTTCATAACATGGGGGATAGAGACAACCTCTTCAGCCTTTTTCCATATGTGCTAAATTCTCATGAGAAATAAACGTGTTTGATTATTTCTTCAAATCAGTTTGATTCTCCTTGTGAAAAGTATTTCAGAACAATTTCTTAAAAATTTAGAAATTCTTACTTCTTTCTAAATTCAATAATCTAGAATATTTTCTAACTAAATAACTTAGAAATTTCCTTAGATTAACTCAGGGGTTATGGGTTTTATGACTGTTTTTGAAATTTGCCTGATTATAAGAATCACCCTTGGATAATTCTTAGGTTTCTCCTTCTAGAGATTTCCTTATGAATTTACATTTTAAGGTAAAACTTATGGCTAATCAAGTTTGGGAAATAAGAAATTAGTCTTAGTAGAAAAAATTCTGTCTAGTTTTCATTACTAAATAGTATCTTTATGTTGAAATGAAGGAGGTAGCCAGTGGGGGATAGTCATTTAATCTACAATCAAAAGCATCCTTGACTATTATGAAAATGTCTTCTAAAACTGCAGAGTGTTTCTATACTATTAGCCATGGAAACATAAAAACTATAATTATCTTTTAGATTTATATATATGTATAATTTATGGATGAGGAAACAGGAATTTAAATGCTTTGAGCAAGGTTAGAGTTAATATATGAAGCAAAAGAATATCCGTCAACCCATACGTATCATCCGGCAATTTCTGAGTGATGAATTATCCATCCACCAAATTTTCTTTCAAAATGTATTATATTTAAGTTACGAGATTTGCTTTCTTTTAAAGCTAGCTCCTCATTTGCCTGTTGTTAAAAACTTCCTTTCTCTACTGATTTCCAGGCTCAATTTTGCTAATCAGTAACAAAAGGTGAAGAATCTCTAATCTCTCACCTTGCTTTTCCAACATTTTTTCCTGGAGTCATTGGGAAGAAGATGACAGGAAACATATTACTAGCTATGGTCCCTAAAAGAAACATTTAGAGAAAAAATTATCACAAAACAAAATGGAAGAGTTCTTACTGGTATGTAGAACTGGAGAAAATGCCCAGGTATTCTACAAATACTGCCCAGCCCTTCTATTATACTGGAGTCTCCTGCAAACAGCCATTTGAACCAAAAGAGTAAGGAATAGAAACATGATTAATGCAACAAAACTATGTACAGTTCTGGGTGCTGGAATACAAAGATGAGTAAGGCAAAGTTCTTGGTCTTCAAAGAGCTCACAGTCTGACATGTAAATAAATAATTATACAGTAATAACATAAGTACAGACAACATTTATGTAAAATTTAGAATGTGGTGGTGAATTCAAAGTGACCATAAATTCTTTGACTCTCCTCACATTGCATGGTGGGGTCTATTTACCTCTACTTGAATCTGGGGTGGATTGTGGCTTTGAGCCCGAAAGAAGTCTTGCTATATCATTCAGAGTCTAGTTTTAAGAGGCCTGGTAGGTTTCTGCCTTGGTCTCCTTGAGCCCTAAGCTGCCATGTACAAAGCCCTATTATCCTCCTGGAAAGACCATGTGAAAAACCCTTGAGATTACATGGAGAAAGAGAGAGATCCATCTGAGCCCTGCCTTTCAGCAATCCCCATCAATGTGCCCAGCTTTTAAGTGACACATGTTAGATTCTTAAGTCTGCTGTTAAATAGACCAAGGCTGCCTCTGTACTTTAAGTTCCTACATAACAAACTAACCTAACTTAGTTAAGTAAAGAAATCAAAACCTAACTTGAGTGTATTTTTTGTAACAAATATCTGGGTTTCAGTTAAACACAGTCACGTTTCAGCCAATTACAGGCAGCCAACTGATCAGACCCACACCCAAATAAGGCCAATGCCTCATTACACCATGCTCAGATAATTAAGCAGATGCCTGGCTGTAGCCAATCAGGAGATTTCTTTACTTCACTTTCATGTTCTTATAAAAGCTCACAGCTCACACTGCTGGGAGGAGCTCTCTGAACCTCTTCTGGTATGAAGTGCTGCTCAATTCATGAATATTTCTTTACTCAAATAAATTTTGTTAAATTTATTATGTCTAAAGCTTTTTTCTTTAACACTGCTCAGCCTCCAAATACACCAAATGTTCACGCATTGTATAAGGAATCAGCCATTTCAGCCCTGTCAAGTTCTTGACCCACAAAATCATGAAATCTAATAACATGGTTGTCATTTCAAGCCACTGAGTTTTGGGATAGTTTGTTACACAGCAATATGTATTCAGAACTAAAAGAGATGCTAATGTTATGGAATCTTCAGGGTGTGGCTTTTCTGGCCAGAAACCTCTGTGTCTGGTGATGCCTTTGCCTGAGTTTTGCTCAGGCCCACTGGGCTCATTCCACCCACTCAGCCTGGCAGGCTGAGCTTAACTCAGGCTACTGGCCTGGTTCCCATGCCTGCCAAGGGCAAATCAGGCATGGAGTGGCGAGGGTTATGTGAGTATGGGGTCTGGCCACTGCACAGACACACCAGCTGCTGCGGTAGGGTGAGGAGCTCCAAGTTCTGGCATGGGCACTGACCCTCTGCAAGACTGCGGCTGGACCAGGCACACCCCAAGGAGCTTCCACAGCTGGCATCTGGAAACACGGTGGTACCTAGAAGCTTGGAGACAGCCAGAAAATGCAGAGACCCAAAGAGGGAGTCACAGCTCTGGCTCAGAGAGCTCCCAGATCTGGGCTTCCTAAAGGGCCACACTCTTCTCTCTTTCTCTTCACCCACAACGTGGCGAGCAAGGGGCATGTTTCAGCCCTGTTTGTGTTATAGCTCTTTTAGCCTCACCATTCAGCAGGTCCTGAGATCTTGTCCTGTGACCAGGAAGAATGAGGTATGCAGACAAGTGGAGGGAGAGCAAGATGAAGGGGTGCTTTATTGAGCAATAGAACAGCTCAGAGGAGACCCACAGGGATAGCTGCTTTCCACAGCCAGATGTCCTGATGAGTGTTCAGCTCCTAGCAGAGAAGTTAGCTCCTCTATGCAGGCAGGTCCTCCTAAGTGTTCAGTTCTCAGTGGAGAGGATAGCTCCTCTCTGCAGCTGGTCATCCCATCCTCTCCTCTGCTCTGACTGAACCCAGGGCCATTATGGGCCTCAGAGGGGAGAAAATGTGCCCTGATTGGTCTGTGGCAGCCATGGGTGAGCCCAGAAAAGGCACTACAGCTTCCCACTCTGCTCAACAGGACTGGCAGCCTAACCCCTAGCCTTCAGGCCCTCTGTGGCCTGAAAGTGGGGCCTCACTGGGGACCTGCCCCCTTCCACCCAGGATCCTGTCTCCTGTCGCCATCTATGGTGGCCAGGCTGCTGTGCCAAGGGGCACCTGCAGGCCAGTGCTGAGCTGCCCTTACGGCATGTCAGTGCTGCCCCAAGCATATACAACCGGCCAGGTTGTGACAGCACCTGGGCTTGGCCCCAATCCTGCTCTGAGATCAGACCAGGCACAAGGAGCAGGGAGACACCAGGCAGTGGGAGTAGACACCCTTGAGCCTGCAGGGGAAAGGGGTTCCTTCCTGCCCCCCAAGAGTGCAGAGTGCAGAGAGGCCCCGGTCCTGCACTTGGGAGGGCTGGACTCTGGCCTGCTCCATGGAACCTGCAGGCAGCCCCAGCCATACTTCCTTGCAACCTAGGGTGAGGGTTCCAGATTCTTGCTGGGCCTGGGTTGGCATCTGGGGCAGGGGTGATGTTCCCACAAGCTCTTTCTGTGGCCCCGGCATTCAGGGAGGCCAGGGACTCTCCCTCACCCAGCTTGCAGCCCTGCCTAGCCGCAGAGGGTGTGGACAGCAGGCCCCGGTCCCAGCTGCCAGGAGGGTCAGGCTCAGAGGGGTGGCAGTCCTAGGCGGCCGGCACAGAGATTTCTCCCAAGGCACAAGCACTGAACACCATCGGGGTGGGCATGGTGGTTGTGCTGCAGGCCGAGTTCCCAAACTGGGTGCGCCTCCCACTTCCTGCCCCAGGTACCAGAAGAGCGGCCCCAGCTCCAGGGTCCAGAGCCCCAGCACTCCATGTGAAAGCATTGCACTTTCCAGGGAACAGCTCCACCTCGGCACCCCTCTCTGCCTGATCACGCTTCTCCCTCATTGGTGAGCAACTTGGGCCAGCCACATCACAGCAGCCCCCAGGGCCCTGGGCTCTGGGGTCTTCCAGGGGCGAGCTTTGGGGCCTGCCTGCCTCCTCCCTAGGCCCTGCCCGCAGTAGGCCAGAGCGGTAACACAGGGCCAGGGTCTGAAGCAGTGGACCTGGAGGAAGGTCTCGCCCAGCCATGAGTGTGTAGGGGCAGCACAGTTGGCTGCCTCGGTGATACAGGGCATGGGGACATAGGGCACAGGGGTCCCATTGCGGCTCTACTGCTCCTACAGCTGCTCCTGCTGCCGCTGCTGGCACCTCCTCCCTGTAGTCAGTGGGATGGCAGTGGCCACTCTGCATGGCCCATCACTGCCATCACTAAGTCTGTCTGACTCAGGAAACACTTCTCAAGTAGGGTAAAATCTGAATATATATATATATATATGTATGTATGTATATGTGCGTGTATGTATATGTGTGTGCGTGTGTGTGTGTGTGTGTGTGTATATATGTTTTGGGTTTTTTTTGGGACACAGTCTCACTCCGTTGCCCAGACTGGAGTGCAGTGGCGAGATCTGGGATCACTGCAACCTCTGCCTCCTGGGTTCCCGCGATTGCCCTGTTGCAGCCTCCCAAGTAGCTGGGACTACTGTTATGCACCACCAAGCCTGGCTAATTTTTGTATTTTTATTAGAGACAGGGTTTCACCATGTTGGCCAGGCTGGTCTCGAACTCCTGACCTCAAGTGATCCTCTGGTCTCAGCCTCCCAAGTGCTGGGATTACGGGGGTGATTCACTGCCGCCAGCATGAATATAGTTTTGAAGGGTAAATAGGGGGCTTACCTAGGCAGCTAATGGTGAAAAAACACTCTAATCTGATGGAACAGTGTGAGAGAAGCCAGGGAAACTTCCAGAGTTTGCTGTATTGGATTGTCTCAGTATTTTGGAGAATAAAATAAAATGGGGGAATGAATGGTGGGTTGGAAATTAGACTAGAGAAAGGTAGTGCTGCCCAAAAAACAATCTATATGGTAATCTTTTTAAACTAGATGTATTTTTAGATTTCTATAGGAAATGAGTATCCATGTAAGGACTTAAGAAAAAAAAAAAAAAACTTTACTTGAAAATGATTCTGGATCTAGAGGGGGCAAAATTGGAATTGAGAACTCCAATTGCAAGGTTATTTCAATAATCCAAAAGGAGATGCCAAAGGCCTGAAATATGACAATAAAATAAAGACAAAGAGGTAATTTAAAATCTTAAGTCATTAAGAAATTGATTGGATGAAGATGGAAGAGAGGATTAAGAAAGATTATTGATTAAATCCTAATTTTTTAATTTGTTGGCTGGATGGGTCCCATAAATTAAAAAATAAAATAATAGGAAGAAAAGCAATTTTAAAATATTATATTTCAAGTTCAGTGTTTAATGTATAGGCTTTGAACATCTATCTGCTGAATGAAAAGCTTTTCTCATCGTAGGATGGCGTTGGGGCTGGCTCTCTCTCTTATTTATGTATATCTATATATTCATATACACAAACATATACAACCCCAAACCTATGTAACACACATATATATTTATATACCCACACATATATAACTCTGTACATATGTTTAGGTGTATATATATTGAATGCACACACACAATATTAGAATGTGTGTAGGTGTAGTAAAAACTAAGTGAAAAGATGAAATTGCCCAAAGAAAGCAGGTAAAGTGAGAGTTGAGGAAATAGACAAGAATAAAGCCCCAAGAGATACTAATGTGTAAGGAGTAGGGAGAGGAAAAAAATTCATATGAAGAAACTGAGGTCAGTAAAATATGTTATGGAGTCCATGTTGAGAACTAGATTGTTCACTTCAGTTGCTAAACTCACTTTGCACTATCCATCCAATGATCTAGACTTTATTTCAGTGTACTTGGAATTGGGCTGCTAATAATATCTAAATGTTATGTAAATCTAAATAACTATGGATTTAGGTCTGGGGGTGGTGAGACTATAAATATATATAATTACATTTTTCATAAATGTGTATATTTATTCTATACTGTTCACATGAATGTTTTTAAAATAGTCTTTTCACCACGATATGAAAAACAATTTACTTGCCTTCACACTGAATTATCAAGTGATTCATTGTTTATTTTCAATTCAATATCACAAGCCAAAAGAAACACAAATACTCAAAATTTGTTTTATTTTATAAAGCAATGCCATGTTTCTAAGGCAATAAAGGGAAGTTAGAAAAATATCAGGTTAATGCATATGGCATCAAGAATTTTTCACAATTGAAATGGAAACTAAGAAAGAACTTGAAATGAATTTTATTTTATTAAGAACTATTTGCTTCTGTCATTCTCAATAAGAAGCGAATGTTTTAGTTGAAACACTATTACTAATATGCAACTTGTTTGCTTTAATCTCCGTGACTAGGAGAATACTAAGCTATTTTATAAAAGAGAAGATTCAACCATGTGACTTAAGATTTCATATTTTTATTTTAGAGTCAAAGTATGACTATTTTTGCTCATTTTTCTAGAGATCAAGATTTGGGAAGAAAACTTCCACTTCATTTCTTATTTTTCCTGAGACCTTCAATCTCCTTTAAACGGAATATGGTCAATTCCTAGTTGTGGAATAACCACAAGACAATTAGAAGTTAAATTGTTGAGCAGCCCGCATCAAATTGAAGTCTCTCCATTTTAACTATTTTATTTTTAGCATCTGAAGCAGTCTGTAGCTCTTCTAGGCTATAATCATGTTTATTTAAGAGCAGTGCAGTCTTCAGTGAGAAAATAAAAACCTACCAGAACTGCTGTACTGAATAGAAGAAAATAGGAAGACGGGTGGTAGATTTAGTGCATTTTTCAGTTTTAGAGTTTTCTTCAATTTACTGTACCCATAGTTCAGCCTAGGTTATAAGACTCCATCTCAGAATGGGTTTGCTTTGTGTAACATCATGTACATGTGAATCTTTCTTGATTTAAGAAGTTAACCAAATGTTTTACTATTCAGAAAGTTCGAGCCCATACACTTCTGAAGATGCTGAGTCAGTTTTATTCTGCAAGTCATTGTAGGGAGTCATCGTGCCTAGAACTCTTAGTTTTGCAAAACATACAGGTAAAATAAATACGAAATAAAAGATCTGCATAATATTTTTTCCCAAAGAATAAGGACTATAACCTAGAATTTTTTGCTTCTTCGGAAGGAAGACCTCTGGGGAATGTCATCATTATCATTGCCATCATCATCATCATCATCATCATCATCATCCTGTTAGCAAATATTTCTAAAGTGCCTACTGCATCAGCCTCTGACCTACACTCTTCACATGGAGTTTCCTCTTTAATTGTCAAAACATCCCTATGTGTTAGGTAATATTACAATCTTTTTTTTTCTTTTTACCAGTAAATGAAGTGGATTTAAGTGACTAAAATATGTTAGTTACTAAATGGCAGAATGGTGTTTCAAAACCAGCACTCAAATTTTATAATTTTACACTCTTAAGCACTCCTCATTATTTTTAATGTAACAAGAAATTTTGAAAGCCTTTTATTAAGAGAAAGATTTAAAGAAAAGAAAAACTCCTCATTGCCATTAACTCTATTCAAATGGAAGCATGGTAGAAGAACAATTAACTGCTCTCTCTGTGGGCGTTAAATTCTTACCAGTAAGCACTGTTACCTTAGAAAAGTCCTGTCCTCTTTGTTTGTTTGTTTGTTCGTTTTTGTTTTTGCTTTGTTTTTTGTTTTGAGACAGAGTTTCATTCTTTGACCCAGGCTGGAGTGCAGTGGTGTGATCTCGACTCACTGCAACCTCTGCTCCCTGGGGTTCAAGCGATTTTCCTGCCTCAGCCTCGTGAGTAGCTGGGATTACAGGTGTCTGCCACCACGCCCGGCTAATTTTTTGTATTTTTAGTAGAGATGGGTTTTCACCATGTTGGCCAGGCTAGTCTCAAACTCCTGACCTCAGGTGATCCACCTGCCTCAGCCTCCCAAAGTGCTAGGATTACAGGCATGAGCCACCATGCCCAGCCCCTCTCTGTTTTATCATCTGTCAAATGAGATACTATGAGTACTTTCTTCTTCGATTGTTGTGAGGATTAAATAAAACATAAAGTGCAATTAAGTTCTTAGCGTACTTTCCAGAGCATAGTAAGTTCTCAATTAACTTTCAGTTTTTCTTATTTTGTGCTGATGTTATTATTTCCATCATTATATGTTTTAACTTCATGCTATAATTCAATTTGGTTCACCAAGTACTGTCCAATAAAAGGTATTCTAGTTCTAGTAGAAGATATCAAACAAATATAAGTGTACTATTCCAATTTGGAAAAATATGGTATTTGGGAAACTTCTAAATAGAACCTAAGCTAAATATAGTAAAGTGGTGAGTGGTCAGGAATAAGACAGTTATCATACAAGGTGTTATGGATGTAATCAAGCTTGTGATGAAATGGAAAAGCCCTCTAACTTGAGTGACAGTGAGGTGATAGCCTTAACAATGCATTTTGCTTTGTCATATAAAATAACATAAAGAATTTTAAGTAAGTATTGGCTATCACACCAAAGAGTTGGTGAATAATGACTGTAGATACTCAGGCAGAAGAGTTACATGAGGAGACTGGCAGTAGACAGGTAGGCTACATAGGAAGGGGAAAGTCTGAAGGGGAAAATATCAGCTATAGAAGAATTTAGAAAGTCATGTCTGATCTGCTGAGAGCCCAAGACTGTGTTAACAACAGAAGGAATTAAGATGGACTTCCATCTGCCCTAGAGGAATGACTCTACTGGCCAAGTTCAGGCCAGAAGAAGGCAAAGGATGTGAGTTGTGGAGCAACTTTGGTGTGTCCATGATTTTCTCCAACCTTACTGGGTAGGGGATCACTTTGCCCAGCTCCTGAGATTACATACAGATTTTAATACAGATGTTGTTTTCTTTTGCGTTTCTGTTATCAACTCTGTCTCATCCCTGTGAGATTTGCATGCAAAAATCTTTCTCCCTCACTAATACACTAGAACAAATTAAAACTATTACAAACCTAGGTTCTCCTGCATCAGAATTGTTTTCAGTGCTTTCAAAAGTGCAGATTTCTGGCATCTATTCCATGCCTGCTACATCAGAATCTTTGTAAATGGTCCCTGAGAATCCAGAATTTTAACATGCTTCTCAATTTTTTTATTATTTCAACTTTTAGTTTAGATTCAAGGGGTTCATGCGAAAGTTTGTTACATAGACATCTTGTGTGATGCTAAGGTTTGGAGTACGTTTGATCCCATTACCCAGGTAGTGAGCTTAGTACTCAGTAGTTTTTTAGCCGTGTTTTTCAGCCCTTACCCTCCCTCCTCTCTTCCCCATCTAGTAGTCCCCAGTGTTTATCATTCCCATCTTTACTAGGAAATATCATTCTGGACATCAGCTTGGGCAAATAATTTATGGCTAAGTCCTCAAAAGGAATTGTTACAAAAACAAAAATTGACAAGTGGGACTTAATTAAACTAGAGATTCTGCACAACCAAAGAAACTATCAAAAAAGTAAACACATACCCTACAGAATAGGAGAAAATATTCACAAACTATGCATCTGACAAAGGTCTAATATCCAGAATCTATATGAAAGTTAACTCAATAAGCAAAATCAAATAACCTGACTAAAAAGTAGGCAAAGGACACAAACAGATACTTCTCCAAAGAAGATGTCCAAGTGGCCAATGAACATATGGAAGAATGCTCAACATTAAATTATTCTTATGCTTGCTAAAGTTTGGGAACCACTGCTTTTTGGAAATGAGTTTAGGAGAAGAGAATACGATCAATTCCATGAACCTACATTAACTTATATGCTTCTGAAAGATAATCTATCAATCACTTCCCTCTAACTATAATAATTTCGTATTGCTTTAGAGAACACATCATTTATTTTCATCTTCACGGGTCTGTGGATGGATTGGGGTTTTGCAAACCTTGGTTAGTCTGGGTTGGGCAGGGCTTTTGGCTTCTAATCCAGTTGCATCTGCTCCATGTGTCTCATTCTGAAATATTTTTCTGGCAATGGCAGAAATACAAGCACATTTGAAGCCTCCAATGTCCTCAAGTCCACCAACTTCCCATAAGCCAAAGCCAGTCACATGGGCAAGCCCAAAGTCAAGGAGTAAGGAATTATATTTCACTTGCCATGAGCCATGACAAGGGTGTGAATTTATACTACTACTACAGGAGAATGATGAATTGGGGCCCATAAATTAACCTATCACAGGTGGGAACTGTGTTTTAATCATGCTTGTATTCATACTTTCCAAGTGATGCTTTGGCACGTATAGGTGGTTTTAGAAAGCACTTTTTGAACTGAACAGTGTAATTTACTTCAGCTATGTGGCTAAAAAGAAATAGTGAGAAGTAATAATTATCAATATGCACAGTTTGGATAGAATGTGTAATTTAAAGTGTGTAAAATACTAAGCTGCTTTTTTTTTTTTTTTTTTTTTTGAGACGGAGTCTCTCTCTGTCGCCAGGCTGGAGTGCAGTGGCGCGATCCTGGCTTAGTGCAACCTCTGACTCCCCGGTTCAAGTGATTCTCCTGCCTCAGCCTCCCGAGTAGCTAGGATTACATGCAGAAGCCACCACCTCCAGCTAATTTTTATATTTTTAGTAGAGCCGAGGTTTCATCATGTTGGCCAGGATGGTCTCGATCTCCTGACCTCGTGATCCGCCCGCCTTGGCCTCCCAAAGTGCTGGGATTACAGGCGTGAGCCACAGCGCCCAGCCACTGCCTATCTTTTTTAAAAAAATTATTTTGAATGTAGTCAAACGTAAAATTCACCATCTTAACCATTTTTCATGTGTACAGTTCTATAAAGCTAAGTACACCCGCAGTGTTGTGTAACCAGTCTCTAGAACTCTTTCCATCTTGTAAAACTAAAACTCTATACTCATTAGATATCAACTCCTTATTCTCCCTCCCTCCCAGCCCCTGGCAATCACCATTCCACTTTCTGTCTCTATGAATTTAACCACTCTAGATACCTTATATAATTAGAATTGTACAGTATTTTTTTTGTGTGTGACTGGCTTATTTCACTTAATATAATGTCCTTAAGATTCATCCATGTTGTAGTGTATGTCAGAATTTCCTTCGTTTTTAAGTCAAAATAATATTCCATTGTGTGTGTATACCATGTTTTGTTTATCCATTCATTTGTTGATGGCCACTGGATTGCTTCTACCTTCTTGCTACTGTGAATAATGGTGCTATGAACGTTGGTGTACAAGATGGCTTAATTCCGACAATTGCACTGTATGTTGTGGCCAGACTTTGTCATATGCTGCCGTCTAAGTCAACCTCTCTTCCTAGAATTAAAAATGAATAATTTTTAGAATAGGAGCTGGCAATCCACAACCTCCTAGCCAAATCCACCCCACCACCTGCTTTTGTACAGCCTCTGAGCAAAGGGTGGCTTTTACATTTTTAAACAACCAAAAAAGGTCAAAAGAAAAATATTTCACTACACATGAAAATTATATAAATTTCAATTTCAGTGTCCATGAAGTTTTATTGGAACAAAGCTAAACTCCAATACGAATGAGCTAAACTGATTTGTTTATACATTGCCTATGGCTGCTTTTGTACTACAACAGCAGAGTAAAGTAGCTGCAACAGAGTATGGCCTGCAAAACCTAAATATTTATGTGTCCCTTTATAGAAAAAGTTCACCAACTCTTGTTTTAAAACATAAGAAGCAGCAAAGAACAGGTTAGAAGCTACATTCATTTTCATGGATCACTGATTTTAGCATTTCAGCAAAATACTGTTTTGACAGATTTAGTTACCTTGAATCTAAGAAAAGGTATTTCTGATTTTCCATGACATTTCATTTTATTGGCACTGTTTATGCTAGGACAGTTGTACAAATGCTTATTTCAATAAACGAAAGGGTCTTGTGGCAGACTGCCCTTTGGAAAATACCAGCCTAGCACTAGAGCATCCATCCATCTGGACCTGGTAGAACGGATAGGATAGTAGCAGAGCCCAAGAGTAGCACGGAAGCTGGAGAGGAGACTGAACAAGCTTCGGCAGAGCAAAGCCTGGGGCCTGGGAGTTCTGAACATGATCTGCCTCTGTGAAAAGAGGTATTACATTGGCAGTTCTCAATTTTTTTACCCAGCAGTCGCACTGGAAATTTTCAATTACAAAATACGTTGTTTGCAATATCCTTGGCACTTTAGAAATTAATTGTAATAATTAGTGATTCTTAACCATGTGCCAAGAATTGTGCTAATACCCTTTGCATTTGGGTATTGTCTCATTTTGTCCTGTCCCTAAACCCTATAAAGACATGTACTATCTATTGTTCTTATTTACCAAGGAAATGAACACATAGTGAGTTCACACAGCTAGCAGAAAGTAGAGCTGTATTTGAGTCCTGGCAGGCAGACTGCATGCTAGTGATTTAACTAAAACAAGGACCAGGAATCTTCGTGTGAGCCAGGCTCCTCCGGTGATTCTCAAAGAGCCCGACCGGCGATGGTCTGCCAATACAGAGTATATCTCGTAAACACTGAAGCAGCCCTTCAAAATGCCAAGCAGCTGAATCATTTTAAAACAACAAGCTTGTTTTATCCAGAGATTTCTTCAAACAGTGATAAAATTAATTTGTGCTCATGAACAGACTATGGTAGGTCAAAAGGCAAAGCAGGGAAGAGAAGATACTAGAGACAAGGCAGGCAGAGACTTTGAAACTCTAGGATTTGGTTGGTATTCAGTTTCAGTGATCCACAATCTAAGCGGATTACATTAGAGATCTTGAAGGCTTTTTAATGTCATCATTCCACAATTCCTGGGCTTCCCACCCCTTACCTGCCTGTTCTTTGTTTTCTCCTTTTGCTGAGGTCTCACACAATTCCCAGTGATCTTCAATTGTTCTCCAATCAGTTTACATGTTCCAATCTCTGTCCATTGAGTTTCTTCAATGAAATCTTAAGCCCTGTGAAGGGCAGGAACTTTATTTTCCAAACTTTGGCATCTCTCCCCATTCCTGTCCTTCCTCCTCGCCCTCCAGCCTCCTTCCTTGCACTCTCCAATGTGTGTTACATTTATAAGTACAAATACTTCAGTAAAAAGTGTACCATGGACTTAAGTGCCCATTCTCTCAGTCCTGTGTCATAGGCAGCCAACCAACTCAAAGGTGATACAATTCCAATAAAATGCCTTTGAAATCATTTCATCTCCTAGCTCAGACACTCTCCCCCAGCATTTGCAATGGCCTCCTAAATGATCTTCCACCTTTTAGATTATTTTCACTCTCATCCATTCATCCTACACTGCTGAAGCTCCTCACTAAATCAAGTTCTCACTTAGCTGCTGTGTTAAGTACATGCTTGTAATCTTTGCAATAGCATAAAGGAGGCAGTGTAGTTAAACTCTTAAGAGCACAGGCTTTGGACTCACAATGCTTATACCTGAATTCTGTTTCTACCACTTTCATGCTGTGGGGCTTGAGCTAGTTGCTTGATATCTCTGAGATTCAATATTCTCTTCTGTAAAATGGAGCAAATAAAGAGTATCTTCTTTAAGCACAGTCATAAGAATGCAATGCAAAAATGTCAATTCATCAATTTAAGCAATGCTATATAGTACCTTATTCATAGGAAACCCATAATGATCAGTGGTTATCATCACTATCAGCATGATTATGGCACAAAAATAGTAATCAGATTTATATTTAAATTATATCATTCTTATGTATTCCATATGGTAATCATGCCAGGTAGCTTCCTCCTCTTCCTTCTTTGCAGCTAATAGAATACTGTGCAAAGCACCATAAGTAGAACCAAGATTTGAACTTGTGTCTCCATAACATCAGAGCTGATGTCTTATTCTGCTACACCACATAGGAGGATTTTCCAATTACATTACCACGGTGGTATGTTCCTCCAAGTTCCAATTTTCATTCTTCTTCGATTTAGTGAGAGGGAGTAGACCACAAAGAGTTAATTACAGTTATAATTTTTCCTATTATTTTCCCTTTATTACATAACAAAGGGTTATCCATAAACTCTCTTTGGTTTTAGTTGAAGAGAATTATTTTTCACAATAATATAGGAATTAGTATGATCTCTTATAAAGTTAAAATTATAGTGAGAATTAACAAACAAATTTTAGAGTAGCTAGCTTTGGTTTAGGCCTTAAATCCAGGAATAGGTAATATCCATTAAAATGCTTTTAACTTGAAAGCATTTGAAGGCACTTTAGCAGCTTTTATTTTATAAACTTAATAATGAAGGCCAAATAACAATCAAGATTGCAGCCTATAATTTAGAAGTTCAAGGTCATCACTAAACATACTTACATCACTGAAATTCAAGATACAGAAAGAGAATCAATACATGTTTTGGAGATATTCTTATAGCTGTGAAGTGATAAGTGCATGCAGTTATAATCAGTGAATTTCCTTAAGTTTATATGCGTATGTGTGGCCTGACCTACAAGACCTCTTCACTAAAAAAAATAGGTTTCATTGTGATAATTCTCAAAATAAATCCTGAGAAATCATAAACTCTTTTGTTCTCCCTTATGGCAACATTCTGCAACCTGCTTCTTTTTTCTTTTGGGTTTTTTTTTTTTGTTTTTTGTTTTTTGTTTTTTTTTTTTAGACGAAGTTTTGCTCTTCTTGCCCAGGCTAGAGTGCAATGGCACCATCTCGGCTCACTGCAACTTCCATCTCCCGGGTTCAAGCGATTCTCCTGCCTCAGTCTCCCAAGTGGCTGGGATTACAGGCACCCGCTACCACGCCTGGCTAATTTTTTTGTATTTTTAGTGGAGATGGGGTTTCACCATGTTGGCCACGCTGGTCTCGAACTCCTGACCTCAGGTGATCCACCTGCCTTGCCCTCCCAAAGTGCTGGGATTACAGGCGTGAGCCACCATGCCTGGGCTTCATCCTCCTTCTAATCATACTTCTAGTATCACATATCATATCTAAGAGTTGTTGCTTCCTATTTTGGAAGAGAGATGAAAGCTTAAAGGTGAGCTGAATATGAGAATCAGCAGATTATTTCTGTAAATGCCAGTTATTTTAAAAAATACTGATTATAGCAATTAAAACCTTCTCACAGTTCATATAATACCTTAAAGATGGTGACTTAACATTTTATTTGAAACAATCAGTTAGTATATATTTTCTATTGAATATATTCAGGGCATTCATCATACCTGGGTCATTGGGAAATTCATTTAAAGTAATAAGGACTAGGAAATGAAATCACTGTAAGATTATAATAACATCAACAGTGAATCATTTATCAGAAGCCACTTTTGTTTCAAAAGCTTGTTCCAACTTTTTGAAATGTCAGAGTTTACTTTCTAGGATAAAGTAAAAATATCTGTAATAATAAAAATAATGACCTACCAAGAGTGTACAAAACCGTCATGCAAGAAATGAAACAAAATACAAATAAGTGTCAGATGTTACAAAAGTGTTCAAAAATTACAGAACCCAATCACAATGAAGGGTCCATAATTATAAAATCATTTACCTGGATACTAACCATTTAGCATTAAGAAAATATTTAATGTGTTCTTAATGTATTTTCCTTACCATTTCTTTCTCCACCATTCCCAGTTTGTTTGTTTATTTGTTTGTTTGTTTTTGTTTTGTAATGATGTTTTCTTAGTGTCTCCTGCTTCATCCTGTCTCCCCTGTCCACTCCCTCTGGCTCTTGTTCCTCAGTGATGTCTCTGCTCAGCAGATGTCCCCCAGCCCTCCTTTCTTGTCTTTCTGGGCCAGAGCATGCCATGTCATCATGGATGCAGATCTCAGTGCCCCTTCCGTCCTTCCCAGGACCTCTTTTCCATAGATGGAAATCCTGCTAGCAATGAGCATGCTGTACAGACTTAAGAAAGAAAGAAAAAGAAAGAAAGAAAGAAAGAAAGA